>NW_024704743.1:94955894-95305715 GCF_018977255.1 Callorhinchus milii | reverse complement strand
AATATGACAGAAACTCTTCCAAGAATCTCAGTCTCTGACCATTTTCTGACCAGAAATGTAAGTCTTAAGAAGCACATATTAAATAGCAGCCTACAGAAAATGGAGATTGTTTATTTCTTCAAAACTCATTGTTGTTCTATCCAAATTATTGAAACAAAATGCAACAAAACCCTTTGATTGTTCTTTACGTGTCTGCTCATGTTGTGATAAGACAGTTAAAGAATGGGAAGTTTGATTGATGTAGAAGTCCAGGAACTTTTATTTGAGATCAGGTGGAGCCAGTGGCACAATGGACAACGCGTCTGACTACGAATCAGAAGATTATAGTTTCGACTCCGACCTGGCTTGGTTTTCTTGCTTCACTTTTTGGGCAGCAACACAATTCAATGTAAAACAAACATCAAAGGAAAAGCTCCATTGGAGATTGCAGGCATCGATCCCGCTATCTCTCACATGCTATGCGAGTGCTCTACCATTTAGCTAATTCCCTTGATTTGGATTATATTGCACGTCCAGCAGAGGAATGATTAAGGTACAATGATTGGAGGAGAGAAAGGAAACCAAATGTTATTTCTCAACAACAAGTCTCCATTTGAAAGGGAACAATTGAATATTTTGAAACACTTGAATACGACAAGAACTCTTCCATGAATCTCAGTCTCTGACCATTTTCTCACCAGAAAAGCAAGACTTTCTTGTTAAGCACAAATCAAATAGCAGCCTAAGGAAAATGGAGATAGTTTATTTCTTCACAACCCATTGCTGTTCGATCCAAGTTATTGAAACAAAATGCAACAAAACCCTTTGATTGTTCTTTACATGCCTGCTCATGCCGTGACAACAAAACAGTTGCAAAGAATCAGAAGCTTGATTGATGGAGAACAGGGATAGGCATTTATTTTAGCTGGCGGGCCACTTCACGAGTTTTGGTAAGCTTCGCGGGCCACACACTTAATATAGATGCAAATGCTTAATAATAGCTCAAAATCAAGTCTTACACTTGTACATGCATAAAATAAAGTCTACATAATTGACATTCATTAAAATTGGGTTAAATAAAAACAACTCATTGAGCAGACATTTATTCGATACTTATCCATTTGTTCACATATTGATGAGAATGTGAGAAGCTCACTCAATGGGAAGAATGAAAGCGCTGATGTATGTTAACCAGACAATTGAAGTTGGCATCGTCTCTGTTGTTGCAATGCGGAGTACTGCTGCAAGGTGGTCATCAGTCATCACAGATCTATGTTTTGATTTATTGAATTTCATCACAGAAAATGTCTCCTCACATATGTATGTTGATCCAAACAGTACAAGCATCCTCCAATGGATCACATTGCAGGTCAATAAGCTCGAGTTGGAGGTCAAATGGAGTTTTGTCAACATCAAATGAGAAAGGTGAAGGGACCAATTTTCGATCAAATTGAAATCCTGAAATCGGCAAAAAAATTCGCCATGTAAGTCAAGTAGTGACGAAATATACTTTCTAAGGCTTTGATCGCAAACATTAATCTGCTGCAAAGTTGAAAGTGGGCAAACAGCCTGTTTCCTATATGACACGATAAAAGAAATAATTTTGTCATAAATGACTTGACACTGCAATACAAATCGTGCACAAAGGCCCTCTTTCATTGCAGTTTTGAATTCAGTTCATTCATGTAGCACATTATAACAACGGCAAATGCGAAGTCAGAGAACCAATTCGTATCATTCAGCTGTGGGAAATCCAAATCTTTTTGTTTCATATCCAAAAATAAATCAATCTCTGTTCTCAGTTCCCACACTCTTTTCAAGACCTTTCCTAAACTAAGCCATTTTACATTCGTATGATACAGAACATCCGTGTGCTCGGATTCCAATTCCTCAAGCAGAGTTACAAATTGCCTGTGGTTTAATCTTCTTGCTCGAATGTGGTTGACCACTTTCGTAACTGTGTCCATGACATTGTTTAGTTTTAGAACAGAGGACCTCTTGGTGGATAATGCAGTGTAGAAGAACAATATTCTGTTCTGGATTTGTTTCTTTGACTTGATCTTGAATTCTTTTCAGTAACCCAACATATCAGATTTGGGCTTCCATCAGTGGTCACATTCACCAATTTTTCCACTTCACTACTAATTTTATGATACACGTATTATTGCCTCCAAAATGTCTTCTCCAGTTGTCGTATCTTTCATTGACTGCATTGATGCCAATTCTTCTGTGAGCTCAAAATGTGTGGTGATACCTTGAATAAAAATTATCAACTGGGCTGTATATTTGATATCACATCTCTCATCAAGTGCCAGTGAAAAACATGCAAAATTGCTTACTTTATTTTATAACTGCACATTGTTTTTATTTTCTTTCTTTATTTTTTTAAATTTATTTTTATTTTATTTGTTTTATTTTCCACCCACGTTGGTAAAACAATATTTAGAAGTCCATTCTTTGTTGAATATTCAGCCTTCAGCAACCACTTTCCGCTTCTTTGATAAACTAATTTCGAATTAACATCCTTTTCAGTGAAAAGTATTGCTGCAGTTGTTGCGCGCATGTTTGAAAATTTGCCGATCTGTACATTTCTGACGTCAGCCTGATTCAACACTTAACGGAGCATTCAAATGCAAAATTTGTTCGACTTTTGCAAATGGTTTGGAATATTCAATTCTTGTTCCCTTTCAAAGTTAGAGCGGTGTTGGTGAGAAACAATATTCGGCTTCCTTTCTCTCTCCGTTCATTGCAACTTAACCGTTCTTTTGCTGGACTTGTGAAATATAATCCAAATCAAGGGGAATTAGCTCAAATGGTAGAGCGCTCGCATAGCATGTGAGAGGTAGTGGGATCGATGCCGCATTCTCCAATGGAGCTGCTCATCTGGTGTTTATTTGACATAGCATTATATTGCCACTCGAAAACTGAAAACAAGTAAACCAAGTCATGTATTAGTCGAACCTACAACCTTTTGATTTGTTATTCATTCCGACACTGTCCCCACCCGATCTCAAATGAAAGGTCCTGCTACTTCTCAATCCATGAAGCTGGAAAGCTTTTGGTGGCCTCCGGTTGAATATCTTTGATGATACACAGTAAGCTGTGAAGACATAATCTCCTTTGGCTGCTGTTTCAATTGTACCTGGAAAGAAGCCTTGCTTTTCTGAGGAGAAATTGGTAAGGGACTGAGAAGCATGGAATAATTCTTGGCAGTTGCAAGAAATTTGGAATTCTTTACATGCCTTTCTTTATTCTAAAGGATAGAGGGATTAAGGGATATGGGAATAAGGTGGGTAGATGGAGTTAGGTTAGAAGATCAGCCATGATCTTATTGAATGGCGGGGCAGGCTTGAGGGGCTAAATGGTCTACTCCTCCTAATTCGTAAGTTATGTTTGTTCCCTTTCTCTCCTACAATCATTGCATCTTGATGTTTCCTCTGCTGGACTTTTGCAGTATAATTGATGCCTGAATTCACTTTTGGAGCTTTTTATTTGATGTTTGTTTTATGTAGCATCATATTGCCCCATAAAAATAGGGAGTAAGAAAACTGAGCCAGGTAGAATTCGAACCTACAATCTTCTGATTCGTAGTCAGACGCGTTGTCCATTGCGCCACTGGCCCTCCCTGATCTCAATTGAAAGGTCCTGGTACTTCTATCAATTATTGCAGGACAGAAAGATTGACACTAACCCCACAATTTCCCAACTGATCTTGACTGAAAGTCCTATTCCTTCTCAATCTATGATGTTGCCCCATTTTTCACAAATTCTTCACTCTTCCTTTTTGCTGACTATATGTAGGTTCTTTCAGTGCTTGTGGAGTCCTTTCTCTCTCTCTACTCCTTTCAAGTATTTGCAAGGGGTGTATGACAAGGAAAGGTAGCATTTTTGTGGAGTCTTGTAGCTTGCTAGTTAGAGCTAGTGGTTAGAGCACTCACTTCTCACTGGGCTGCAGGACTCCACAAAAATACTACCTGTGAAAGTTAATAATCCTTTCCAATTTTTTTAAAACAA
Source organism: Callorhinchus milii (assembly GCF_018977255.1). NCBI lineage: Eukaryota > Metazoa > Chordata > Chondrichthyes > Chimaeriformes > Callorhinchidae > Callorhinchus > Callorhinchus milii. The sequence goes on along the minus strand of NW_024704743.1, from coordinate 95,301,722 downwards.
TAATAAAAATAATAAAAATAATTTGGTCACTTAATCACCGACTATTTGTGGGACACTGCTGTGCACAATTGGCCTACTGCGTTTTGCCCCCAAAATATATAGTCAATTCACTTTACAGTATATTCTGTGAAGCACTTTGAGATGTCTCAAAGACGTGATAAGTCGCTATACCAAATGCAAGGATTATTATTAACTACCTTGATAGCACAACATGAGCAGGAGTGTAAAGAAACATTGAATGGTTTTGTTGCGTTTTGTTTCAATAACTTTGGTGGTAAACCAATGGGTTGTGAAGAAACAAACAAGCTACTTTCTCCTTTGGCTGCTGCTTCAGCTGTGCCTTGTAAGAAAATGGTCAGAGACTGATATTCATGGAAGAGTTCTTGTTGATTTCAAGTGTTTTGGAATATTAATTTCTTGTTCGCTTTCAAAGGGAGAGAGGAGTTCGTGAGAAACAGCATTTGTCTTCCTTTCTCTCCTGCAATCGTTGCATGTTGATGGTTCCTCTGCTGGAATTTTGCAATATAATGTAAGTCAAAGGGGAATTAGTTCAAATAATAGAACACTCGCTTTGCATGTGAGAGGTAGCGGGATCGTTGCTCATATTCTCCACTAGAGCTTTTCATCCAATGTTTGTTTTACGTAGCCATATGTTGCCACATAAAAACTGAAAGCAAGAAGACCATACAAGGTAGGAGTCAAACTTACAGCTGAGTGTTGAGGAGACGTTAGCCATACTCCCTGACTCCCATCAACATCTACTTACCTGCGACACCAAATTCCTTAACCTCCCCAGCCTATCTTTCAGACTTATCGTTCCTGTATGTAACCTTGGCTTCGTGTTATATCCTCAGCTTCCTACCCTAGATGTGACCAGGACTGCTTTCCTCCACCTCCGTCATATTGTCTGCCTCCAACGGTACCTCACACCCAACTCAACTGAAGTCCATATTCATGCATTCGTCACCTCCGACCTCGATTATTCCTATGCCATAATTAGCAGTCTCCCCAGCTCCATCATTCATAAAATCCAATTAATTCAAAGTTCTTCAGGCCATATACTCACCGACACCAAACTCCATACCCTATCACCCTTGTCCTTGCTAGGTTCCATTGGCTCCCTATCACAGAATGGATCGATTACAAGATTACAAGATCCTCACACTCAGTTACAAATCACCTCATGCCCTGGCACCTCCCTACGTCTCCAACTTGTGTACGCCCACACCCATTACCCATCATCTGCATTTGGCTTCCTGCATGTCCCTTGTCCCCTCCACTTCACCATCAGAAGCCATGCTTTCAGCTACTATGTCCCGAAACTATGGAATTCCGCCTCAATCCCTTCACCTTGTCCCCTCTTTCTTCAGATCACTTCCGAAGAACTTCCTCTTTGACCGTGCCTACAGTCACCTCCCTTCTCTCCCCGGCTTGGCGTCATGCTCTGCCAATGTTAAGCATTCCGAGAAACTACCCCATGTGAAGTGGGCTATATAAATGCAAGTTGCTGTTGTGTTGATAGGCAGATGGATTACCATGCAGGGAGCTGAAATGATAGCTATGTAAACACAGCCTTTGTCGGTTAATAACAGAAGTGTCACAAACTGCTTGGTGGTTAGGTCAGCTCACAGCACGACAACTTTTGCTATTATCCCAAAAAAAGAACAGGGAAGCATTAGGAAACTAATGACTGTGAGTTCCTGCCAGTCCACCAATGAGAACAAGAGAATGTAAACTTTTTTGTCATCCAGGTGCTTGACACACAAATAAACCCATCACCATGCTTAAGAGTATCGAAACGGGATTTAGACTTCCACATGCAGTATACCACTTACACGTGGAAATTCTCAAGTCTGGAATGGAATGTATACTCTCCTCATGTGGAGATGCACCATGTTTACCTAATTCGAGACAATATCAGGTGCAAGTTGGCCAATAGCCAAGGCTTGGCGACCCAGAGTGTGCTTTGGAGTACTGCTGGAGGTTAACCAGCTAAAACCGCATAGCTCGCCAATATGAACATTGTCTGGTAAGCTTCCTGCTGAGAAAGGAAAGATTGTCAAAGTTATCTATATTGAATGTTCTCTCAGTTGCTCTTTTCTCAGTTGCTACAAATCTCAACTGCACCCGGCTTTGCTCTTTCTGATCTAATTCTGTACAAATGTTGAAGCTCAGGTTAACCATGGCCAACTATAAAACACATGGAATTTCTCTTCAGTCTATTTGAAATAAGGATAGAGTTGTGTCAACACTCAGACCAGCTCTTTTTCATTTAAAGAATATGCTTTTAATTCCAAATGCCAAACATATTTTATGAATTTAGATATAGTATATAGATATGTATAAACACAATTAATTGTTCATAACAGATATGACCAAAAGCAATTTTATTTTGAAAACATGCCAACATCTTCATTAGCATTGTCTGTTTGTGCAGTTGATTTTTGTGGATTGAGTTGAAGTTGTCTGCAGTTTGGTCGAACAGATTGGATTATTCATCAAAAGCAAAGTCATGTTGACATGAAGCATGGCAACATGTAGCTCACTAATAAGATTATCAGTGAGCTGCAGGCAGCGCAGTCCTATAAGATTGTCAGTAAATCGCCACGGAAGAGTAACTAGGCTGTTGCAACGGAGAGTCAACTCTTCCAGCTGCTGCAGGCCTTCAAACACAGGGAGGCTGGTGAGCTGGTTTCTGTCCAAGTGGAGGTAAGATAATTTGAGGTTATGCCTGAATATTCCAGGGTGAAATCCATTGATGAAGTTATCAGATAGCTTCAATACTTCTAATTTTTCCAGATTGGAAACAAAATCTAGGGGTAGACGGATTAAGGAATTATTGGATAAATCCAGGTGCAAGAGTTTGGTCAAGTTACTGAACAGTTTTGAAGAAAAGTTTCCAATATTGTTTCCAGAAATGGTTAGGTACTGTAAAGCATGCTGATAGGCAAACAGAGTCGAGGCTAGGTGGCTTAATCTGTTGAAGTCCAGGCGTAGGTCAGTAAGTTTGTGGTGATTAGCAAAGAAAAGGGCAGGTAGAGATCTCAATTGATTGCTCGAGAAGTCGAGAACCTCAAGTTCAAGAAGGTGGCTGAACACTATTGTTGGGAGCATTCTCAGCTTATTGTTCTTGAGATAAAGAGTGTTCAACTGAGGCAAGTGTTTAAAGGTCTGTGGAAGCAATACTACCTGATTGTTGGAGAGATCCAGGTATGTGAGTTTCATCTGTGACCTGAAGATCCCATTAGAAAGCCTTTTTAAGTTGTTGTTGGCCAGACTTAACCACGTGAGGTTTGGAAGGTTTACAAACAGATCTGCCTGAAGTTCAGACAACTGGTTCCCAGACAGCTCCAAAGCCTGGAGATTTAGAAGGGGTTCAAATGTGTAGTTGTGGAGATGAAGGCTATTTCTTGATAAACCAAGATAGGTTAAGGTCTTCACATCTTCAAAGGCATTGATAGATATTCTGGTCAACTGATTCTCATCTAGAAAATACGTTTCCACTCCAGGTTGGAGTTTGTGTGGGAAGGTCCTGGCACCAATGTTGCGGCAGTCAACAATGTTTGAATGGCAAAAGCATTTTTCTGGGCACGCAGACAAGGATCCTGTTGACAGGAGGAAAATCAGAAGCTGCCCAACTATCAGCATGGCGACCTGCAACATAGAGATAAACACACCTTGTGGCAACACATTTCTTTTTATAATAATTCTCCACCTTTTCACCTCAGGCACTGACCTCATTGACTTGCATGATTGCTCACTCTATCTCACAGAGCTGATATGCTGTTGAATATATCACACGACTAGTGAAAAATAATCCATTTTTGTTAGTTCTTGGAAGAAGCAATCTCTTGTGCATTGTACACTGAGTAGAGTATGTTTATATAAGTGATAAGCCTCCTGATATGAAAAGTTCCATATAAATGTCAATTTGTATTGTATTTGTGGAAAAAGTCATTTTTAGTCAACAGTCAACGTGGTGTCTTATTGAGCATTGTTACAAGTTTAAAAAGGAAAATCATGGTATGGGTTTTAATAGCACGGCAAACAGCAACTAACAACTGATTGAGCTTCCTCCTAGGCATGTTGGCCTGATCCCCCTTGTCGTCCGTTACTGAAACTCAGATGAATGTACTCCTGCCCCAAGTGCTAAACTCCAGCAATCAACAATAATTCTTATCGATATCCAGTCTTTATTGTGTCTCAAACTTTTGTTTAGTGTCAGGAGATGGAGTTTGAGAGTGGAGAGTTCTCAAAACAAGGGAAAGTGAGAAAACAAGGGGGTAAGCCAGACGGGAAACAGGGGCTGCTGGGTCAGTCTGATCTGGAATTTAAGAGAATTTCTAAGCGTAGCATTCAAACTTCTGTATCAAAGAGACTCTGTAAAATCTACCATCTCTGAAATCATTTGAGGACTCTTAATTTAAAAACTCCAGTGGAAAACTACTACCTGGTTCAGTCTCGATAATTACAACCTCCTTGGAATTAGACCAGAACTGTGGCTACTTTGTGAGAAAGTACTGCATCCTGCAGTGATAATATCGTTTGTGCCTGAGCTGACCAAGACAATTGGGTAGAATTCATCCACACCCAGAGTACATAATTTGTGACAGTATTGACAGTATTGTATATATTATATACATTTGAGATGTCTCAATATGATAAGGTGCTATATCAAATGCAAGGATTATTATTATAAAATTGAGATCAAAATATACATCAAGGTTCTCAGTATAAATAACCAAAGGGATAAAATAAACCACTGTTTTATCTTCTTTATTACTGCCAGATGAACTTACATTACTGATATTTCTCTATGGTGTCCCATAAATGGAAAATAACAACTTACAATTATATAGTGAAAGAACAAAAAGTGCTTGACAACTGTTGTGGTGAACATCAGGTAAGAAAATAAGAGATTTAAAGGTTGCTGACCAAAGGCACAGTCCAAGAGGTTTATTTCCAGGATACTTTTTTAAGGCAGGGAGCGATATAGCAAGGCAAAGTGGTTTTGAAAAACAGTCTCAGAGAACAGAGGAATGGTGTAGAGGAAGGACAATCAGAGAATGGAGGAATGGTGTAGAAGAGGAAGGACAAACAGACCTATTAACGTGCATTAAATGCTTGTGGTTATAGATTACTTACCAGTGTGATTTTTTCTTTCTTCACTACAAACTACATGGAGCGAGGGACTTATAACTTTGCAGTCCAAATGAGGAGATGTTTCATTTGACATATTACCTCATGACTGCATTATTTCTGGGAACATGGCAAATTGTTTATTGACTCAGCCTATTTATCTGCCTGAGAGCAAATATGCAACCAAAGTCAAACAAAACATTAAACGGCCGATTTTGTACATTCTTATCATCAGTGGTAAATGAATGAGGAAATATTGTATTGCCTTGCCTCCTTCAAGGACCGTCTCAAGACCTTCCTCTTTGAGTGTGCCTTCCCCCCAACCCGTCTAGCCCTTCCAAAACACCCCTTTCCTCCCCTCCCAATCCGCCCCTTCTCCTTTCCTCCCAACCGCCCCCTCTACTCCCCTCCCCTCCCAACCCCCTCCCCCTCTCCTCCCCTCCCAACACCTCTCTCCTCCCCTTCCGGGCCCCAGCCCCAGCTCAGTGCATTGGGACATCCTCCTAACACTAAGGATGCAGTATTAATGTAAATTTGTTGTTGCTGTTGTTCTATTCCTCTATTCTTTGGAGCTCTAATTATTCCTTCACCCAATAATTATTCAATATGACACATTACAATACAATTTACATTGATATGGCAACTTTCAGGTCAGGAGGACCTTCACGTGGTTGAAACTAATGATCATTGACCAATTGGCTGCTTTTCTTTAAAAAAGCTCAAATAATAATAACCCTTGAATGCAATACAGCGCCTTTCACGTCAGGAGGACGTCTCAAAGTGCTTCGCAGGATTTACTGTAGCTCAGTGGAGTCCTGTAGCTCAGTGGTTAGAGCACTCGCTTTGCGAGTGAGAGACCTGAGTTCAATTCCAGGCAGAGGGCGAAACCTTGGGCAAGTTTCCTTACTCCACACAGAGCCTAATAATAATCCCCCCAAAACAATAATAAATTGGTCATTTTCAATCTACGACTGTTTGTGGGACATTGCTGTGCGCAATTGGCTGCCGCGTTCGCCCACAAATATACAGTCAATTCACTTTACAGTGTGTTCTGTGAAGCGCTTTGGGACGTCCTCCCGACGTGAAAAGCGCTATATCAAATGCAAAGGATTATTATTATTATTACTCTAAAGTGGCGTGAGTGACTTCACAGTAAACTCTTGCAGGTGAAAGCAGCAGCTTTGGCACAGTCACCAACTGCCCTGAACACATGGGAGTCTTCATTACAGACTGTTGCCCAACACAGAGGGAGCAGGGCTTCGCGGAGCCCGATGACGTCATGCGCAAGCCCTCTATGCACGTCACGGTGTACGATGACCTGTGACCCCGCCTTCAAACTGATCTTAACCGACTGGGCGCGCGCTTCCGGCGGCCATCGCAGCGAGTGAGAGGAGGAGGAAAAGGAAAGGGAGAGAGAGAGAGAGAGAGAGCCCAGGGTTCAGGACGTGGCACTCGCTCCCTGTTTGTTTATATATTTTACAGATATCGACAGGGGTTTATTTTTCTTTTTTTAAAAGGAAAGTGAATTGTCAGCGTGTCACCCGCCTGGTGTTTGCCACCGTTGCCGAGTCCTGGCCTGGGGGGGAGGGGAGGGGAGGCCCGACAGACAGGTCTGGACTTGTCCCGAGTGAGAGAGAAACGAGGAGGGGGGAAAAGAGGAGGGAGAGCGGAGTGGGAGAGGAGAGGAGAGTGAGGCGAAGAAAAGGAGCTGCTGTCTCCCCTGGACAGGAACAGTGACATGGAGCAGGTTGCAGGGCCTGGCCCCTCAGCGCCATGGAAACCCAAGGTACATACTTGCCTCGTATGAAAGTAAAGGCTTTAATTTTATGATTAAAATAAAATGTGCACCACTCATCTAGAACTCCACTCACCCGCTCTAAACTCTGTACCCCCATCACACCAGGCCCGACACCCCATCACAGAGCGAATTGACTTCAAGATCCTCTCACTCAGTTTGTTTACTCTCCACTTCACAACCTGCTGCTTCTGCTTCGGCCTCATCCTTGTCCCTCGTCTCCTCTACTCCACCATTGGTGGCTGTACTTTCAGCCGTTACGCCCCCAAAACTTTGGAATTCTCTTCACCCAATCCCTCAGCCTTTGCTCCTCCTTCTCCAATTTCAGATCATGCTTGAAGACCCTTCCCTTTGACCGTGCTTACGTTCACCTCCCCACTCTCTCTGGCTCAATGTCAGGCTCCGCCACTGTTACACACTCAGAAATGCTACCCCACATGAAGGGCACTGTATAAGTGCAAAAAAAATGCAAATACATAATGTTATTGCTGACAACACTGGGTTCAGTTCTTCTGCGTTCATCCATTCGACATCTTGGCCATCTGTTTAAGTGAGGGCTCAAACCCGCGTGTATTGGATATCGAAACGACCAACTAGTGACCATCCTCTGGGGTGGGGGGATGGAGGGAAGCGGGGTCTCTTTGGAGCTGAACTGGTTCTGGGCCAGCCCTCTGTGGCAGTCTCGGTAGTCCGGTTCCTGAGCTAGGCAGGTCTGCAGTATTCCAAGGTACTGCTGATGACGGCACAGCCAGCCTAGCTCAGCGGCAGGACCTGGAAGGGCTGGCCTGTCACTGTGGTAGGGTGTCATCCCACTCAGCTCCTGTTAACCCTGCAAGTTAAAGCCCTAATGGGTAGAATGGTCCAAGTTGGAAAAGCAACGTGAAAGCTTGCCACAGAGCACTATCAATGGCCAGCAATGCAGTTTTAGCTGGTTGGACTCCAGCAGTATTCCAGTGCACGCTCTGGGATCCTAAGCCTTGGCTCCCGCTAACCTACGCCTAATACTTTCCAGAATTAGTTAAGCAGGATGGGTCCCTCTGGGGAGAGAGTGTGCATTTCATTCCAACAATCTATAGGATTTCCATGTGTAGGTAGGATGCATGGAATTCTCAATTTGGTTTGGATACTCTTAAGCATGGTGATGTTTTCACATGTGTCAGACACCCGGCTGACCAAAAAAGGACGTGTGTGACTCATGATCGATTGAACTAAATTGGGTGGAACTGTTTGAAGCATGACTCAGTATTTTTTGTTTATTATTTCATGTACCACAAAAACAAATATTGAACAACTTGAATGTTTTTTTTAACCCTGGGAGTGTTTCTAGCACCAGTCTGACATTTTCCAGAGCAGAAATCTTGAGGCTCCTTTGATTGGATTTGCCAATTTAATGTAGAGCAAATGTTTACTTTTCAGTTGTGAACTTGTGGCTATTACAAACAGCCTACACTTGTTTCTGATCCTAGTATCTTTTAGAAAGTGGAGAATCTAATTCCATAAGTCACAATGTGAAAAGATTGCATTTTAATCCACTGTTGCTGTTATTTTTTAATATACATTACCTATTTTTTCTCATTTTTTTTACACAGTACTAATAATGCATGTTGCAATTCATTGTTATGTGGCATTTGAACAAAATAGTACCATATACTGCTATGGTGAAATTTACATGCACCAAGTTCAATCAGATGTCAATCAGACTTGCGTTTGTAAATGTTAGCAAATTGGGTAGGGTTGTAGACTAGTTTGGAGATGCATAGTGGAACATCACCTGTGTACAGGAAAGTTTTATTTATTACTGCCATTACTGTGAACTTCAGAAATAGGTTGTATCCTCTCCCTGTGTTACATATGAAGGCAAAAATAGGTCAGATCTGAGATAGATATCATTATTTATTTGTACATTCCAAATAAGTGAAAACCTGCTTATATCGTTGAATATGAGGATTTATTCCCAGTCAGTCATATTGGTGATTATAATATGGCTGGTTATGAATTTTAACGCAATCTATTTTTTGTTGGGACAATATATTAATCCATATTACATGGGTGGTTGTAAATCTGAGGAGCTACTGCTAAGCAAAATGTTTTTCTCGTGTTGTGTTTTCTTATCTCACGAGTATTTGCATTCTCTTCTTTCCCTTTCAATAATGACAATAATGTGAAAGATGTTTCATTAAACCATGCATTAACCACACAATTAGTACTTAGTCTTTGGTATTGCAAGAATTCTCGTTGCTGTACCATATTAGTCACCTATGCTTGAGTGCCTTGACCAGCTGTATTTATGTGATTATGGGATTTTAATATCACAAGGTGGGTCTGGGTGAAGCCCATTTGATCCTGCCCTTTCTGAATAATAACACCTAATGTTAGATCATAATTAATTTGAATGCTGAAATGATGTTTCCGAGAGAATCTTAAATTATTGCATCATTGATCAAATTACTCAGGGCTCCAGTTGAATTGAAACTGCTAAAATCACTTTTATTTGAGCTTCTGTTTAAAAGATTTATACTTTGATGTTATGATTTTCTTCTTTATAGTCACCTTGGGGGGCACCACTGTCCACAGTGACCCCCTGCTCCCTTTCGGATGTAATGAGTGAAGAACTTGCAAAAGAATTGCAGCAGCAGGAGGATACAGCAGCCTTCCCTAACGTCATTGAGTACGTACAAAGTTTTTGTCACTGTTTTTAAGAGCTGAAAAACAATTTTAGTTTAAGTTAGCAATACAGAGTCAGCAAATCCTGGAATAAGCAGAAGGCTTTGTAACACTGGTATTGAACTTGGTCTGAACTAATCTGAAATGAACTGTTAGCAATCATGGCTCATTTCAGATTAGTCCAGACAATAATAGTTTGATTAGATACATTGTTCCCTAAAGAAGTGGTTTAAAATTGTATTCAGACAAGATTTATTTCGCTCATTCATTTACTTTACCAAGGTCCTGATGGGTCTCTACTTCAATCCTAGTTTGTATAGGGTCAGTCGCGGGGAAGAGACTATTGTTGCTGTTCCTGCAAAGTGTTTAGGTAGCGCTAAGGCAAAGATGAGCATTTTGGGAACATCAGATGCTGCATTTGTATGTTAACCATTTAAATGCACAGATCTGTATTTATTGAGTAACATGTCATTATATCCTATTATGTTTTGTTGCTCCAAATGAGATACACTGGGCATATTGCATATGTTTATACCCTAGCACCTCCGTTTCTCTCTGCTCCATCCAAGCTACCATTGATAGCTAAGTCTTCAGTTATTATATCCCAAACTCTGGAACTCTCTGCTTCTATTTTTTGCTTTGCCCCTTCTACCTATTTTCAAATCCCATCTTAACACATGCCTCTTTGACTGCTCCTACGGTCACCTTTTCCCCCACCACGCCCCAGCTCGGCTTTCAAACTGGCCACTGTGAAGTGCTCCGAGGCATTATTCTATGAGACCGATACTTTATAAATCCAAGTTGTTTTTGTCTTGAAATGCCTAATTTCTGGAAAATAGAGTATACTGTTATGTTGTGTGGATCCCTATAATTTATATGGATCTCAGTTATGTATCTGGATAAATGTTACTCATTACTAAGGTCCTTTTCTATTCATTACGTTCCCCTGTATGTACTGAGGAGCTACCAAAGGAAAAATAACTGAAACTCTTTAGTGCGTGTAAAGTGCTTATGTGGAGCAGTGCCTGCTGAAAATAACAGTGCTGCAGCTTTTCAATTCTTCTATTTGGTAGAGGTCAAACCAAAGATTCACAAAAGCAGCTTCAGTCCATTTGCATCTACAGATGAAACACAATAGCTAGTTAATTAAAAATGTTATGGGAAACAATGTGGATGGATGAACTATCATTAGGGAACTGTCAATAGCAATTTCAATCCACTTGCTAAAAGCTATTTTTAAAATCACTTGTCAATCAAAATGAGTAGCAAGTGGCATTGAAAGTTACTGAAAAGGGGAGAAAGCTCCCTTCCATAACCATGGGAATACCATGGTTCTTGGCTTGCCAGACTTGCCGTAACCACCTTCATCTGTCATTCATTTGTCATTCCTGACATAAGCACTTTTTTGTTGCCAACCAGAACTATCATTATTCTATTGATTTTAACGATTAGCCACGACACAGAAAACTATGGGGCTGTGCGTCAAGGGAAAGAGCTGCCTGATCTGGGAGGGAGGACTCTGATTTACTTGGGGGAAAGAGTATCATGATCTGGATAAAAAAGCGGTCAGTCGCTTGGGAACCACTGGCCTAATGTTAGCATTGGACAAGTGAGATTTTTTAAAAAAAACACCTGACGGCATTCTGCTTAACTATCTCAGCCATCAAAATGATTGGTTTGCTAGGAAATAAGTGCTCACTTTTTGTAACCTTTGTCCACTTTGAGCATTTCCAGAGAGCACAGACACCACGCAGGTTGCTCCTTCCTGCAACACAACATTTATTGGATATGCGCTCAAACAATGAGTGGAAAGCAATTTAGGAAGCAGGGTGGAAAAAGCATTGTTGCCTTTATCCAGTGTTCCCACATGTTCACTTTACAGGAGTATCATTAGTTAATGAGGAGGAAACCTGATTGATACTTTTCGCTTCACTTTTCCTACCTAGCCTAGGACACAGATCATTGATTGTGCCCACTGTTGCTCTCTCTGACATCTGCTAATTCAGCATTTACCAGTGCCACATCACACAATGCATTTTACCCACTGAGTATTTGGCGAGCCATTGTTTAACAATGTTATTTTTACTCTGTGACATGATCTTGTTTGGACCGTGCTGCTGAAAATGCTAGAAAATTCTGGAATCTGATTTATTCTGGTTAATATCAACATTAAGTGCATGAAGTGATGTTTTGCTTTTAATTTGGTAAGTAAATATTTTTTAGATCAATGGCAGGGGGAAATAATTTTCAACCTCCTTTTCTTATGTGTTTAGTATTGATAAGGTTGCTTTCGTTGGAGAGGGAGGTGAAACTTCTAGTGACCTCCTTTTAGCTCAAATGCTACAAATGGAATTTGACAGAGAATACGATGCACAACTTCGACGGGAAGAGAATAAGCTCAACGGAGACAGCAAAGGTACAGATAATAGTGGAGTTTTTAAGCTTCAGGCATCTTCCTGCATCTGAGGTCAATTCATCAATCAGTTTGTCATTTGATAACGTTAACTTCATCACAATAAAGTATTTTAAGTAGCAAGTAATTAACAGTTATAAAATAGGTTACCAGGAATTGTGTTAGAATCCAAGATACTGAACTGGTTTAGGAAACTGCTTCTGCTGTATTAGGAAAATAATAGGATGCGTATTCTGAAACGATGATTTCAAATTATAAAATAATCCTTACACTTGATATGGTACTTTTCATGTCAGGAGGATGTCTCGAAGCCTTCACAGGAAACAGTATAAAGAGAAGTGACTATTTTGTAGGCAAAAATGGAAGCCCATTTGCGCAGAGCTGTGCCCATTCACTTCATAAAGTGAATGACCAATTTTTATCTGAACGATTTTTGGCCAGGAAGCCAGGAGAAACTCCTCTTTTCCAAATACAACACCACCAACAAACTTACACTTATAGAGCAGAGCGCCTTTCACCTCTTGAGGACGTCCCAAAGCGCTGAAAAGTCAGGTGTCGGGGTCTAAGCATGGGGGAGGGGTGGTGTATGGGTGAGGGAAGGCAGAGAGAAGGCAGAGAGGTGGGAGGGCGACCAAAGTCACGGTCGAAGAGAGCATCTTGAGACCGACCTTGAAAGCGGCAAGGGAGGAAGCGAGGTGAAGGGATCGGGGGATGGAGTTCCAGAGTGTGGGGGCAGAGAGGCTGAAAACCCGAACACCGATGGTCGGGCGGGAGACATGGAGCAGGCTGGAGCCCCCTGAACGGAGGGAGCGGGCAGGTTGGTAGGGAGTCAGCAGGTCAGAGAGGTAGGAGGGGGCAAGGCCATGGATGGCCTTGAAAGTGAGGACGAGGATGTTGAACTCGATCCTCTGGGGGATGGGAAGCCAGTTGAGTCGGGCGAGGGTGGGAGTGATGGGGTCATGGAGCCTGGTGTGTGAGAGCACATGAGCTGCAGAGTTTTGGATGATCTGCAGCTTGTGAAGGGAAGAGTTGGGATGGCCGATGAGGAGGGAGTTCCTGTAATCGAGCCTTGATGTGACTTAGTGAGGTTGATTGTGCAGCCGTGGAGGCTGATGCTGACAGCGCCTGCGGTGCGGAGGCGCTGGCGCGAGCCAATCAGAAGGGTCTCAGTCTTGCTGACGTTGAGTTGGAGAAAGTTGTCCCTCGTTCAGGACTTGATGTCGGACAGGCAGTCGGTCAGGACGCCAGTAGTCCTGGAGTTCAGAGAGGAGGCAGAGAGGTAGAGTTGGGTGTCATCCGCATACGTGTGGAAATTTACCCCATGTCTGCGGATGGTGTCACCAAAGGGGAGCATGTAGAGGGTGCCTTGTGATCTTTAATGTGCATCTGAAAAGAGTATGGAAATTTCTCATGGGTAAAATATTTGGCTGACGTGATGAGGCGTAAAGCGTAGAAATTCTGTTTTACAGACTTGTAACATTTCTGTACAGAATATGAAAAACAATCATAAATGTAGACTACTAATCCTCCATTCATGAAACTAAAAATATTTGAATTTTGAATACTACTGAATATCAAATACCAGCTACCACTTGTAATTCAAGATGAATTAGGTTATAGTTTGATGTCCGCTTCTCAACCTGACTAAATAGTTCATCAGAATTATCGAGCACAGCAGCAATAGCAGGGAGTATGTTCTGCCATCTCAGAAATACAGGAAATTATACTATAATTTAGATTTTTGTATATGCAGTGTAAGATGGCCAACAGCAGATCTTAAAGGAGATTAGGAGGGCCTTCGTTACTCAAACATTGGTGAGAATGTGGAATGTTGCCAGAAGTTATGGTTGAGGCATTGAGCCTCAACATATTCAAGAAAAAACTTGATGTTTACACGAAGAAGGGAATAGAGAGGAGTATAGAAGAGGGGATTAGGAGAGGTAGGAGCACATGTGAAGTACAACCACCAACACAGACCAGTTGGGCTGAATGGCCTGTTTCCATGTCATTCTAGTTCTATATACTGTTTGTTTTTATTCCAGTTTCTATTTCCTTTGAGAATTATCGAATGGTGCATCCTTTTGAAGACAGTGAGAGTTCAGAGGATGAAGTGGATTGGCAGGATACGTACCATGATCCCTACAGAGCTGGTAATTTCTGATTACCTGAGCAATATGGTGCAATGTTAATATTTCTCCTTTTTATAACCACTTTCTTTCCAGGCTGTTGTTTCTAATGTTTCTTCAAAGCTCGTTCCTCTTAAAACAACATTTACAACCTGTAAAGCATCTTTTATGTAGAGAAACATCTCTGAGGGCCTCAGAGTGGAACCCTGAGTAAGGTGGGAAATAAGAGGGAGTTGACTGAAGGTGTGATGAAGTAGGCCTTTATAAGGGTTTTGAAAGTGGAGAGGGAGTGTGTGAAGTCAATGTATTTTAGGAGAGGCTTGCAGAGAATGGGGAAGGAGTGGGAGCATGAGGCAGGGGAAGATTGCAAAGGTAGGGTGGGACAAGGGCAACAGATTTGCTAGCCAGAATAAAGCTGCAGGACAGAGGTGACGGTGGAGAGGAGTGATGGGCGTGCAAAGGGTAGTGCAGGAAAGGATTTGGGCTGGACTTGCAATTGTCTTGGTGATTTCTGATGCAAGTATATTGTGTAAAGGTTTCACTGGGATTGGATTGATTTACATGCACTGTTCATATAAGCATTTTTTTTACCTCAAAACATGTTTTTTCGTATCCTGCAAAAATCTTTAGTTTTTTTAATACATGTAAGCAGTATTATTAAGATTAGTTAGAATTCTATTAAATTAACACTTATTGCACAATGCTGGAAGTTAAATTAGCATATTTTAGTTCAAAAATTCATAACCACTTGGGAATGTTTGGGTTCTAAATTCACTTGTTATATTTGAATGACTAATAATAATAATAATCCTTGCATTTGATATTGCGTTTTTCACATCTTCTCAGCATCTCAAAGAATAGACTGTAAAGTGAATTGACCATATATTTGTGGGTGAAATGTGTAACTGAAGACCAGTCATACACAAATGTGGTGCAAGTAACCTCTGCAAATGTCTATAATCCTATTTTAAATATTTTTCAATTATACTTGCTGTGGATTTTTTTTACACATAAAATGATTCTTGAAAATCTTTTCATCTTGTGTCACAGATAAACAATCAAATGCCTCAAAGCGGGGATTTGTTGGAAAAGGGAAAGACATTACCACCAAGCATGATGAGGTGATGTGTGGTAGAAAGAACACGGCTAGAATGGAGAATGTAAGTACTTGCTCTAGAATAATTATCGACTGGTGGTTTGTGAATACACAGTGTTTGGAGTATTAACCTCTGGATAGATTTGAATGTATTTTTAATCTTGTGAGTGAAAGCACAATGCCAGACGTCCGAGATCTCCCTTGTGCTATAAAGAAGGTCTCCCACTCCAACAGGTAGCTTGGACCTTCATAAAACTTGCAAATCTGATGAAAGGATGACTTTTTTCAAAAATTGTGCCAGCTTATTTTTTCAGAGATTTATATCCTTTCTTCTTTGTAGTTTGCTCCAGAATTCCAAGTTGGAGATGGAATTGGAATGGACTTGAAACTATCTAATCGTGTGTTTAATGCCCTGAAGCAGCACTCGATCTCCGAGCAGCGTCGCAGTGCTAAGCTTCATGAGAAAAAGGAACATTCTACTTCTGTAAGTTCTGTACCTAGTTACATTTCTGGATACTGACTTAAAGGATTGTGATAATAGCCGCAAGTGAAGAAAATGCTGATGACTATGTTGTCACTATAAACTGTTCATGGTCGTCTGCTGAGTATTTCAATTTCTTTTTTAACTAAAAGTTTTAAGACATTATATTTAAGAAAACATTAAATGAACGGTATTTTTCTATTGCATATCCTTCCCCTTTAACTAGAATTCAAACTTGTGTTATTGATTATAAATTACAATGAACTTTATTCCAATTCAACATTGTAAGAACATAAAGTAGGAATGAGAATATGATTGGGCTCAATCTAATCATTTAAATTTTAATCTGTTTTATCGATGCCTTGGTTCATAGATTCATCCAATATGTCTCAGTCTTCCAGTTTCTAGGCAGGGCGAATATACATTTGATGTTGCTCTGCTGGATATTTTGGGTGAAATTGTCAGTAATTGGTCCAACTACAGAAGAAAACTGAACAAAATGATGGCTGTGTTAATTTTATTGTCTGACTTTCGGGTATACCCAGATTATAATTTACTAGGTGGTTTATAAAGAAATCTGAATTTTATTTTACCTGCAATGAAAAAGGCACATAACTCTCTCTTCCTGCTCTGCTCAGGAATGCAGACTCAGAAATATTTTCACTTCATGAATTGTGCTGGTTTGGCTACCAGCTGAAATGTGATGAATTTTACCCCTCACTGCTAAGTGCTCTGAGGCATACCCTGTGTGGAGGGTGCTATATAAGTGCAAGTTGTTGTTGAATATGGCAGTAGTTACCTCCTTGGCATTTTTCAAGTGCAACCAGCAATGAGACCTACTTATCTCTGAGCATCAATATCTATAGTGAAATGGGCAGGATACCAATTTAATCTGGATTCACTTCATTTTAAGTAATATTGTGTTTGTTTTACAGTTTTAGATTCCACAAAATTTAAGATGAAATGTAAATCAATCTTATGCTTTTTATATTTTCCCCACTTCAGGAACAAGCTGTAGACACTAAAACCCGCCTGCTGCTGTATAAAATGGTAAATGTCGGGTTATTGGAAAACGTCAATGGCTGCATTAGCACAGGCAAAGAGTCGGTGGTCTTGCATGGCAATGGAGGAAGGTATGTATTACAGAATAGGCCAGACAAGAAGGGATGACTGATCAAATCTTCTTATCACGTCTTCGAGACGTCTCAAAGCACTTCACAGAATATACTGTAAAGTAAATTGACTGTATATTTTGTGTGTGAAACCGTCAGCCAATTGTGCGCAGCAGTGTCCCACGAACAGTTGTGGATTGAGTGACCAATTTTATTTTATAATTTGTTTTCTTAAATCAAATTGTGCCTGATTCCATGATCCTTGTGATAGAGAACATGACAGTACTGGCTACTCAGAGGGCTTTAATGGAAGAGTGTGGAAAAATGCAACCAGCAGTGCCAAGCTAGCTGCACAGAGGATGCACATTTGTATCATCATGCTCTCTGACCTGACCATCCTCTCCAGACTAATCAGGCAGAAATGACCATAGCTGTAAAAGTGGATGAAACTAGTAGCCACAGCTGTTGCATATTTCTATAGCAGCTTTACTGATAATTATGTTTTCTAAAGTCTTATGGCTATTACACTGTGAACTGTAAAAACTATTTTTCTTTTTAGAGTTGGAATCTATATTTGCTAAATTTATTGAACATAATTTATCCCTTTCTTATTAAGGATCAATGAACATATCGTGCCTTCTGAATGTGCTATCAAAGTCTTTAAGACAACACTTAATGAGTTCAAAACCCGTGATAAGTACATTAAGGATGACAATAGGTTCAAAGACCGCTTTGGCAAGTTAAATCCACGAAAAATCATCCGCTTGTGGGCAGAGAAAGAAATGCATAATTTGATGAGGTATGATTTCTCTCCTGCAACCTATCTAAAGTTTGATCTAAATCTTTCTCTGAATCCTTCCTCTTTGAAGTGCAATTGCTGCTCCATTGCAGTTTCCTTCTAGGTTTTTAAATTCCATCTTTTACCAATGTTAGTGTAAAACTAAACTTACCGTCTGCAACACTGGCATGCATAAACTTCACTACTGCGTTTTGTAATGTATCACATCTGATGATGCACTAATATTTTTCTTCTAATGGACCGAGTGTTATAGTTTAGCATTGTGATCTGGGTTTACAATTCCATTTTTGCTTTCAAAATCTTAAAACTTAGCAACCTGGAAAAGTTCATTGTTTTCTTCTCCGGTCTATGCATTGTGGGCAATCCTACAGTACCTCATACAAATGCCCACATCTCATGTGAACCTAGATAAGTATGCGTTAGCAGGAAAATAAAATTGGGTCATTGTCTCAAAGGCCAATCTCATCCTTGCTTCATATTTCTTCCCAGAAGCTATATTTAACAACAACAAAATGACATTCATAGAGCGCCTTTCATGTCGGGAGGACGTCCCAAAGCGCTGAACAGTCAGGTGTCGAGGCCCAAGCATGGGGGAGGGGTGGTGTAGAGGTGAGGAAAGGTGGGGGGGGAGACCAAAGGCACGGTTAGAGAAGGGTCTTGAGAGGCTGAAAACCCGACCACTGATGTTAGAGTGGCTCGGCAGGAGACATGGAGCAGGCCGGAGCCTGCTGAACGGAGGGAGCGGGCAGGTTGGTAGGGAGTCAGCAGGTCAGAGAGGTAGGAGGGGGACAAGGCCATGGATGGCCTTAAAGGTGACGACGAGGATCTTGAACTTGATCCTCTGGGGGAAGTCGTCCTCTGGAATAGAAGTTGTCCTTCTACTCCAGGATAATCCTTGAGGCGAAGAACAACCCCAGGCTTCTGTTTTCTACCACATCCCGACTCCTCCGTCCCCCCCGCCACCCCGCACAGGTCATCTCCTCCAACCTTCACTGCGAGGAGATGCTGGATTTCCTTGAATCCAAAATCAAGGGAATCCGCTCCGCGGTCACTTCCCCTCCAACATCCACCCACCCCCTCCCTCCCACACTCCCGACTCCTACCCATCCTCCCCTACACACCTTCGTACCCGTTTCCCCACCTTCTGTCACCAAACTCATCCTATCCCTGAAAACCACCACCTGCTCCATTGACCCCATCCACACTCCACTCCTTATCTCTCAGCTCCACCTCCTTGCCCCACATATCACAGACATCATCAACCTGTCCCTCTCCTCTGGCTCTGTTCCCATTCCCCTAAAAACTGCCACCATCACTCCCACTTTGAAAAAACCCTCCCTTGATGCGTCGCAAGTATCAAGCTACCGGCCCATCTCCAACCTCCCCTTCCTATCCAAGGTCCTGGAACGAATTGTCGCCTCCCAGCTGCGCTCTTTCCTCTCCACCCATTAATTATTCGAACCCCTTTAGTCGGGTTTCCGTGCTGCCCACAGCACAGAAACTGCCCTGGTCAAGGTCACCAATGACATCCTGACCATCTGCGACCAGGGCTCCCTCTGCCTCCTCGTCCTCCTCGACCTATCGGCAGCATTCGATACGGTCCACCACTCCATCCTCCTCCACCGCTTGTCCTCCCACCTCAACCTTCAAGGCCCTGTCCTTGAGTGGTTTAGGTAGTACCTCTTCATTTTGTTTCCACAAACGGCTTTTCCTCCAGCCCCCGCACTGTCTCGTGCGGTGTCCCTCAGGGCTCTGTCCTCGGTCCCCTACTCTTCACCCTCTATATGCTCCCCCTTGGTGACCAAGGGGAAGCATGAAGAGGAGGGCACTGAGGACAGAGCCCTGAGGAACACAGCACAAGATGCTGCGGGGGCTTGAAGAGAAGCTGTTTGCCCCAACAAAGTGGAGGCAGTGTTAAAGGTAGGACCTGAACCAGTCAAGGACAGAACCTTGAAGGTTGAGGTGAGAGGAGAGACGGTGGAGGAGGGTTGAGTGTTCCATTGTGTCAAAGGTGGCGGAGAGGTCGAGGAGGACAAGGAGGCAGAGGGAGCCCTGGTCACACATGGTCAGGATGTCGTTTGTGACCTTGACCAGAGCAGTTTCCATGCTGTGGGCAGCACGGAAACCCGATTGGAGGGGTTCATGGAGAGAGTGAGAGGAGAGGAAAAAGCGAAACTGGGAGGCAACGGCTCTCAAGGACCTTGGATAGGAAGGGGAGATTTGAGATGGGCTGGGAGCTAGATAGCTGTCTTGGGTCAAGGGAAGGTTTCTTCAAGGTGGGGGTGATAATGGCTGTTTAAGAGGGGAAGGGACAGTGCCAGATGACAGGGAGAGGTTAATGATGTCGGCAAGTAGTGGGGCAAGAAGGTGGAGCTGGGATTTAAGGAGAAGGATGGGGTCCAGGGAGCAGGTGGTGGGATTCATGGAGGTTATGGTGGTGAAGACAGACGAGGGGGTGACAGGTTCAAAGGTGTTGAAGGAGGGATAGGTAATTGTTGGATGGGCAATTGTGTGGGGTGGGGGTAGGGAGGGGAGTGGCAGCTGAGCGGATTCCTCGATTTTGGACTTGAGGAAGTCCAGCATTTTCTCGCAGTGAGAGTCAGAGAAAGAATCGTTTAAATATGCAATCTTGTCCTTGCTTCCATATTTCTTCCCAGAAGCTATTACATTTAAATTGCATTTAAATATCCTATCTTATCTTTTCTGTGCATTGTGGTTGTACTCTGTGTTGTACTTTATTGGAACAAAGCTCTACAATTGCACTGTTTTACTTTTCAGAATGCAGAAAGCTGGAATTTGCTGTCCAGAGGTGGTGGTTCTAAAGAAGCATGTTCTAGTGATGTCGTTCATAGGCCAAGATCAAGTTCCAGCACCTAAATTAAAGGATGTTAAGCTTAATTCTGAAGATATGAAACTAGCCTACTTCCAGGTTTTAGATGTAAGCCTTTCATTCTGTATAGAAATTTATTGCGAGTTGTCTCACTTCAGTGGCAGTTGTGTTCAGCTGTTGTGAGTTAATATTATTATGAGTTTTTAATATTGTTAATGTCACAAACTTTCAAATTGCTTTATCATTCTAAATACAATAAACTTTAAAGATGTTGAGAGAGGCTTATTTATGCAAAGACCCCCATGGAAACCAGCTCTTCAAGAAAATGGGTTGAACAAACGGTTAGGTTGAGTTAATTCTAATGAAGGCTGTTCTTTTGTTCCCAGCTTAAAGCTTCCTTAATGCCGTAAACTGTTGGTTTGATTTGTCTTTTAGATGATGCAACAACTCTACAAAGAATGCAATCTTGTTCATGCTGATCTCAGCGAGTACAATTTGCTTTGGCATATGAGGAAGGTAAGGAATAGTTATGTGTATGAATTATGGAACTGAGCTCAGCTATGATGTCCTTTGTGGTAGAATAGCTGACACTTTTTTGTCAACTCAGCTCATTTGTGAAGAATGATAGTTGGATGAGGTGCTGCTTTATTCTCAGCTTCTTTTGTAACCAACAAAGGATTAACATTTAACACAAAATACATGCTAGACTAATTCATTTCAAGAATCCTTCCTCTGCTGCTTTTGACACATTTGACATTTTATCCTTGATCGCCTTTCCTCCTTGATCGTCTTTCCTCCCTCATCCACCTAAGTGGGACTGCATTCTCCTAGTTCCAATCGTACTTAACTTACCACCTCCATTGCGTCTTCTACATAAGAACATAAGAATTAGGAGCAGGAGTAGGCCATTCGGCCCCTCGAGCCTGCCCCGCCATTCAATAAGATCATGGCTGATCTTCAGACCTAACTCTAATTACCTGCCCTATCCCCCTATCCCCTAATCGCTCTATTTTTTAAAAATTCCCTCACCATTCTCTAATGGTTTTTCCTTCAGCCTTTGTATGGTCACTCCATTACGGAGTACCTCAGCACTGTATCCTTGGTCTTTTCCTCATCTACATGCTCCCTCTTGGTGATGTCACCTCCAGACAGACATGGAATTAATTTCCACACGTTTATGCATTTCAAGATGTTATCCTTACTGAAAGGCACTATATCAATACAGGTTGTTTTTGTAGTGAATTGTCTTAATTTACTGCAACTAAGATTTTGGTGAAGTGAAGAATGTCTGATGAATTGTTACTTCACAAAACCACAAGATTGTTTTGACTGAAGAAAGCCCTTTGACTCATCTGATTTTATCTCTTCAGAATACCTACTCTGCGATCCTTACATAACAGCAACAAGTTGTGTTTTAAATGAGTGTTCTAGCCTCTAACCCACATCCTGGCAAGCTGGTCCAGTCATTAATTATCTTCCGAGTAAGGAAAAATTGGTATCTGAAATTGCCCTTTGCAACTCTAAACCTAAAAGTTTTGAACTGGGTTTACTGTTTTTTAAGTTCTTTTTAAAATTTGATACACCTCTATGAAGTTCCTTTGAGTCATCTTGTCTCAAGAGTGAAAAGTCTTCGCTTATGTAATTGTTGCTCAGAGCTCATTCCTAGGGATCATCCTTGTTAATCAGTAGATTGCAACTGTTCCTTCCTCTGCACTGTCTCTAGCAACTAGACAGCCCCATAATGTCGCAATGGCCAGAACTGTATGCAATACAATAACAACAAGATTACATTTGTATAGCTCCTTTCACGTCGGATGTCCCAATATACATCATAGGCTGACGAGAGCATTGTATGTTATATACACGATACGAATGATGTCTGCCGATTTAAGCTCAACTAGTTTAGTTTATTTCAGCATCATGTTTGCCTCGTTTATTCCTGGCTCACGTTGTGTTCAATATCCTTTTAAAGAATGAATGGTCAACCAGATTGGGTTGAAAGTTATCTATATAGTGTACATTATTACATTGTACTGCTGTTTCTTTTACAGGTTTGGTTGATCGATGTCAGTCAGTCTGTGGCGCCCACCCATCCTCATGGACTCAAGTTTCTCTTCAGGGACTGTAAAAATGTCTCGCAGGTAGACCTATTTATTCCTGCATGTTCCAGGGAGTTAGACTCCTGAACTGAGAACATAGCTGAAACAACAGTCTTTAACTTAATTTGAAAGATTTAAGGACAGTCTTGAATTTCTATTCTGAATTTTAAGGAGTTTGTTTATTAAGATATTTAATAGTTATTGCATTGGCAGTTTGGCTCAGTTGTTATCAATCTCTCTGTGGGTCAGACGGGTGTACATTCAAGCTTCGGTTTGGGACTTTGATATAACAGGGTCAGCTGACACAGCAGTGCAGTACTACAAGTATTTGAGCATGTTAAAACTTATAGTACTTTGAAAGTTGTTCAGAATTCAAATGAACGTTAATGAGTGGCGAGGTTTCTGAGCAGATTTGTATGTAACTAGTGTATTGTATCCTAAGATTTGCTCAAAGATTAGGATCGAAGGGCACAGCTTTGTAAACTTATAAATGCTGTTATTTTGTTGCAGTTCTTCCAGAAAGCAGGTGTTGCAGATGCATTGAATGAAAGGGAGCTCTTCAATCTCGTCACTAGTTTAGATATAAAAGCAGAAAATGAAGTGGACTTTATTGTTGAGGTGAGAACTTTGTTTCTATAATCTCAGCACTCTGACGCCTGGTTGGAAATTCCTCATGAGGTCATTTTAAAATATTTCCAGTAATGATAGTAAGCAAAGAAGTACTTACATGGCATCCTAATATCTCAGGCCCTGTGTTATGAACAAAGTGTGATTAGGTTCTTCTTGAGGTTCAGCTGGCTTCAACATGACGTGCTTGGCAACTGTATGTGGTAATCAAATTGACCCTCTGATAGTTTTGGTAACCTGGTTCCCAGGCTAGGTGGGTCCACAGTATTCCAAAGTACTGGCAAGGATTCTTCCCATTTGCTCCTGTTAATTCTGCAAGGCATAGACCGAGTGGTAGAATAGTTCTAGCTGGACAAACCGCAGAAAGCTTGTGAAACAGAGCTTGCTGTGGAATCACATAGCCTAAGTTGACACTTCAATGCAGCACTGGGGCTGTGTTGCATTATTGTAGATGCTGTCCTTCGGATGAGATGTTAAACAGGTCTGTCTGTTGTTCAGGTGCACTTTAAATATCCCATGGCACTATTCAAAAAGAGAAAGGAGTTTTCCCCAGTGTCCCGACCAACAAATCCCTCAAATAAAATTGGTCACTCACTCCATGGCTGTTTGTGGGACATTGCTGTGCGCAATTGGCTGCCACGTTTTGCCTTCAAAATACACATTAAAAATTCACTTAAACTATATCCTGTAAAGCTCTTTAAGACATTTTGACTTGTTAAATGCGAGTATTCTTCTTCATTAAAACTGAAACAATGAGAAATCCAGCAAGTTCTCCTTACTGATTAGCTGTCCAGGGACCCCCAACTCAAAATATTTGATAGATTGACTCAATCAGATAATTCTATCCTCTTGTTACCCTCCCATGTTAGAGGGTATCTTGACTTTTTCGTTTGGAGCATTACATGCTGATGAGGGGGTAAATACCTTGGAGTTGTAATGGGTATTAGGGAGATGAATTAACATAAATAAAGTGTCAGCCTGACTCAATTGGTAGCACTCGCAGCTCTGAGTCATACAATTCTGGGTTCAAGCTCTACATCAGGACTTTGAACTTTCAATCTAGGCTGACACTCCATTGCAGTGCCTGGGTAATGCTGTATTTCAGATAAGACGTTAAACCAGGTGGACGTTAAAAATCCTATGGGACTATTTGAAAAGAGAGGGGAGGTTCTCCTAGTGTCATGTCCAACGATCCTCAAATAAAATTGGTCACTCATTTCATTAACTGTTTTGTGGGATATTGCTGTGCACGAATTGGCTTTTGCATCCAAATACAAATACACTGTCTCCACACTTCACAATATAATCTTGTGAAATGCTTTGAAACATCTTGATAATGTTATATGGTGCTATACCAACTGAATGGATTATTATATATTATAACTAAACTGTCAGCAACCATGATAATTATGAATATTTGATCTCTATTAGCAAATTCAATAACTTCAAAGCCAGCCTATTCAATTTGTTGTCAGTCCTCACTATTACTACCCTGATGCAGTATTTCAGAGCATATGTTCATTTGTTTGAAACTTATTTATTTTTAACTAGCTTTGATGATGGATATCATTTTTCATCTTGGGAAACTGTTCTGAGGTATTGTATCCAGAAGAGTGGAATCTATTGATTAGCTCAAGATGTATGCCTGTGTTTATTTTAGAAAGTAGTCTTGTACAAGTCCTAATTACCGAAATTACATTTTATAGATTGAATTTTTGGAAAAGAGAAATGAAGATCATGTCCAAAGATGTGACAAGAAAGTGAGGTTCACAAGGGATGATCGCGACCAAGCACCAGATGATGAATACTGAAAGCATTAAAATGGATTAATTTTTAAATCTGGTATTTGGACTGATACATCCAAGATGATTCCACAAAGCTGGAAGAAGATTTTGGGTAGAAATTAGAATGCGTGTTTTAATCTGATTAAAATGAAAAATGTGTATAAATATCTTGTGTGTAACCAGTAGTTATTGCCATGATCAAAGACTGGTGTAACAGTGATGGTGCTGTAAACTACTGTTAACGCCATCTACTCTTTATTAACTTGGAACTTCCGTGATAAACAAACTGATCAATATGAATGATTACAATTTAGCTTGAAACTATATTTTGAGTGAAAGTCAGTTTCACATTTTTAGAATAATTCTTAAAAATTGTCACAAATTTTGCATCCTATCATTGAATAGGGGCAGAACAAGACAGTAAATGGATGCTACATTAGTTCAAAGGTTTGATAGATACAGAATAAGTGACACCGGTGAATCATCTGGTGTTCAGTGCTTCTTTATAACTATATTTTGCCCTCAAAATAAAAATCCACTTCATAATATGGAGAGCTTTGAGAGTTGTCTCAAAGGATGTGAAATGTACTACATCAATTGTAAGGATGATTTTTATTAGAATTATTAATTCACTAATGTGAACCAATTCTTACTTTGATGTGAACAATATATAACTTAAAGCTAAGGGTTTATATTTTATTTGAATTTGTTTCCAACAGAAGTCTAGTTGCTTTAATTATACAGTTGATTATAATCAATACTAATAAAGATGAAATGTCTGACTGTCTGCCAAGAATGCAATAACTGATTCACGTAGAGACATGATTTATAGCTCATCGGAAAGGTCTTGCATGGGGTAGTGTAATGTAGTGTAATGGGCATATTTGGGTGGGGGGAATCTCCTAGTGTTGATGAGTTATATTAACAAATGCTTTAATTAAGCTCAAAAATATGAGGTTTGCATGGTATTCTGCAACAAAGTAGCAACACCTTTCTCCAGAGCTACATCTATCTTGCACTAATAAAGACGAAATGTCTGTCTGCCAATAACGCAATAATCGATTAACGTAGGGACGTGGGGGGAGTGTCATACGCATATTTTGTTTCGGGGTTCTCTTCTCGTTGATGAGCTATGACCTAAACAAGCTTATTGCACATGTATGGACTTCAACAAGGAATCCTCCCACAGGAGATCTCCCACAGCCAGTAGTGCATAAAATGTAATTGACAAGTCTGTTTGATAAGTGGTTATGTCAGTTCAGCAAAGTATTGTTGATAAAATTCATATTTCTAATTAAAAGTCATCTGTGGCCAAATGTAAAATCAGAAATGAACTTGTTTGTTAATAGGGAAAAATATGATTGACTCCTGAATGTTTTGTATTCACAAAATGAACACTAGGTGTCAGCCTAGATCAGTTGGCAACACTCACAAATCAGGAGGACAAATTTATCCATCTGAGCCAAAAGCTTGATATTTTCATCCCTAAAAAATTCCGTCGAGCCAGAATTGAACCTAAAGATGACTTTCTTGTACAATCCGACTACAGTCCTCCACTCTACCAGCTCAGCTATCGAAGGTCACAACACCAGATCTGCAAAGCTTTACCACAAACTTGCTCTTCATTAGCAATCATGTTACATGTGAAAAATTACGGGTGCAAATGGGTGCACTCAATGCCTGCTTAGCGCAGTAGGCAGCGCGTCAGTCTCATAATCTGAAGGTACTGAGTTCAATCCTCAAAGAGGGTAAACTTTTGCAAATTATTCACTTGATTTTCATTCTGGAAACTCAGTAAAAATTCTCAAGTACCATTTGACCACCATGTTCAGGCTGCATTTTTCATCTTTGTTTTTTCAGGACACAAACGTTCAATATTTTCTTTGTTGTGAAGCAATGAACAGATGGTAAACTACACTGGAGAATGCGGGCACCGATCCCGCTACCTCTCACATGCTAAGTGAGCGCTCTACCATATGACCATGATGTCAAATTATTTTCTGATTTCTTTTTCATCAGCACCACAAATATTACAGCAATGTTTTCAGTGTTGCAAACACAGTGATATTGTCCAGCCCATCAACAACAACAACAACAACAAGATTCCATTTATAGAGCGCCTTTCACGTCAGGAGGACGTCCCAAGGCGCTGCACAGTTGGGTCATGACCCGAGCAGGGGGGAAATGGTCAGGGTGAGGGGAGGGAAGGGAGGGAGAGAGGAGGGGGGAAATGGTCAGGGTGAGGGGAGGGAAGGGAGGGAGCGAGGAGGAGGAAGAGAGTCGAGAGGGGAGCTGAAGGCACGGTCAAAGAGAAAGGTTTTGAGACCGGCCTTGAAGGAGGAAAGGGAGGAAGCAAGGCGAAGGCACTGGGGGATGGAGTTCCAGAGCCTCGGGGCTGAGAGGCTGAAGGCCCGACCACCGATAGTAGGGCGGTTGGGGCGGGGGACGTGGAGCAGACCGGAGCCAGAGGAACGGAGGGTACGGGCAGGTAGGTAGGGGGATAGTAGGTTGGAGAGGTAGGAGGGAGCAAGGCCGTGAATGGCCTTGTAGGTGAGGATGAGGATCTTGAAATCAATCCTCTGGGGAAAAACTAAGTGAACTACTGTATTTCGGTAACTTTGTAAAAAAAACTTTGTAACTTCCACAATACAAACAATAAATGTGACTAGACAACAATAGCAACACATGCTTCACACATGCTGCACTCCCCACAAGGATAAAACACCCACAATGGTTGTCCATGAGGAGGATAATTGAATGCTGCTGATTCTATGGCTTGATATTTTGTCCCCAAAAATTCCTTCGAGCCGGAATTGAACCAGCGACCTAAGGATGACTTAGTTGTGCATTCCCACTACAGTCCTCCGCTCTACCAGCTGAGCTATCGAAGGTCACAACATGAGGCCTCCAAAGCTTTTTCACAAACTTGTTCTTCATTTGCAATCGTGCTACTTGTCAAAAATGATGGTGATAGTTACGGCTGCAAATGACTGCACTCAGTGCCTTAGCGCAGTAGGCAGCGCGTCAGTCTCATAATCTGAAGGTCCTGAGTTCGATCCTCAGAGAGGGCAAACTTTTGCAATCATTTTTTCTATCATCAGCGACAGAATGCACTTGGACAAGTATGATACGATACAATAAAAAATGCCATACACAATTACATTTGCATAGCGCCTTCCATGTCAGGAGAACGTCCCAAGGTGCTGGATCAAGGAGAGTCAGCATGGATTTGTGATCAAAGTGAGTCTCATGGATTTGCGAAGGTTAGGTCATATCTGACAAATCTAGTTGAATTTTTTGAGGATGTCACCACCATGGTGGATAAGAGAATGTCTATGGATGTTGTCTATATGGACTTTTGGAAGAACATTTGATGAGGAGGACAAATGTATGCGCCGGATTCACCATTCATCACCTCCTCCGCGCATCCCTTTCAAGCTGCCTCCATCCTCATCGCTAAAGAAAAGTACAAAGAGGTCCTAAACTTCTTTGTGTCAAAGATTGAAAACATCTGCTTGGCTGCATCCACTCTTTAGCCCCACCATTTTCCAAAGGAAGCCCAGCACCTGGTGAATCAACGCCCTCCACACCCAGCTGCTGGTCACCCAACTCCCCCTCCTCTCCTCTCTGCTAACCAACATGGTCAACCAGTCTCTCTCCTCCGGTTCTGTTCCTCGCCTCTTTAAAACTGTTGTCATCACTCGCCCTCTCAAAAAATCCACCCTTGAACCCTCCCAACCTCAGAAGTTACTCATCCATTTCCAACCCACATTTCCTTGCCAAAGCTCTGGAAAGCATTGTTGCTAACCAGGTTTGCTCTCACCTCTCCCTCCATTCCCTCCTTGAGCCCCTCCAGTCTGGTTTCTGCCCTGCCCATAGCCCATAACTTTTCAAGACACAAACAACTTTCTGTGACAGGGCTTTCCTATGCCTCTTCATCCTCCTGGAACTCTCTGTTGCGTTCAACACAGTCGATCAGGCTATCCTCATCCACCGCCTCTCCTCCCTCACCCACCTCAGTGGGACTGCACAATCCTGGTTCCAGTCCTGTCTAACAACCCACCTTCATTTTATCTCCTCAAGCAGTTTCTCCTCCCAACCCCTCCTGTCGCCTGAGGTGTACTCAGGGCTCCATCTTTGGCCCCCTCCTCTTCCTCATATATATGCTCCCTCTTGGTGATGCCTTCCACGGACATGGGATAAACTTCCACATATATGTGGATAACACACAAATCTACTTCTCCTCCTCTGGCTATCCAGCCTATTCCTCAGACTTACCGAACAAGCTCGCAACCTAGGCGTCAGGTTCAACCTCGACCTCCACCTTATTGCCTGCCTCTGACCTTACCTTACCCCGGACTCAGCTGAAAAATTTGTCAAAGCAATTGTGACATCCTGACTGAACTTCTCAAATGCCCTCTTTGCCTGTCTCCCCAACTCCACCATGCACATTGATCCAACTGATCCAAAACACTGCCACCTCCATATTCACCCATACTAAACACACTTCTATCCCTCTCCATTGCACCTTCCTGCCCCATTTCCAGGTCTCTCCTAAAGACATTCATATTTGACTGTGCCTAAGGTTACCTCCCCCTCCCCCGGCTTGGAGTCGAGCTCCGCCACCGTCAAGAGTTCTGGGATGTTATATAAATGCAAGTTGATGTTGAATGGCGGCATGTGACAAGAGGTGTTCCCAAGGGTTGTTTATTGGGGCCTTAGCTTCTCACCCAACAACAAAATCACTTGGCTAAAGAATACAGAGATGTATTCAAATTTGCAGTTGACACAAAGGTAGTAGGCACAGTAAATTGTGTAGATGGGAGCAGGAAGTTACTGAAGGACATAGACAGATTAAGTGAGTGGGCAAAACTGTGGCAGATGGAGTTCAAAGTGGGAATGTATGATGTCATCCACTACGGATCCAAGAAAGACAAATCGGAATATGTTCTTCTTGGTGAGCAACTAGGAACTGTGGAGGAACAAAGGGATTTGGGTATCCATGTACACAAACCACTAAAAACTAGTTCACAGGTATAAAAGGTTATGGAAAGGCTAATGGAATGTTGGCCTTTATTTCAAGTGGCTGGAAACCAAAGGTGAGGAAATAATGCTTCAGTTGTTTAGAGTCTTGGTCAGACCTCATCTGGAGAACTGGGTTTAGGAAAGCCAGATTGGCCCTGGAGGAGGTACAACCCAGATTCACCAGAATGATATCAAGCTTTAAAGGGTTAAATTTAAGATGCCAGGTTGCATGAAGTTGGGTTGTATTAGCTTGAGTTAAGAGGGTTGAGGGATGATCAACTTGAGGTGTTTAAAATAAAAAGCCACTCTGGAGAATGCAGGCAACGATCCTTTTACCTCTCATATGCTAAGCAAGCTCTCCACTATTTGGGATAAATCCCCTCTCACACCCACAAGCCTCCAGTAGACTGACACACAAAATCTTAAGATGCTCTGGTGTGGCAACACAAAAACATTTCTCCTCAACTCAATTCTATCTGAACCCCTCTCCACCCCACTTAGCCTCAGCCTCTACCTCAGATCAGGTAATGCTTACTTCGTACTGATTTTGTTTGATTCAACATTTAAATAACATTTGCTCGGTATAATGTGAGCATGACCTCATGATAGTTTCTGATTTATTTTTCATCAACACCAGAAATACTGTAGCTTAATTTTCA
Organism: Callorhinchus milii; assembly: GCF_018977255.1. Classification (NCBI taxonomy): domain Eukaryota; kingdom Metazoa; phylum Chordata; class Chondrichthyes; order Chimaeriformes; family Callorhinchidae; genus Callorhinchus; species Callorhinchus milii. The sequence continues at coordinate 95,271,073 of NW_024704743.1, read as the reverse complement.
CGATCGATATTGTCCAGCCCGTCAACAGAAAACCTAAAAGTGAATTACTGTATTCAATTAACGTCCCAAAACACTTTGTAACTTCCAGCAAAATGAATGAGAAATCTGACTAGACAACAACCATGCTACTACTCACATGCTGTGCTCCCCACAAGAATAAAACACCCGAAATGGTTATCCATGAGGAGAACAATTTGATTCCAAAATTCCTTTGAGCCGGAATTGAACCAGCGACCTAAGGATGGCTTTGCTATGCATTCCCACCTACAGTCCTCCGCTCTACCAACTGAGCTATCGAAGGTCACAATACCTGGTCTGCAATACTTTATACCAATGTAAGCGGCTGCTTCATCACAAACTTGTTCTTCATTTGCAATCACGCCACTTGTGAAAAATTACAGTGATAGTTACAGCTGCAAATGATTGCACTCAGTGCCTTCTTAGGCAGTGCATCAGTCTCATAATAGTCTGAAGGTGCTGAGTTCAATCCTCAGAGAGGGCAAACTTTTGCAAACTACTCACTTGATTGCTCATTCTAGAAACTCAGTAAAATGCTCCTACATTGCATTTGACCACGATATTCAGGGGTATATTTCTTCCTTTGCTTCTTCATCACTCAATGTTCAATATTTTCCTTGTTGTGCAGCACTGAACAGATGGAAAACTACACTGGAGAAAGCGAGTGCTCTACCATTTGAGCTAATTCCCCTCTCACACTCACAATCCTCCAGTAGCCCAACACAACAAGTCATGTATTGAAAACATACTGATATTATCCTGCCAATTATTGCAACCTGTGCCCATGCTGCATAGGCTGCAAAAGTGCTAAATCATTTCTTTGCATCAGTTTTTACTAAGGAGGAGACAGATAAACTATTTGATCTGGAAAGAGAACTCAAAAATGTTGCAGAGGAAAGTTGTGATACTATTCATATCACTACCAGCATGGTTGCCAAACAGCTGTGCAAACTTCAGGTAATAAAACTCAGAGGCCAGATAAAATGCATCTGAGAATCCTTAAAGAAATAAGGAAGGAAGTCGCCGAAACGCTGGCACAAATCTTTCAGAAATCAGTGAATACTGTAGAGGTGCCAGAGGATTGGAGAAAAGCACATGTTACTGCTATATTTTACGAAGGTAACAAAAGTGATCCAGGAAGCTACGGATTAGTAATCGTGACGTCCATTGTGGGTTAAATTCTGGAACGGTGATATGATTGCTGTCTTAAACAACAACAAAATTACTTTTGTAAAGTGCCTTTCACGTCGGGAGGACGTCCCAAGGCACTGGATAGACAAAGTTACGGACCTGAGCTGGGGGTCGGAATTGGGAAGGGCCGAGGGCAGGGGGAGAGCAGGGAGATTAAAAGCACAGTCGAAAAAGAGGGTCTTGAGATGGGTCTTGAAGGTGGCAATGGTGGGGTCGAGGTGGAGGGACTGCGGGATGGAGTTCCAAAGGGTGGGGGCAGAGTGGTAGGAGGCCCGCCTGCCAATAGTGGGGCGAGTGAGGCGTGGGACATGAAGCAGGCTGAAGCCCATTGAGTGGAGCGAGCAGGATGATAGGGGGTTAAGAGGTCGCAGAAGTAGGGAAAAGCAAGACTGTGGATGGCTTTGAAGGTGAGGACCAGGATCTGAACTGTATCCTCTGTGTGATAGGAAGCCAGTGGAGTTGGTCAAGAATGGGGGTGATAGGATCATGGAGCCTAGTGCGTGAGAAGACACGAGCTGCAGAGTTCTGGATGATCTGCAGCCTCAGGAGGGAGGAGTTGAGGAAGCCGACAAGCAATGAGTTTGCATAGTCGAGCCTCGATGTAATGAAAGCATATATGAGGGTTTCGGCAGTCTGTGGTGTGAGACAGTGGCGGAGCTGGTCGACGTTGCAGAGGTGGGAGAAGGCAGAGCGGGTCATGGCACAGATTTGGGGTAGAAAGGGTATTTGAGGGTCAAACAAGACCCCAAGATTCCGGACTTGCTTAGTAAGGTGGAGTGTACAACCATGGATAGTGATGCTGTCAGCACCTGAGGTGAGGAGGCGCTGACGGGAGCCAATCAGGAGAGCCTCGGTCTTGTTGATGTTCAACTGAAGAAAATTAGCTCTCATTCAGGACTTGATGTCTGACAGACATTCTGTCAGGACAGCAGTGGTCCTGGAATCAAGGGTGGAGGCAAAGAGGTAGAGTTGGATGTCATCCGCATCCATGTGGAAATTCAAGGAGGACAAGGAGGTAGAGGGAGCCCTGGTCGCAGATGGACAGAATGTAATTTGTCACTTTGACCAGGGCTGTTTCTGTGCTGTAGGTGATTGGAAGGGTTCAAGAAGGGAATGGTGGGAGAGGAAGGCGCGAAGCTGAGAAGCAACAATTAATTCCAGGACCTTGGAGAGGAAATGGAGATTGTTGATAGGGTGGTAGTTGGGGAGTAGAGAAGGGTCCAGGGAGGGCTTTTTAAAGAAAAGAGTGATGACGGCAGTTTTTAATGGAGTGAGAACAGTACCAGGGGACAGAGAGAGGCTTATGATGTCAATGAGTAGAGGGGCAAGGAGGTGGAGCTGGGAGGTAAGGAGTGGGGTAGGGATGGGGTCGAGGGAGCAGGTGGTCGGTTTCATGCAGGTTATGATGGTGATGAGAGAGGAAGGGGAGACAAGTTCAATGGTGTGGAGGGAGGGATGGGTAGGGCCAGGGTGGGAAGAGGAGATGGGGAGTGGGTAGCAGATTCAGTGGCAGCTGAGTGGATTCCTTCAACTTTTGATTCGAGGGAGCAGGTGGATGGTTTCATGCGGGTTCAGCATCACCTCGCAATTGGCATTTGAGTTGAGGATGGGCGAGGTGTGAGAGGGTGGGCGGAGGAGCCGATTTGTGATAAAGAAGAGGAGCCTGCGGTTGTCCTTAGCCTCCAAGATTGTCTTGGAGTAGAACACTGATTTAGCGGAGGTGAGGGCGGATCAGTAGGATTTGATATGGTCCAGCCAGACCTGCCGATGGACCATTAGGTTTGATTTAAGTCAGTTGTGCTCAGCGGCATGCACCTGTGCTTTAATGGAGTGGAGGTGGCTGGTGTACCAAGGTGATTTAAGATTCTAAAGTGGCTAAACAACATAGATCATGACTGGCTGTTGCAACTAGTCCAGAATAGTATAACCATATGACATGGCCTGAGATTGAAGGGGGGAAAGTTCTGAACGAATCTATGGTAACACTATTTCAGTGAACGAGTTGTAAACCTGTGGAACAGGATCCCTAGAAAGATGGTTGAAGCAGAAAATGTTGATTCCTCCAAACAAAGATTAGGTAGTTTTCTTTTAGGAAATAACATTATGGGATATAGTACATAGGTAGTTCTGCACATATGTTCAAGTGACCGCCAGGAGGGTGGAAGGTGAATTAGATGGTCTTTTTTTCATCCAGCAATTCTTATGTTCTTATTAGTACAGTTTGAGATAAAAGTGAATTATACTATTCCAGTAACTTTGTAAATAAAATTGCAACTTCCAGGAATACAAACAATAAATCTGACTAGACGACAATGGTGCTACTTCTCACATGATGTACTCCCCACAAGAGTAAAACCTCCACAATGGTTGTCCATGAGGAGGGCAAATATATGCTTTGACTCTCTAGATTGAGGTATTCATCCGTAAAAAGTCCTTCAAGCCGGAATTGAACCAGCAACTTAAGGATCACTTAATTGTGCATTCCCACTACAGTCCTCATGTCTACCAGCTGAGCTATCAAAGGTCACAACACTAGGGCTGCAAAATTTTTCACAAAATTGATCTTCATTAGCAATTGCACCACTTGTGAAAAATGATGGTGATAGTTATGGCTGCAAATGATTGTACTCAGTGCCTTTTTAGAGCAGTAGGCAGCGTGTCAGTCTCATAATCTGAAGGTCCTGAGTTCCAACCACAGAGAGGGTAAACTTTTGCAAATTGCTCCCTTGATTCTCATCCTGTCCACTGAGCAAAGTATTCTCCTGCACCATTTCATCCCCATGTTCAGGCTGCAGGACACAATGTTCAATATATTCCTTGTTGTGCAGCAATGAACAGACGGAAAACTACACTGGAGAACACGGGCATCAATCCCACTACCTCTCCCATGCTAAGCAAGCGCTCTACCATTTGAGCTAATTCCTTTCCCACATTCAGAAGCCTTGAGTAGGCCGACACACCAAATCTTAAGATGCACTGATGTGCTAAGACAAAACCATTTCTCCTCAAATCAATGCTGTCTGCTCTCCTCTCCACCCAACAGCAGCCTCAGCCTCTTCCTCAGTACAGGTAACATTGCTTACACTGAACTGTATTTATCTGATTCAAACTTAAATAACATTTATTCATATCATGTGATCACGTTCAAGTTAGTTTCTAATTTCCTTTTCAGCAACTCCACAAATATCGTAGCATTGTTTTCAGTGCTGGAAATACAGTGATACTGTCCAGCCCATCAACAGAAAACCTAAAAGTGAATTACTATATTTCAGTAACTTTGCAACAAACTTTGTAACTCCCAACAATACAAACAAACATTCTGGCTAGAGAACAACCATGGTACTTCTCAAACACTGTGCTCCCCACAAGAATAAATGGTTGTCCCTGAGGAGAACAAATGTTTGTGTATGTTTATCTAGCTTTAATATCAAGCACTCCGAGATGCCGTCCAATGTGAAGAAGCGCTACAATGATGCAAGTTGTTCTTGTTGATAATTTGTACCTTAGCCCCTCTCCACCGCATGTCTCACTCAGTGTGATCCTCAGAACATGCAACTTTGATTTCTTTGTACTGATTTGATCTGATTTAACACTAACAAATATTTTCTCATATCATTTGATCACTTATTCAGGTTAGAAATTCTGCTTTTTATTAATCAAACATTTGAAGTATTCTACCAATGTTTGGTGGATGTAAACAGTGATATTGTCCAGCCCTTTTGATCAGAAAGAACAAAAGTGAATTATTGTATTCAAGTAACTTCGTAAAATACATCGCAACTTCCCGCAATACAAACAATAAATCTGACTAGACAACAGTGCTGTACTCTCATGCTGTACTCCCCACAGGAATAAAAAAACATAATAGTTGTCCATGAGGAGGAGAAATGTTTGTGTGTGATTCCCTAGCTTGATATTTTTGTGCCCAAAAATTCCTTCGAGCCGGAATTCAACCAGCGATCTAAGGATCACTTGCTTGTGCATTCTCACTACAGTCCTCCACTCTACCAGCTGAGCTATCAAAGGTCCCAGCACCAGGCCTGCAAAGCTTTATCACAAATTTGCTATTCATTTGCAATTGTGCTACTTGTGAAAAATTATGATGATAATTAAGGGATATGGGGAAAGGGTAAACTTTTGCAATCATTTTTTCTATCAGATTCACTGAGCACTTGGACAAGTATGAGACAATACAAAATACGGTATAAAACTGAATTTGTATAGTGCCTTTCACGTCGTTAGGATGTCCCAAGGCATTGGATCAAAGAAAGTTAGCATTGATTTTTGATCAAAGTGAGTCAGTGGTAGATCATATCAGACAAATCTGTTGAATTTTTTGAAGAAGTCACCAACATGTTGGATAATAGAATGTCTATGGATGTTGTCTATATGGACTATCAGAAGAACATTTGATAAGATAACAAACAAGAGATTATTAGCAAAAATGAAACCACATGGAATTGGAGGTAACTTTGTGACATGGTCTGGTAATTGTTTTGAAGGTGGGTGCCAGAGAATAGAGAGTAAGGGAATGTTTTCTGAATGGCAGGATGTGACAAGTAGTGCTTTCAAGGGATCTGTACTTTGGCCTCAGCTTTTTACCAAAATAACTTGGATAATGAATAGAGAGTTGTTTATTCAAATTTGCAATTGCCACAATGTTAGGAAGCACAGATACTCAAACCCACCCTCACCCAGCTCCACTGGCTTCACATCCCTCAGATGATCGAGTTCAAAATTCTTGTCCTCACCTTCAAGGCCCTCCATGCCACTGCTCCTCCTACCTCTCTGACCTGCTAACCTCTCATCAAACTGTCTAGTCCCACCGCTCAGCAGGTTCTGGCCTGCTCCATGTCCCACGCTGGCCATTGATGGTCAGGACCCTCAGGAACTCAATCCCATATTCCCTTCCCTCCCTGCCGCAAGACCCTCCTCTTCAACTGTGCCGTTGGCCACCCTCCTACCCTCCACCCTCCCTGATCCCAAGCCCCACCCCTCCCCCCCCGCTCGGGTACAAATCCCTGACTTTTACCGCCTTGAGACGTCCTCCTGATGTGAAATGCGCTGAACAAGTGTAATTTTGTATTGTATTGTAGAAGGGAGCAGGAGGTTATTAAAGGACATAGACAGATTACGTGAGTGGGCAAAACTGTGGCAGAAGGAGTTCAATGTGGGAAAGTTTTAAGTCAACCACTATGGATCCAGGAAGGCAAATCAGAATATGTTCTTCATGTTGAGAAACTAGGAACTGTGGAGGAGGAAAGGGATTTGGGTGTCGATGTATACAAACCATTAAAACTAGTTCACAGGTATAAAAAGTAAAGAAAGGGCTAATGGCTTGATGGCCTCTATCTCATGGGACTGTAATACAATGGACAGGAATTGATGCATCAGTTGTACAGAGCCTTGGTCAGACCCTATCTGGAGTACTACGTTTAGTTTTGGGCAACACACCTCAGGGAAGATAGATCAGTCCTGGATGGGGTACTACACAGATTCACTAGAATTATACAAGGTATTAAAAGGTTAAATTAAGAGGCCACATTGCATGAAGTTGTCTGGTATTACCATACATTTAGAAGATTGAGGGATGATCGATTTGAAGTGATTAAAATGAAGATCTACACTGGAGAATGCGGGCATCGATCCCGCTACCTCTCACATGCTAAGCGAGCGCTCTACCATTTGAGCTAATTCCCCTCAAACACACAAGCCTCCAGTAGGCCGACACACTAAATCTTAAACATTTATTTTTTCCTCAACCTATTGCTATCTGATGCTCTCTCTCCTCCCATCACCCTCAGTGTAATCCTTAGAATAGGCAACACATTATCTTCATTAAAACTCCCACCATGTACCATATCATTGTCAATGAAAACGCTGATATCTTCATCCTCACTGAGACCTGGATCACACCAGGTTTCACCTTTCGCCTTGCTGAAGCTGCCCCACCTGGTTACACATTCCACCATATCTCACAACCCAACCATGATGGTGGTGACGTGGCTCTCATCTCAAGTTCTTCAATGGGTCTTTTGCATTTATCATCTGATCCTTCCCCTCTTTTGAGCATCTTACTCTCTATCATCGCCCCAATGTTTCCCTTAAAAGTGTCCTCATTTATCTTTCCCCCAAACCCTCCCCCATCTTCTTTACTTTCATCCCAATTACTCCCACCTCCCTCTCAACCACCATCGCCCAGATGAAGCCAACCACCTACTGCCTCGATCCCCTCCCCACCCAGCTTCTGGTCACCAAACTTCCCTCCTCTTGCCCCTGCTGCCAAACACGATCAACCAGTCTCTCTCCTCTGGTTCTGTTCCTCTCCTGCTTAAAACTGTTGTCATCACTCCCTTCCTCAAAAAAAAAACACACTTGACCCCTCCAACCTCACAAATTACTGACCCATTTCCATCTACCCAATCCTTGCCAAAGCTCTGGAATGCATTGCTTTCACTTCTCCCTTCACTCCCTCTTTGAGTTCCTCCAAGCTGGTTTCTGCCCTGCCCATAGCACAGAGACGGCGCTTGTCAAGGTCACAAACAATATCCTCTCTCCCAGAAGCCGGATTGGAGGGGTTCAAAGAGGGAATGGCGAGAGAGAAAGGAGTGGAGCTGGGACACGGTGACTCGTTCCAGGACCTTGGAGAGGAATGGGAGGTTAGAGATGGAGTGGTAGCTGGAAAGGAGGGAAGGAACCTACCAACCTGCCCACTCTCTCCGTTCAGCAGGCTCCGGCCTGGACCATGTCTTCCGCCCGACCCGACCTACCATCGGCTGCCGGGCTTTCAGCCTCTCTGCCCCCACACTCTGGAACTCCAGCCGTCCCTTTGCCTTGCTTCCTCCCTTGCCTCCTTCAAGGTCGGTCTCAACACCCTTCTCTTCGACCATGCCTTTGGTCGCCCTCCCACCTCTTTGCCTTCCCCCACCCATACACCACCCCTCCCTCATGCTCGGGCCCCGACACATAACTGTTCAGCTCTTTGGGACGTCCTCCTGATGTGAAAGGCGCTCTATAAATGTAATTTAGTTTTTCTTCTTCTTGTTATCCTCAAATCAATGCTATCTGATCTCCTCTCCACTCAACATCAGCCTAAGCATCTTCCTCAGAGCAGGTAATGTTGCTTACTTTGTATTTAGGTTAAAATTGTGGGAGGGTTTATTGTACACTACAAATGTTCTAGAGGTGCCAGGGGACTGGAGAAAGGCAAATGTTACTATTATTTTTTAGAAAGGTAACAAATGTGATCCAGGAAGCTACAGACTGGTAAGCTTGATGTCCACTGTGGATAAAATTCTGGAGAATCTTATTAAGGATAAAATCATGGAGTACCTGGAAAGAAATAAAATCAAAAATGATAGCCAATAAGGGTTCATGAAGGGGAGAACTTGCCAAACTAATTTACTGGTTTTCTTTGATGGTATGATAAGGGAGCTTGATAAGGGTCAGGCTATGAATGTTGTATATCTGGATTTCAGTAAGGCCTTTGACACAGTTTCTCTTGAGAGGCTGGTACTGAAAGTAAAGAAGCGGGAATTAGTGTGAGTATATTACAATGGATATGCAACTGATTGACAGAAGAACTGAGAGGGTGGTACAGGGAATGTCATCAGATTGGAAAATGTTACCAGTAGATTTCCACAAGGGTCTGTTTTGGGACCTCTTCTGTTTCATCATTTTACAAATGATTTGGAATAGAAGTCGCAAGCACAGTGGCTAAATTTGCAGATGACACCAAGCTAATGTAGGTGGTAGATTACAAAGCGGAACAACATAGGTTACAGGAGGATTTGATCATTCTTGATATTTGGGCTGATCGGTGGCAGATGAAATTCAATGTGGAGAAATGTAAAATACTTCACATGTGGACAGAAAATCCAGGAAGAGACTATTATTTGAACAGAAGGAAAATAATATGCATGAAAAATGAAAAGTACGTGGAAGTCCTGATTGACAATAAATTGAAGCTCTCGCAACAATGCTGTGTGCCAGTGAGTAAAGCAAACCGGATGTTAGGATGTATCAAAACATTGAAGAATGAGAGGGGATTTGATTGCTGCCTTTCAGATTCAAAAGGAGCTAAACGACGTAGATCTTGACAAGTTGTTTTAACTAGTCCTGAAGATTAAAACCAGAAGACACGGTCTGAGATTGAAGGGGAACAAATTTAGAATAAATCTATGGAACACTATTTCAGTGAGCGAATAGTAAACCTGTAGAAACAGGCTATGTAGGGAGAAGGTTGAAGCAGGAAATGTTGATTCCTTCAAAAACAGATGAGGTAGTTTTCTTTTAGGAAATAACATTATGGGATATAATACATAGATAGTTCTGCACATGTGAGCATACAACTGCTGGGAAGGTGATTAGATGCACCTTGGTCTTTTTTTGGTCTAGCATTTCTTATGTTCTCATGTTCTTATTAGTACAGTTTAAGATAAAAGTGAATTACACTATCCAATTAACTTTGTAAATAACATTGTAACTTCCAGCAACAATAAATGTGATTCAATGAGATTGGTGCTACTTCTCACATGCTGTACTCCCCACAGGAATAAAACACCCACAATGGTTGTTCATGAGGAGGGCAAATAAATGTGTCTGATTCTCTAGCTTGATATTATTATCACTAAAACTTCCTTTGAGCAGGAATTGAACCAGCAGCCTAATGATGACTTGCTTGTGCTTTCCAAAGACAGTCCTCTGCTCTAAAAGCTAAGCTATTGAAGGTCACAACACCAGGCCTGCAAAGCTTTTTCACAAAATTGCTCTTCATTATCAATCGTGCCACTTGTGAAACATGATGGCGATAGTTACGGTTGCAAATGATTGCACTCAATGCCTTCTTAGCGCAGTAGGTAGCGCGTCAGTCTCATAATCTGAAGGTCCTGAGTTCGATCCTCAGAGAGGGCAAACTTTTGCAAATTGCTCACTTTATTCTAATTCTGCCCATTTAATAAAATGTTCTCCTGCACCATTTGACCAACATGTTCAGGCTGCAGGACACAATTTTCAATATTTTCCATGTATTGTATTGCATTGTATTGAAGTAATGTCACAAAAACGTTGTCCATGAAAAGGACAAGTCGATATGTGTGATTCTCTAGCTTGACATTGTGGCCCTAAACATTCTTTCGAGCCAGAATTGAACAAGCGTCATGAGGACCAAATCTTAATATGCAGTGACCACAACAAGACAAATACATTTCTCCTCAAATCAATCCTATCTGAGATCCTTTCCACCCCAAGGCACTCTCAGTGTGATACTCAGAACAGGCAACTCTGCTAACTTTGTACTGATTTTATCTGTTTCAACACGTAAATACTGTTTACTCATGTCATGTGACAATAATATCAAGGTAGGTTCCGATATCTTTCTCATCAAACCCACGATTATTATAGAAATGATTTCGGTGTTCGGAAATACAGTGATAATGTCCCGCCATCATCAACAGAAAAAACGAAGTGAACTTCTCTATTTCGGTAACGTTGTAAAAAAACTTCCAGCGATACAAACAATAAATGTGACTAGAAAGCAATGGTGCTACTTCTCCAGGCTGTACTCCGCACAACGATAAAACACCCACAATGATTGTCCATGAGGAGGACAAATGGATGCGCCTGATTCTCTAACTTAATATTTTGACACCAAAAATTCCTTCGAGCCGGAATTGAACCAGCGACCTAAGGATGACTTTGTTGTGCATTCCCACTACAGTCCTCCGCTCTACCAGCTGAGCTATCGAAGGTCACAACACGAGGCCTCCAAATATTTTTCACAAACTTATTCTTCATTTGCAATTGTGCTACTTGTCATAAGTGATGGTGATAGCTCCGGCTGCTGATGGGTGCACTCAACAACAACAACAACATTATATTTGTATAGCGCCTTTCACGGTGGGAGGATGTCCCAGTGTACAGCATTTCAGACCCGAGCTGGGGTCAGGGAGGTAGAAGGGAGGGGAAGAGAAAAGGGGCTAGCCGATGGCATGGTCGAAGAGGATGTCGAAGAAGAAGAAGAAGAAAAAAAGAAGAAAAAGGAGAAGATACTCAGTACCTTCTTAGTGCAGGAGGCAGCGCATCAGTCTTATAATCTGAAGGTCCTGAGTTTGATCCTCAGAGAGGATCCTCATTTGTTCTATCACCAGCAACAGTGTGCCTGAGCACTTGGACAAATATGATACAATACAAATTGCAATACAAAATTACACTTGTATAGCATCTTTACAGAGAATGTCCAAAGGTGCTGGATCAAGGAGTCAGCATGGATTTGTGGTCAATGTGAGTCAGCTTTGAAGGTTAGGTCATATCTGACAAATCTGGTTGAATTTTTGAGGAGGTCACCAACATGTTGGATAAGAGAATGTCTATGGATGTTATCTAATTGGACTTTCAGAAGAACATTTTATGAAGCTACAAACAAGAGATTATTAGCAAAAATGAGAGAGCATGGAATTTGAGGTAACCTTGTGACATGGCTTGGTAATTGTTTGTGAGGCAAGTGTCAGAGAGTAGGGATAAAGGGAATGTTTCCACATAAACTCTCTGACCCACAACTGTGGCCACCCCACGGCTTGACATCCTCAAACTGTCCATCACAGACAAGGCCATCTTAGTCCATTTCCTCATTTCCCTATCATCCCACACCACCCTTCCCTCTTCCAAACTTTCCACCATCTTTTTCTGACCTGGGAATAAGATTCCACCTGATTCCCTCATGAATTACCTCTCTTCCTTGGATTTCTTCTCCCTCCAACCTTCCACTAACAGTAATCCTAATGCAGCCATCCTGTTGCTAAACAACTCTCTATCTGCAACCCTCAACTCCCTTATCCCCTGAAATCCAGGTTTGTCTCTGAATCGACCCACACCCTCTTGTATAACTGTCACCTACGCTCCCTTACAACTAAAACCTGGAAGCTCGAGTGCAGATGGCACAAATCCAGCTTCACAATTCACCGCTTGCTGTGCTCGAGATTCTCCGCAACTATTGCCTCTCCCTCTAGTAGGTGAACACTGCCTTTTACTCCAAAACAATTTCGGAGGCAAAGAACAATGCACCATCCTTCACCTCATCAGCACATTCCTCTCAAACTGTTTCCATCCTCACCTCTAACGACAAGGACAAGAGGTCCTAGACTTCTTTGTGTCAAAGATTGACACAGACCACGCCCCAATCCCTACACTCCTTTGCCCCAATTACTCCCACATCCCTCTTAACCACCATTTCCCAGAAGAAGCCCATCACGTGCTGCCTCAAAACCTTCCCCATCCACCTTCAGGTCTCCCAACTCCCCTTGTTTCGTCCCTGCTGGCCAACATGATCAACCAGTGTCTGTCCTTTGATTCTGCTCCACTCCTCCTCATCACGACCCTCTTCAAAAAACTCACACTTGACCCATCCAAACTCATAAATTACTGACCTATTTCCAACCACCCACTCCTTAACAAAGCACTGGAATTGCCAATAAATAGGTTTGCTCTCACTTCTCCCTCTATTCCCTCCTCGAGCCCTTCCAGTCTGATTTCTGCTCTAACCATAGCACAGAGGTAGCGCTTGTCAAAGTCACAAACAAAATCGTCTCTCTCTGTGACCAGGGTTCCTTGTACCTCCTCATCCTCCTGAACCTCTCCGATGCACATGACACAGTTGACAACGCTATCCTCATCCACCACCTCGACTCCATCATCCACCTCAGTAAGACTGCAATATCCTCGTTCCAGTCCTAACTAACAAACCTCCTTCACTTTATTTCCTCGAACAGTTTTTCCTCCCATCCCTGCCCGATCACCTGTGGTGTACCCCAGGGCTCCATCCTTGGTCCCTTCCACTTCCTCATCTATGTGCTCCCTCACAGCGATATGATCCGCAGACATGAGATAAAGTTCCACATATATGCAGATATCATACAAATCTACTCCGCCTCCAGCTATCCAGCCTATCCATTAGACTTATCGAACCAGTGCGCCACCGAGGCATCAGGTTCAAATGCCAATTGTTTCCTTTCCCACATCCGATCCCTCACCACGACCGCATTCCTCCATTTCAGCCACATTGCCCGCCTCCGACCGTACCTTACCTCGGACGCAGCCGAAAAATTTGTCCATGCGTTTATCATCTCCCAACTGGTCTTCTGAAATGCCCTCTTTGTCGATCTCCCCAGCTCCACCATGCACAGGATCCAACTGATCCAAAACTTCGAAGCCCATATACTCACCCGTACTAAATATATTTGCTCCATCCCTCCGTTTTGCCCCTTCATTCCCCATTTTCGAGTTGCGCCTCAAGAACTTCCTATTCGATTGCGCCAACAGTCACCTCCCCATCTCCCCGGCTTGTAGTCAAGCCCCGTCACTGTCAAGCTCTCTGGAACTTTATACAAATGCGAGTTTTTTGTTGTTGTTGAATGGCGGGATGTGACACGAGGTGTTCCCAAGGCATTTTTTTAGTCCTCAACTTCTCACCCAACATTAAAATCACTTGGTTAGGGAATACAGAGTCGTGTATTCAAATTTGCAGTTGAAATCAAATTAGGAGGCACAGTAAATTGTGTAGATGAGAGCAGGAAGTTACTGAAGGATATAGACAGATTAAGTGAGTGGACAAAACTGTGGCTGTTGGAGTTCAATGTGGAAAAGTGTGAGATCATCCACTATGACCCAAGAAGGCAAATCAGAATATGTTCTTCATGTTAAGAAACTAGGAACTGTGGAGGAGGAAAGGGATTTGGGTGTCCATATACACAAACCACTAAAAACTAGTTCACAGGTATAAAACATTATCAAAAAGCTAATGGAATGTTGGCCTTTATTTCGAGGGTCTGGAAACCACAGGTGAGGAAATAATCCTTCAGTTGTTTAGAGCCTTGGTCAGACTCCATCTGGAGAACTGTGTTTAGTTTTGGGTACCGCATCTCAGGAAAGATAGATTGGCCCTGTTGGTTGTACAACCCAGATTCACAAGAAAAACACCAGGCCTTCAAGGGTTAAATTAAGATGCCAGGTTGCATGAAGCTGGGTTGTATTACCTTGAGTTAAGAGGTTTGAGGGATGTTCAACTTGAGGTGTTTAAAATGGAAAACTACACTGGAGAATGGAGGCTTCAAATCAGATACATTTCACATGCTAAGTGAGAGCTCAACCATTTGAGCTAATTCCCCTCTCACACCCACAACAACAACAGGATTGCATTTATAGAGCGCCTTTCACGTCGGGAGGACGTCCCAAGGTGCTGGACAATTGGGTCGGGGCCTGCAGGCTGACTCATCAAATCTTAAGATGCTCTGATATGGCAAGACAAAAATATTTCTCCTGAAATTAATGCTATGTGAGCCCCTCCACACCCCACTTAGCCTCAGCCTCTTCCTCACATCAGCTAATGCTTACTTTGTACTAATTTTGTCTGATTCATCATTTAAGTGCAAGCATGACCTTGTGATAGTTTCTGATTTATCTTTCATCAACATCACCAATATTGTAGCATTGTTTTTAGTGTTGGAAATATAGTGTTTTAATGCAGCTCATCAACAGAAAATCAAAAAGTGGGTTACTGTATTCAAGTATGTCACAGAAAACTTTATAACTCCCAACAACACAAACAAGAAATCTGACTAGACAACAACCTTGCTACTTCTCATCTGCTGTGCACCCAACCAGAACAAAACACCCGCAATTGTTGTCCACGCTGAGGACACATATATATGCTCCGCTAGCTTGATATTTTGACACCAAAAATTCCTTCGAGCCGGAATTGAACCAGCGACCTAAGGATGACTTTGCTCTGCATTCCCACTACAGTCCTCCGCTCTACCAACTGAGCTATCGAAGGTCTGCAAAGCTTTATCACAAACTTGGTCTTCATCCATTGGCACCTTTTGCCTTAAAAGAGCCATCATCACCCTTATCCTCAAAAAACCTTCCCCGGACTCATTCCTGCTCTCAAATTACCACCCTATCTCTGACTTCACTTTCCTGTCAAAATTCCTTCAATGTGTTGTTCCTTCCCAGCTTTGCTCCTTCCTCTCCTGCCACTCCCTATACGAAACCACCATTCGGGTTTCCATGCTGTACGCAACACAGAAACAGCCCTGGTCAATGTGACAAATGACATTCTGTCCACTTTTGGCCAGGCTTCTGTCCTTGAATGGTTCAGATCCTACTTTTTACATGGTCTCCACTTTGTCTCTACAAACAGCTTCTAGTCCAGTCTTCGCACTGTCTTGTATGATGTTCCTCAGGGCTCTGTTCTTGCTACTTGCCTCTTCAACCTGTAAATGCTGCCTCTTCGTGACATCATCCGCAGACATGGGGTCAATTTCCACATATATGCGGATGACACTCAACTCTATCTCTCTGCCTCCATCCTCAAATTCATGACAACTGACATCTTGACAGTGTTGCCAGACATCGAATCCTGGATGAGAGCTAACTTCACAGTTGAACGTCAACAAGCCTGAGGCCCTCCTGATTGGCTCCCATCAGCACCTCCACACCTCAGACACTGGCAGCATCACCATTCATGGATGCACACTAAAAATCATTGAGCCACTCTGGACACTTGGCATCTTGTTTAACCCTCAACTGTCCTTTTTATCCCACACTCGTGCCATGACCCACTCTGTCTTCCCGACCTCTGCAACATTACTTTGCTCCACCTGACACCTCAGGCTGCCAAAACTGTCATCAACGCGTTCATCACATCTCATGTCAACTACGCCAACTCCCTGCTTTTCAGCCTTCCCAACTTATCCCTCCATTTCTGGATGATCTACAGCTCATGTCCACTTCAGCACCAGACTCCGTGACCCTTTCACCCCCACCCTCACTCATCCGGCTACAGTGGCTCCTCATCCCTCAGAAGATGGAGTTCAAAATCCTAGTCCTCACCTTCAATGCCCTTGACAGTCTTGCCCCTTCCTAACTCAGTAACCTGCTAACCCCTTATCAACATGTCCGCTCTCTCACTCAGCAGGCTCCGGCCTTCCTAGCCTGCCCCACCATCAGTGGTCGGGCTTTCAGCCTCTCTGCCCCCACACTTTGGAACTCCATCCCACATTCCCTTCACCTCATTCCCTCCCTTTTATCCTTCAATGAACGCCTGAAGACACTTTGACTGCACCTTCGGTATCCCCCTACCTTCCCCCTCCACCCACATCGCTCGGGTCCAAATCCCTGATTGTCCATGCCCTTAGCATGTCCTCCCAACGTAAGAGGTGCTACGTAAATGTAAATTATTCATTTGCAGTAGTGCTTCTTGTGAAAAATGATGGTGATAGTTGTGGCTGCAAAAGATTGCACTCAGTGCTCTTTAGCACTCAGCGCTCTCTTAGTAAGCAGCGCGACAGTCTCATAATCCGAAGGGAAAAAAAAGAAGTCGCTGGGAACACTCAGAAGGTCAGGCTACGAGTCATTGAAATTTGTGATCCTTGCCATCTTAAACAAAGAAAAGCAGTCTTTTGTTAATGTGCTGAATGAGGCAAAAGATAAAATAGAGTTGAGGATGAGGGCATTTCTGAGATAAAGTGTGCTGGTGATGCTGATGGGAAAGGTTGAGAGTATGCCTGTATCAACACATGCTGAAGACAGCAGATCAAATGAGGTGGCAAGAGCAGTGATCAGAAGAGAGCTGAATTTCACGGAGGCACCTGCAATCATGGGTGGATTGAAAGCAGGATGGGTGAAATGTAAAACAGAATCAATATGGAATTAGTTGCAGTTTAAAACAGTTACTGAGGAAAGAGATGTGGCTGTGAAAATGGATTTTAGTGAATACATCATCAAACACAAGTAGGGAAACAAATAGCAAAGAAGGTGAGCAGGGTAAAAGGGAAGAACGAAGGTCAAGAGGTCCTTGCCTCATGACCTAGGAAGAATATCTTTGCCTTAACTGCTGAGTGTTCCCAGCGACTTCTGTTTTTGTTTCAGATTTCCAGCATCTGCAGTATTATGTGTTTCATAATCTGAAGGTCCTGAGTTCAATCCTCAGAGAGGGCAAACTTTTGCAAATTAATCACTTTATTCTCATTCTAGCCACTCAGAAAAACGTACAATTTGACCACGATGTTAAGGCTGCATTTTTCTTCCTTTGCTTCCTCAGGACACAATGAAGATAGCTTGTATTACCTTACAGTTACAAGTGATTAAAACAAAAAAACTACACTGGAGAATGCAGGCATCGATTATACACAACAGATGTTGTAGTATTTGTAGCATCATTTCATGTATTGAAAACATAAATCCCTTTTTGCATCAGGTTCTACTAAGGAGGAGATGGATAAATTACTTTATCCGGAAAGAGAACACCAAACATTTTGCAGGTGATAGTTACGATAATAATCATATCAGTACCAGCATGGTTGCCAAACACAGCTGTGCAAACTTAAGGTAAATACAACTCAGAGGCCAGATAAATTCCATCTGAGGAGCCTTAAGAAACTAAGGGAGGAAGTTGTAGAAGTGCCAGGGGACTGGAAAAGGCAAATGTTACCCCTAGTTTTTTTTTAGATAGGTAACAGAACTGATCCAGGAAGCTACAGACTGGTAAGCTTGATGTCCATTGTGGGTAAAATTCTGGAGAATCTTATTAAGGATAAATTCATGGAGCACCTGGAAAGAAACAAAATCATAAATGATAGCAAATAAGGGTTCATGAAGGGGGGAACTTGCCAATCTAATTTAGTGGTTTTCTTTGATGGTGTGATAAGGGAGCTTGATATGGGTCATGCTATGTTGTATCTTTGGATTTCAGTAAGGCCTTTGATACAGTTCCTCTTGATAGGCTGGTACTGAAAGTAAAGAAGTGGGAATCAGTGTGAGTATATTACAATGGATCCGTAACTGGTTGACGGAGGAACCGAGAGGGTGGTGGTACAGGGAATGTCATCAGATTGGAAAATGTTACCAGTAGATTTCCACAAGGGTCTATTTTGGGACCTCTTCTGTTTCATCTTTTTATAAATGATTTGAAGTAGAAGTCGCAAGCACAATGGCTAAATTTGCAGATGACACCGAGCTAATGAAGGTAGTAGATTGCAAAACGGAACAACATAGGTTACACGAGGTGGCAGATGTAATTCAACGTGGAGAAATGTAAAATACTTCACATGCGGACAGAAATTCCAGGAAGGGATTATTATTTGAACAGAAGGAAAAAAATACCCATGAAAAATGAAAAGGACGTGGAAGTCCTGATTGACAGTAAATTAAAGCTCTCGCAACAATGCTGTGTGGCAGTGAGTAAAGCAAACCGGATGTTAGGATGTATCAAAAGATCAATAGCAAGCCAAAATTGTGACCACCATATAAATCATTGGTGAGACCATACTAAGAGTACTTACACAGTTGTGGTTTCCCCAGTACAAAAAGGATGTTGGAGAACTCGAGAGGATACAGAGAAGTGTAACTAGAAATGATTGAGGGAAAAGGGATTGGACTATTAGGAGTGACGAAGTAAATGGTGCATGTTGACGATGGAAAAGAGAAGACTGAGAGGGGATATAATTGCTGCCTTTAATATTCTAAAGGGGCTAAACGACGTGGATCATGACAGGTTGTTTTAACTAGTCTGAAAATTAAAACCAGAGGATGCAGCCTGAGATTGAAGGGGAAAAAATTCAGAATAAATCTGCAGAAATATCATTTCACTGAGCGAATAGTAAACCTGTGAAACAGGTTCCCTCGGGAGAAGGTTGAAGCAGGAAATGTTGATTCCTTCAAAAATACAAGAGGTAGTTTTCTTTAGGAAATAACATTATGGGACAAAGTAAATAGATAGTTCTGCACGTGTGAGCATGCAACTACCGGGAAAGGTGGAAGGCGATTAGATGGGACTTGGTGTTTATTTTGGTCCCGCAATTCTTATGTTCTTATGTTCTGTTAGTACAGTTAAGATAAAAGTGAACTACACTATTCTAGTAACTTTGCAAATAACATTGTAACTTCCAGCAATACAAACAATAAATGTGATTAGATGACAATGGTGCTACTTCTCACATGCTGTACTCCCCACAAGAATAAAACTCCCACAATGGTTGTCCATGAGGAGGGCAAGTAAATGTGTCTGATTCTCAAGCTAGTTATTTTCATCACTAAAAATTCCTTTGAGCAGGAATTCGACCAACAACCTAATGACGACTTGCTTGTGCATTCCAACGACAATCCTCCGCTCTAAAATCTAAGCTATCAAAGGTCACAACACCAGGCCTGTAAAGATTTTACACAAAACTGCTCTTCATTAGCAATCGTGCTACTTGTGAAACATGATGATGATAGTTACCGCTGCAAATGATTGCACTCAGTGCCTTCTTAGCGCAGTAGGCAGCGCGTCAGTCTCATAATCTGAAGGTCCTGAGTTCGATCCTCAGAGAGGGCAAACTTTTGCAAACTGCTAACTTTGTTATAATTCTGCCAAAGTAATAAAATGTTCTCCTGCACCATTTCACCACCATGTTCAGGCTGCAGGACACAATGTTGAATATTTTCCGTGTAGTTCAGCAATGAAAGATGAAAAACTTCACTGGAGAATGCGGGCATCGATCCCGCTACCTCTCACATGCTAAGCGAGCGCTCTACCATTTGAGCTAATTCCCCTCTCATACTCATAAGCCTCCAATATGCTGACACACCAAATCTTAAAATGCACCGACTTGGCAAGGCGAAAATATTTCTTCTGAAATCAATGCTACCTTAGCCCCTCTTCATCCCACATCAGCAGCAGCCTCTTCCTCAGAACAGGCAACGTTGCTTACTTACACTGATTTTAGTGATTCAACACTCAAAAACGTTTTCTGATATCATGTGACCATGCTTCCAAGGTAGTTTCTGATTTCTTTTTCATCAACACCACAAATATGGCAGCATCATCTTCAATGTTGGAATACAATGATATTGTCCAGAAATTAAATAGAAAAAACTAAAAGTGGACTATTGTATTCAAGTAATGTCACAAAAACGTTGTCCATGAAAAGGAAAAGTCTACGTGTGTGATCCTCTAGCTTCATATTGTGTTCCTAAAAATTCTTTCGAGCCAGAATTGAACCAGCGACATTAGGACCAAATCTTAATATGCAGTGACCAGAGCAAGACAAATAGATTTCTCCTCAAATCAATCCTATCTGAGATCCTTTCCACCCCAAGGCACTCTCAGTGTGATACTCAGAACAGGCAACGCTGCTTATTTTGTACTGATTTTATCTGTTTCAACACGTTAATACTGTTTGCTCATGTCATGTGACCATAATATCAAGATAGTTTCCGATTTCTTTCTCATCAAACCCACGAACATTTTAAAAATGTTTCCAGGTTGGAAATACAGTGATATTGTCCAGCCATCGTCAACAGGAAAAACGTAGTGATCTTCTGTATTTCTGTAACGTTGTAAAAAAAACTTCCAGCGATACAAACAGTAAATGTGACTAGAAAACAATGGTGCTACTTCTCCAGGCTGTACTCCGCACAAGGATAAAACACCCACAATGGTTGTCCATGAGGAGGACAGATGGATGCACCTGATTCTCTAACTTAATATTTTGACACCAAAAATTCCTTCGAGCCGGAATTGAACCAGCGACCTAAGGATGACTTTGTTGTGCATTCCCACTACAGTCCTCCGCTCTACCAGCTGAGCTATCGAAGGTCACAACACGAGGCCTCCAAATATTTTTCACAAACGTATTCTTCATTTGCAATTGTGCTACTTGTCATAAGTGATGGTGATAGCTCCGGCTGCTGATGGGTGCACTCAACAACAACAACAACATTATATTTGTATAGCGCCTTTCACGTTGGGAGGACGTCCCAGTGTACAGCATTTCAGACCCGAACTGGGGTCAGGGAGGTAGAAGGGAGGGGAAGAGAAGGGGCGCTAGCCGATGGCATGGTCGAAGAGAATGTCGAAGAAGAAGAAGAAGAAGAAGAAGAAGAAGAAAAAGGAGAAGATACTTAGTACCTTCTTAGTGCAGTAGGCAGCTCATCAGTCTTATAATCTGAAGGTCCTGAGTTTGATCCTCAGAGAGGATCCTCATTTTTTCTATCACCAGGGACAGTGTGCCTGAGCACTTGGACAAATATGATACAGTACAAAATGCAATACAAAATTACACTTCTACAGCATCTTTCACATCCAGAGAATGTCCAAAGGTGCTGGATCAAGGAGTCAGCATGGATTTGTGGTCAATGTGAGTCAGCTTTGATTTGTGAAGGTTATATCATATCTGACAAATCTAGTTGAATTTTTGAGGAGTTCAACATGGCGGATAAGAGAACGTCTTTGGATGTTCTCTATGTGGACTTTCAGAAGAACATTTTATGAAGCTGCAAACAAGAGATTATTAGCAAAAATGAAAGAGCATGGAATTTGAGGTAACCTTGTGACATGGCTTGGTAATTGTTTGGGAGGAGAGTAGAGATAAAGGGAATGTTTCCACATAAACTCTCTGACCCACAACTGTGGCCAAACCACGGCCTTGACATCCTCGAACTGTCCATCACAGACAAGGCCATCCTAGTCCATTTCCTCATTTCCCGATTCTCCCACACCACAACCCCCTCTTCCAAACTCTCCACCATCTTTTTCTGACCTGGGAAAAAGCTTCCACCTGAATCCCTCATGAATTACCTCGCTTCTTCGGATTTCTTCTCACTCTAGCCTGCCACTCGCAGTGATCCTAATGCAGCCATCAAGCTATTTTATGACCTCCTCTCTGCAGCCCTCAACTCCGTTGCCCCCTGAAATCCAGGTCTGTCTCTGAATCTACCCACACCCACTTGTATAACGGTCACTCCCTCAAAACTAAAGCCCGGAAGCTCCAACTTCTTTGTGTCAAAGATTGAAAATATCCACTTCGCTGCATCGTCTTAATAATAATAATAATAATAATAATAATAATAATCCTTGCATTTGATATAGCGCTTTTCACGTCGGGAGGACGTCCCAAAGCGCTTCACAGAATAGACTGTAAAGTGAATTGACTTACCCTATACTTCCACACATGTCAGAGCATCTCCACCATCCCCTCCTTCCACCGTGCCCGCGACCACGCCCCAATCCCTACATTCCTTTGACCCAATTACTCCCACATCCCTCTTAACCACCGTTTCACAGAAGAAGCCCATCACGTGCTGCTTCAAAACCCTCCCCACCAACCTTCAGGTCTCCCAACTCACCTTGTTTCGTCCCTGCTGGCCAACATGATAAACCAGTGTCTGTCCTCCGATTCTGCTCCACTCCTCCTTAAAACCGTTGTCATCACGACCCTCTTCAAAAAACTCACACTTGACCCTTCCTACCTCACAAATTACTGAGCTATTTCCACCCATTCCTTTCAAAGCGCTAGAATGCATTGTGAATATGCAGCTTTGCTCTCACTTCTCCCTACACACCCACCTCGACCCCTTCCAGTCTGAATTCTGCCCTGCCCATCGCACAGAGGCAGGGCTTGTCAAAGTCACAAATAAAATCACCTCTCTCTGTGAACAGGGCTCCCTGTGCCTCCTCATCCTCCTGGACCTCATCGACTCATATGCCATAGTTGACAAGGCTATCCTCATCCATTTATCCAAACAGCGGATATCACACAAATTTACTCTGCCTCCAACTATCCAGCCGATCCATTAGACTTACTGAACCAGTGCGTCACCGAGGCATCAGGTTCAACCCACAACTGTTTCCTTTCCCACATCCGGTCCCTCACCATGACCGCATTCTTCCATTTCGGTCACATTGCCCGCCTCCGACCGTACCTTACCCCTGACGCAGCCAAAACATTTGTCCATGCATTTATCACCTCCCAAATGACCTCTCAAATGCCCTCTTTGTCGATCTCTCCAGTTCCACCATGCACAGGATCCAACTGATCCAAAACTTCCGAGCCCATATACTCACGCGTACGAAAGCATCTTCCTCCATCCCTCAGCCTTGCCCCTTCATTCCCCATTTTCAAATTGCGTCTCAAGTCCTTCCTATTCGACTGTGCCTACGGTCACCTCCCCATCCCCTCGGCTTGTAGTCAAGTGCTCTGAAAAATTATATAAATGGGAGTTTTTGACAGAGTCATGTATTCAAATTTGCAGTTGAAACAAAGTTAGGAGGCACAGTAAATTGTCAAGATGAGAGCAGGAAGTTACTGAGGATATAGATGGATTAAGTGAGGGGGCAAAGTTGTGGCAGTTGGAGTTTAATGTGGGAAAGTGTGAGGTCATCCACTATGACGCAAGAAGGTAAATCAGAATATGTTCTTCATGTTGAGAAACTAGGAACTGTGGAGGAGGAAAGTGATTTGAGTGTCCAAAAACACAAACCACTAAAAACTAGTTCACAGGTATAAAACGTTATCAAAAAGCTAATGGACTGTTAGCCTTTATTTCAAGGGGCTGGAAACCAAATGTGTGGAAATAATGCTTCAGTTGTTGAGAGCCTTGTCAGACTCCATCTGGCAAACTGTTTTGGGTGCCACACATCAGGAAATATAGATTAGCCATACAACTAATCTAATATAGATTAGTTTATCTAATATAGATTAGCCGTACAACTCAGATTCACCAGAAAAACACCAGACCTTCAAGGGTGGAATTAAGATGCCAGGTTGCATGAAGCTGGGTTGTATTACCTTGAGTTAAGTGGTTTGAGGTGTGTTCAATTTGAGGTGTTTAAAATGGAAAACTACACTGGAGAATGGAGGCTTCAATTCAGATACATATCACATGCTAAGTGAGAGCTCAACCATTTGAGCTAATTCCCATTTCACACCCACCAGCCTCCAGTAGGCTTACTCTTCAAATCTTAAGATGCTCTGATATGGCAAGACAAAAATATTTCTCCTTAAATGAATGCTATATGAGCCCCTCCACACCCCACTTAGTCTCAGCCTCTTCCTCAGATCAGCTAATGCTTACTTTGTACTAAGTTTGTCTGATTCATCATTTAAGTGACATTTGCTCATATCATGCAAGCATGACCTCATGATATTTCTGATTTATCTTTTATCAACACCACCAATATTGTAGCATTGTTTCTAGTGTTGGAAATACAGTGATGTAATGCAGCCCATCAATCGAAAACCTAAAAGTGTGTAACTGTGTTCAAGAAATGTCACAGAAAACTTTGTAACTCCCAACATCACAAACTAGAAATCTGATAAGACAACAACTTTGCTACTTCTCATCTGCTGTGCACCCCACCAGAATAAAACTCCAGCAATTGTTGTCCATGCTGTGGACACGTATATGTGCTCCGATAGCTTGATATTTGGACACCAAAAATTCCTTCGAGCCGGAATTGAACCAGCGACCTAAGGATGACTTTGCTCTGCATTCCCACTACAGTCCTCCGCTCTACCAACTGAGCTATCGAAGGTCACAATACCAGGTCTGCAAAGCTTTTTCACAAACTTGGTCTTAATCCATTGGCACCTTTTGCACCACATGAAAAGAGCCATCATCACCTGTATCCTCAAAAAACCTTCCCCGGACTCATTCCTGCTCTCAAATTACCGCCCTGTCTCCAACCTCACTTTCCTGTTGAAGCTCCTTCAATGTGTTGTTCCTTCCCAGCTTTGCTCCTTCCTCTCCCTCCACTCCCTATACGAAAACAACCAATCGGGTTTCCATGCTGTACACAACACAGAAACAGCCCTGGTCAAAGTGACAAATGACATTGTGTCATTCTGTGACCAGGCTGTCTCCTCGTCCGCCTTGTTGTCTCTGCTACCTCTGATAGTGTTGACCACTCTATCCTCCTCCACCAACTCTCCTCTCATCTCAAACTTGAAGGGTTCAGATCCTGGTTTCCACTTTGTCTCTATAAACAGCTCTACTTCAGTCACCGCACTGTCAATTCTTCCCTCCACAAGCTGCAAATCTTCCAGAAAACTGCAGCTCATGTTCACTCCTGCACCAGAGTCCGTGACCCTTTCACCCCCACCCTTGCTCACCCGGCTACAGAGGCTCCCCATCACTCAAAGGACGGAGTTCAAAATCCTCGTCCTCACCTTCAAGGCCCTCGATAGCCTTGCCCCTTCCTACCTCAGTAACCTGCTAACTTCTTATCAACGCGCCCGCTCTCTCACTCAGCAGGCTCCGGCCTGCCTGGCCTGCCCCACCATCGGCGGTCGGGCTTTAGGCAAATCAGGGCATTTCTGAGATAAAATGTGCTTTTGATGCTGACTGGAAAGATCAAATGAGTCGGAAGTGCAGTGGTCAAAAGAGAGCTGAATTTCACGGAGGCACCTGTGATCGTGGGTGAATTGAAAGGGTGGATTATCAGATGGAATCGATATGGAATTACTTGCAGTTTAAGACAGTTACTGAGGAAAGAGATGTGGCTGTGAAAATGGATTTTAGTGAACACATCATCAAACACAAGTAGGGAAACAAATAGCAAAGAAGGTGAGCAGGGTAAAAGGGAAGAACGAAGGTCAAGAGGTCCTTGCCTTGTGACCTAGGAAGAATATCTTTGCCTTAACTGCTGAGTGTTCCCAGTGACTTCTGTTTTTGTTTCAGATTTCCAGCATCTGCAGTATTATGTGTTTCATAATCTGAAGGTCCTGAGTTCAATCCTCAGAGAGGGCTAACTTTTGCAAATGAATCACTTTATTCTCATTCTAGCCACTCAGAAAAACGCTCCAACTTACCATTTGACTACCATGTTAAGGCTGCATTTTTCTTCCTTTGTTTCTTCGGGACACAATGAAGATAGCTTGTATTACTTACATTTAGAAGATTGAGGGGTGATTGACTTCAAGTGATGATTAAAATGAAAAACTACACTGGAGAATGCGGGCATCGATCCCGCTACCTCTCACATGCAAAGCGAGCGCTCTACCATTTGAGCTAATTCCCTTCACAGAGTCACAATCCTTCCCCATAGACCGACACACCAAATCTTAAGATGTGGTAATGTGCAAAAATGAAAATTTGTTCCCGAATCCTTTTGCTATCTGAGCCCCTCTCCACCAAATATCACCCTCAGAGTCATCTTCAGAAAAGATTGCACTTCCTTTTGTACTGATTTTACCTGATCAGAAAAGATAAAACTTGCTTTGGTACTGATTTTCCCAGATCACACTCTCAAAAATACACTAACGTTCAATTTGACCACCTGTTCAGGTTAGAATTTCTGCTTTTTAATCAATCAAATACCACAAATATTTCAGCATAGTTTGGGTTGTTGAAAACACTCAAAATTATTGAACCCTGATATTGTCCAGTCCACTTCATTAGAAAAACTAAGGTGAATTAATGTATTCGAGTAACTTTGTAAAAATGTTTTGGTAACTTCCAGGATTACAACAACAACAACTTCGAGCCAGACGTGGATGGGGGGTTGCTGGTGGCGACAAGCTTGGTTGAAAAGGAAGATTTTCAGTTGGGTCTTGAGAAAGGGAAGTGAGGGGGCAAGGGGGAGGAATTGAGGAGAGTGTTTCTCAGTTTTGGGGGCTAGTGGCTGACGCCTCGCTCCAATGGTGGAGTGAAGGGTGCGAAGGACAAGCAGAATGCCAATGCCAGATTATTCCCTTCATTCTCATTCTGCCCACAAAGTAAAATGTTCTCCCGCACCATTTGATCACCATGTTCAGGCTGCAGGACAGAATGTCTAATATTTTCCTTGACGCGCAGCACTGAACACATGGAAAACTACACTGGAGAATGCGGGCATCGATCCCGCTACCTCTCACATGCTAAGCGAGCGCTCTACCATTTGAGCTAATTCCCCTCACACTCAGAAGTCTCCAGTGCGCTGACACACCAAATCTTAGGATGTACTTATGTGGCAAAGGAGAAACATTTCTCCTCAAACTAATGCTATCTGTCTTCTCTTCACCCAACATCAGCCTCAGCCTCTTCCTCAGAACAGGTTTGTGTTGAGTTTAGAATTTGTGGGGTTTTTTGTCATACACTACAGATGTTGTAGCATTTGTAGCATCATTTCATGTATTGAAAACATACTAATATTATCATACCCATTATTACAGCCTGTGCTCATGCTACATAGGCTGCAAAAGTGCTAAATCACTTTTTAGCATCAGTTTCTACTAAGGAGGAGACGGATAAATTATTTTATCTGGAAAGAGAGCCCTCAAAATTTTGTCAAACACAGCTGTGCAAACTTAAGTTAAATAAAACTCAGAGGCCAGATATATTGCATCTGAGGATCCTGAAGAAACTAAGGGAGGAAGTTGTAGAGGTGCCAGGGCACTGGAAAAAGGCAAATGTTACCCCTAGTTTTTTTTAGAAAGGTAACAAAAGTGATCCAGATGCTACAGTTTAGTAACCTTGATGTCCATTGTGGGTAAAATTCTGGAGAATCTTATTAAGGATAAAATCATGGAGCAACTGGAAAGAAATAAAATCAAAAATAATAAGCCAATAAGAGTTCATGAAGGGTGGAACTTGCCAATCTAATTTACTGGCTTTCTTTGATGGTGTGATAAGGGAGCTTGATAAGCGTAGGCTATGAATGTTGAAAGTAAAGAAGCGGGAATCAGTGTGAGTATATTACAATGGATATGTAACTGACTGAAGAATTGAGAGGGTGGTGGTACAGGGAATCTCATCAGATTGAAAAATTTTACCAGTAGAGTACCACAAGGGTCTGTTTTGAGATCTCTTCAGTTTTATATTTTTATAAATTATTTGGAGTAGAAGTCGCATGCACAGTGGCTAAATTTGCAGATAACACCAACCTAATGTAGATGGTAGACTACAAAGCGGAACAACATAGGTTACAGGAGGATTTGATCATTCTTGGTAATTGGGCAGACTGGTGGCAGATGAAATTCAACAGGAAGAAATGTAATATATTTCACATGCGGACAGAAAATCCAGGAAGGGATTATTATTTGAACGGAAGGAAAATAATATGCAAGAAAAATGAAAAGTACGTGGAAGTCCTGATTGACAATATATTAAAGCTGTCCCAACAATGCTGTGTGCCAGTGAATAAAGCAAACTGGGTATTAGGATGTATCAAAAGATCAATAGCAAGCCAAAATTGTGGGGTAATCATGCCACCGTATAAATGATTGGTGAGACCGTACTAAGAGTACTTTGTACAGTTGTAGTTGCCCCAGTACAAAAAGGATTTTGGAGAAATCAAGAGGATACAGAGGAGGGTAACCAGAAATGATTGAGGGAATGGAGGAATTGGACTATGAGGAGTGACAAAGTAAATTGTTACTTATTTTATAAGTTATTTTTATTAGTTATTTTCATCCTTAAAAGTTCCTTTGAGCAGGAATTCAACCAACAACCCAATGACGATTTGCTTGTGCACTCCAACAACAGTTCTCCGCTCTAAAAGCTAAGCTGGTGAAGGTCACAACACCAGGCCTGCAAAGCTTTTTCACAAAACTGCTCTTCATCGGCAATCGTATTGTAAAACATGATGGTGATAGCTTCGACTGCAAATGATTGCACTCAGTGCCTTCTTAGCGCAGTAGGCAGCGCGTCAGTCTCATAATCTGAAGGTCCTGAGTTCAATCCTCAGAGAGGGCAAACTTTTGCAAACTGCTAACTTTGTTATCATTCTGCCAATTTAATAAAATGTTCTCCCGCAACATTTGACCACCATGTTCAGGCTGCAGGATACAATGTTGAATATTTTCCGTGTAGTGCAGCAATGAAGAGATGAAAAACTTCACTGGAGAATGCGGGCATCGATCCCGCTACCTCTCACATGCTAAGCGAGCACTCTACCATTTGAGCTAATTCCCCTCTCACACTCATAAGCCTCCAATTTGCTGACACACCAAATCTTAAAATGCACCGACTTGGCAAGGCGAAAATATTTCTTCTGAAATCAATGCTATCTTAGCCCCTCTTCACCCCACATCAGCAGCAGCCTCTTCCTCAGAACAGGCAACGTTTCTTATTTATACTGATTTCTTTTTCATCAACACCACAAATATTGTAGCATCATCTTCAATGTTGGAATACAGTAATCCAGCAGATCCTTTCCACCCCAAGGCACCCTCAGTGTGATACTCAGAACAGGCAACGCTGTTTACTTTCTACTGATTTTATCTGTTTCAACACGTAAATACCGTTTGCTCATGTCATGTGACC
This sequence comes from Callorhinchus milii, assembly GCF_018977255.1. Classification (NCBI taxonomy): domain Eukaryota; kingdom Metazoa; phylum Chordata; class Chondrichthyes; order Chimaeriformes; family Callorhinchidae; genus Callorhinchus; species Callorhinchus milii. The sequence goes on along the minus strand of NW_024704743.1, from coordinate 95,241,805 downwards.
ATAATTTCAAGATAATTTCCAATTTCTTTCTCAACAAAACCACAAATATTTTAGAATGTTTTCAGTGTTGGAAATACAGTGATATTGTCCAGCCATCATCAACAGGAAAAACGAAGTGAACTTCTCTATTTCGGTAACCTTGTAAAAAAAACCTTCCAACGATACAAACAATAAATGTGACTAGAAAACAATGGTGCTACTTCTCCAGGCTGTACTCCGCACAAGGATAAAACACCCACAATGGTTGTCCATGAGGAGGACAAAAGGATGCGCCTGATTCTCTAACTTAATATTTTGTCCCAAAAAATTCCTTCGAGCCGGAATTGAACCAGCAACCTGAGGATGACTTTGTTGTGCATTCCCACTACAGTCCTCCACTCTACCAGCTGAGCTATTGAAGGTCACAATATGAGGCCTCCAAAGATTTTAACAAACTTATTCTTCATTTGCAATCGTGCTGCTTGTCAAAAATGAGGGTGATAGCTCCTGCTGCTGATGGCTGCACTCAACAACAAAAACAACAACAACATTATATTTGTATAGCATTTCAGACCCGAGCTGCGGTCAGAGGGTTCGAAGGGAAGGCAAGAGAAGGGGGGGGGCTAGCCGATTGCCTGGTCGAAGAGGATGTCGAAGAAGAAGAAGAAGAAGAAGAAGAAGAAGAAGAAGAAGAAGAAGAAGATACTTAATACCTTCTTAGTGCAGTAGGCAGCGCATCAGTCTTATAATCTGAAGGTCCTGAGTTTGACAAATCTAGTTGAATTTTTGATGAGTTCACCAACATGGCGGATATGAGAACGTCTATGGATGTTCTCTATGTGGACTTTCAGAAGAACATTTGATGAAGTTACAAACAAGAGATTATTAGCAAAAATGAAAGAGCATGGAATTGGAGGTAACCTTGTGACATGGCTTGGTAATTGTTTGGGAGGCAAGTGACAGAGATTAGGGATAAAAGTGAGCAATTTGCAAAAGTTTGCCCTCTCTGAGGATCGAACTCAGGACCTTCAGATTATGAGACTGACGCGCTGCCTACTGCGCTAAGAAGGCACTGAGTGCAATCATTTGCAGCCGTAACTATCATCATCATGTTTCACAAGTGGCACGATTGCTAATGAAGAGCAGTTTTGTGTAAAAGCTTTGCAGGCCTGGTGTTGTGACCTTTGATAGCTTAGATTTTAGAGCGGAGGATTGTCGTTGGAATGCAGAAGCAAATCGTCATTAGGTTGTTGGTTGAATTCCTGCTCAAAGGAACTTTTCGGGATGAAAATAACTAGCTTGAGAATCAGACACAGTTACTTGCTCTCCTCATGGACAACCATTGTGGGTGTTTTATTCTTGTGGGGAGTACAGCATGTGAGAAGTAGCACCATTGTCATCTAATCACATTGATTGTTTGTATTGCTGGAAGTTACAATGTTATTTGCAAAGTTACTAGAATACTGCAGTTCACTTTTATCTTAAACTGTACTAACAAGAACATAGAACATAAGAACTGTTGGACCAATGAGAAGACCAAGGTCCATCTAATCGCCTTCCACCTTCCCAGTAGTTGCATGCTCACATGTGCAGAACTATCTATTTACTGTGTCCCATAATCTTATTTCTTAAAGAAAACTAGCACATCTGTTTTTGAAGCAATCAACATTTCCTGCTTCAACCTTCTCCCGAGGGAACCTGTTTCACAGGTTTACTATTCGCTCACTGAAATGATGCTTCGATAGATATATTCTGAATTTTTCCCCATTCAATCTCAGGCTGTAATCCACTGGTATTAATCTTCAAACTAGTTAAAACAACTTGTCATGATCCATGTCGTTTAGCCCCTTTAGAATCTTAAAGGCAGCAATCATAAACCCTCTCAATCTTCTGTTTTCCATCGTCAACATGCCCAATTTACTTTGTCACTCCCCATAGTCCAATTCCTCCATTCCCTCAATCATTTCTGGTTACCCTCCTCTGTATCCTCTCGATTTCTCCAAAATCTCTTTTGGAGAAACACATTGAAGGAGCTTCAACAGGAAAGTGAGGTTGGAGATAGGGCGGTATTTTGAGAGCAGGAATGAGTCCGGGGAAGGTTCTTTGAGGATACGAGTGATGATGGCTCTTTTCATGTGGTGCGAAAGGTGCCAATGGATTAAGACCAAATTTGTGAAAAAGCTTTGCAGACCTGGTATTGTGACCTTCGATAGCTCAGTTGGTAGAGCGGAGGACTGTAGTGGGAATGCAGAGCAAAGTCATCCTTAGGTCGCTGGTTCAATTCCGGCTCGAAGGAATTTTTGGGCACAATAATATCAAGCTAGAGGAGCACTTATACGTGTCCACAGCATGGACAACAATTGCAGGAGTTTTATTCTGGTGGGGTGCACAGCAGATGTGAAGTAGTAAAGTTGTTGTCTCATCAGATTTCTTGTTTGTGATGTTGGGAGTTACAAAGTTTTCTGTGACGTTACTTGAATACAGTAACCCACTTTTAGGTTTTCTGTTGATGGGCTGCATTACATCACTGTATTTCCAACAGTAAAAGCAATGCTACAATATTGGTGGTGTTGATGAAAGATAAATCAGAAACTATCATGAGGTCATGCTTGCATGATACAAGCAAATGTCACTTAAATGATCAATCAGACAAAATTAGTACAAAGTAAGCATTACCAGATCTGAGGAAGAGGCTGAGACTAAGTGTCTCAAAGCACTTGACAGTGGCAGAGCTTGACTACAAGCCGGGGGATGGGGAGGTGACCATAGGCCCAGTTGAATAGGAAGGTCTTGAGACGCAATCTGAAAATGAGGAATGAAGGGGCAGGAATGAGGGATGGAGTCTGACCAAGGCTCTAATCAACTGAAGCATTATTTCCTCACCTTTGGTTTCCAGACTCTTGAAATAAAGGCCAACATTCCATTAGCTTTTTGATAACGTTTTAAACCTGTGAACTAGATTTTAGTGGTTTGTGTATATGGACTCTCAAATCTCTTTCCTCCTCCACAGTTCCTAGTTTCTCAACATGAAGAACATATTCTGATTTACCTTCTTGCGTCATAGTGGATGACCTCACACTTTCCCACATTGAACTCCATCTGCCACAGTTTTGCCCACTCACTTAATCCATCTATATATTTCAGTAACTTCCTGCTCTCATCTGCACAATTTACTGTGCCTCCTAACTTTGTTTCAACTGCAAATTTGAATACATGACTCTGTATTCCCTAACCAAGTGATTTTAATGTTGGGTGAGAAGTTGAGGACCAAAAAAATGACTTGGGAACACCTCATGTCAAAACCTGCCATTCACAACAAAAACTCCCATTTATATAATGTTTCAGAGCACTTGACCGTGGCGCTGCTTGACTACAAGTCGGGGGAATGGGGAGGTGACCGTAGGCCCAGTCGAATTGGAAGGTCTTGAGACGCAATCTGAAAATGGGGAATGAAGGGGCAACGCTGACGGATGTAATAATAATAATAATAATCCTTGCATTTGATACAGCGCTTTTCACGTCAGGAGGACGTCCCAAAGTGCTTCACAGAACACACTGTAAAGTGAATTGACTGTATATTTGTGGGCGAACGCGGCAGCCAATTGCGCAGAGCAATGTCCCACAAACAGTCATAGATTGAAAATGACCAAATTTTATTACTGTTTTTGGTTTTGGAGGGATTATTATTAGACGTGTGGAGTAAGGAAACTTGCCCAAGGTTTCGCCCTGCCTGGAATTGAACTCAGGTCTCTCGCTTGCAAAGCAACACGTAGGAAGACATGTAGGAAGACGGTTTCATACGGGTGAGTATATGGGCTTGGAAGTTTTGGATCAGTTGGATCCTGTGCACGGTGGAGCTGGAGAGATCGACAAAGAAGGCATTTGAGAAGTCAGTTGGGAGATGATAAATGCATGGACAAATGTTTTGGCTGCGTCAGGGGTAAGGTACGGTCGGAGGCGGGCAATATGACCGAAATGGAAGAATGCGGTCATGGTGAGGGACTGGATGTGGGAAAGGAAACAGTTGTGGGTTGAACCTGTTGCCTCGGTGGCGCAATGATTCGGTAAGTCTAATGGATAGGCTGGATAGTTGGAGTCGGAGTAGATTTGTGTGATATCCGCTGTTTGGATAAATGGACGAGGATAGCCTTGTCAACTGTGGCATATGCATCGGAGAGGTCCAGGAGGATGAGGAGGCACAGGGAGCCTTGTTCACAGAGAGAGACGATTTTATTTGTGACTTTGACAAGCCCTGCCTCTGTGCGATGGGCAGGGCAGAAATCAGACTGGAAGGGGTCGAGGTGGGAGTGTATGGAGAAGTGAGAGCAAAGCTGCTTATTCGCAATGCATTCTTGTGCTTTGAAAGGAATGGGTGGTTGGTAATAGCTCAGTAATTTGTGAGGTAGGAAGGGTCAAGTGTGAGTTTTTTGAAGAGGGTCGTGATGACAACGGTTTTAAGGAGGGGTGGAGCAGAATCGGAGGACAGACACTGGTTGATCATGTTGGCCAGCAGGGATGAAGCAAGGGGAGTTGGGAGACCTGTAGGTGGGTGGGGAGGGTTTTGAGGCAGCACGTGATGGGCTTCTTCTGGGAAACGGTGGTTAAGAGGGATGTGGAAGTAATTGGGTCAAAGGAATGTAGGGATTGGGGTGTGGTCACGGCCACGGTGGAAGGAGGAGATGGTGGAGATGGTCTGACGTGTGTGGAAGTAAGGAGAGGGGAAGAGGATGCAGCGAAGTGGATATTTTGAATCTTTGACACAAAGAAGTTGGAGCTTCCGGGTTTTAGTTTTGAGGGAGTGACCGTTATACAAGTGGGTGTGGGTAGATTCAGAGACAGACCTGAATTTCAGGGGGCAAGGGAGTTGAGGGCTGCAGAGAGGAGATTGTTTAATAGCTTGATGGCTGCATTAGGATCACTGCGAGTGGCAGGCTAGAGTGAGAAGAAATCCGAAGAAGCGAGGTAATTCATGAAGGATTCAGGTGGAAGCTTTTTTCCAGGTCAGAAAAAGATGGTGGAGAGTTTGGAAGAGGGGGTTGTGGTGTGGGAGAATCGGGAAATGAGGAAATGGACTAGGATGGCCTTGTCTGTGATGGACAGTTCGAGGATGTCAAGGCCGTGGTTTGGCCACAGTTGTGGGTCAGAGAGTTTATGTGGAAACATTGCCTTTATCCCTACTCTCTGTCACTTGCCTCCCAAACAATTACCAAGCCATGTCACAAGGTTACCTCAAATTCCATGCTCTTTCATCTTTGCTAATAATCTCTCGTTTGTAACTTCATCAAATTTCTTCTGAAAGTCCACATAGAGAACATCCATAGACGTTCTCTTATCCTCCATGTTGGTGAACTCCTCAAAAATTCAACTAGATTTGTCAGATATGATATAACCTTCACAAATCAAAGTTGACATTCTCTGGACGTGAAAGATGCTATACGAGTGTAATTTTGTATTGCATTTTGTATTGTATCATATTTGTCCAAGTGCTCAGGCACACTGTCGCTGGTGATAGAAAAAATGAGGATCCTCTCTGAGGATCAAACTCAGGACCTTCAGATTATAAGACTGATGCGCTGCCTACTGCATTAAGAAGGTACTGAGTATCTTCTCCTTTTTCTCCTTCTTTTTCTTCTTCTTCTTCAACATCCTCTTCGACCATGCCATCGGCTAGCCCCTTTTCTCTTCCCCTCCCTTCTACTTCCCTGACCCCAGCTCGGGTCTGAAATGCTGTACACTGGGACGTCCTCCCAACGTGAAAGGCGCTATACAAATATAATGTTGTTGTTGTTGTTGAGTGCACCCATCAGCAGCCGGAGCTATCACCATCACTTATGACAAGTAGCACAATTGCAAATGAAGAATACGTTTGTGAAAAATATTTGGAGGCCTCATGTTGTGACCTTCGATAGCTCAGCTGGTAGAGCGGAGGACTGTAGTGGGAATGCACAACAAAGTCATCCTTAGGTCGCTGGTTCAATTCCGGCTCGAAGGAATTTTTGGTGTCAAAATATTAAGTTAGAGAATCAGGTGCATCCATTTGTCCTCCTCATGGACAATCATTGTGGGTGTTTTATCGTTGTGCGGAGTACAGCATGGAGAAGTAGCACCATTGTTTTCTAGTCACATTTATTGTTTGTATCGCTGGAAGTTTTTTTTTACAACGTTACAGAAATACAGAAGATCCCTACGTTTTTCCTGTTTACGATGGCTGGACAATATCACTGTATTTTCAACATTGAAAACATTTCTAAAATGTTCGTGGCTTTGATGAGAAAGAAATCGGAAACTATCTTGATATTATGGTCACATGACTTGAGCAAACAGTATTTACGTGTTGAAACAGATAAAATCAGTACAAAATAGGCAGCATTGCCTGTTCTGAGTATCACATTGAGAGTGCCCTGGGGTGGAAAGGATCTCAGATAGGATTGATTTGAGGAGAAATCTATTTGTCTTGCTCTGGTCACTGCATATTAAGATTTGGTCCTAATGTCGCTGGTTCAATTCTGGCTCGAAAGTATTTTTCGGAACACAATATGAAGCTAGAGGATCACACACGTAGACTTTTCCTTTTCATGGACAACGTTTTTGTGACATTACTTGAATACAATAGTCCACTTTTAGTTTTTTCTATTTAATTCCTGGACAATATCACTGTATTCCAACATTGAAGATGATGCTGCCATATTTGTGGTGTTGATGAAAAAGAAATCAGAAACTACCTTGGAAGCATGGTCACATGATATCAAAAAATGTTTTTGTGTGTTGAATCACTAAAATCAGTGTAAATAAGCAATGTTGTCTGTTCTGAGGAAGAGGCTGCTGCTGATGTCGGGTGAAGAGGGGCTAAAATAGCATAGATTTCAGAAGAAATATTTTCGCCTTGCCAAGTCGGTGCATTTTAAGATTTGGTGTGTCAGCAAATTGGAGGCTTATGAGTGTGAGAGGGAAATTAGCTCAAATGGTAGAGCGCTCGTTTAGCATGTGAGAGGTACCGGGATCGATGCCCGCATTCTCCAGTGAAGTTTTTCATCTCTTCATTGCTGCACTACACGGAAAATATTCAACATTGTGTCCTGCAGCCTGAACATGGTGGTCAAATGTTGCAGGACAACATTTTATTAAATTGGCAGAATGATAACAAAGTTAGCAGTTTGCAAAAGTTTGCCCTCTCTGAGGATTGAACTCAGGACCTTCAGATTATGAGACTGACGCGCTGCCTACTGCGCTAAGAAGGCACTGAGTGCAATCATTTGCAGCCGAAGCTATCACCATCATGTTTTACAATACGATTGCTAATGAAGAGCAGTTTTGTGAAAAAGCTTTGCAGGCCTGGTGTTGTGACCTTCACCAGCTTAGCTTTTAGAGCGGAGGACTGTTGTTGGAGTGCACAAGCAAATCATCATTGGGTTGTTGGTTGAATTCCTGCTCAAAGGAACTTTTAAGGATGAAAATAACTAATAAAAATAACTTATAAAATAAGTAACAATTTACTTTGTCACTCCTCATAGTCCAATTCCTCCATTCCCTCAATCATTTCTGGTTACCCTCCTCTGTATCTTCTTGATTTCTCCAAAATCCTTTTTGTACTGGGGCAACTACAACTGTACAAAGTACTCTTAGTACGGTCTCACCAATCATTTATACGGTGGCATGATTACCCCACAATTTTGGCTTGCTATTGATCCTTTGATACATCCTAACACCCAGTTTGCTTTATTCACTGGCACACAGCATTGTTGGGACAGCTTTAATATATTGTCCATCAGGACTTCCACGTACTTTTTATTTTTCATGCATATTATTTTCCTTCCATTCAAATAATAGTCCCTTCCTGGATTTTCTGTCCGCATGTGAAATATATTACATTTCTTCCTGTTGAATTTCATCTGCCACCAGTCTGCCCAATTACCAAGAATGATCAAATCCTCCTGTAACCTATGTTGTTCCGCTTTGTAGTCTACCATCTACATTAGGTTGGTGTTATCTGCAAATTTAGCCACTGTGCATGCGACTTCTACTCCAAATCATTTATAAAAATATAAAACTGAAGAGATCCCAAAACAGACCCTTGTGGTACTCTACTGGTAAAATTTTTCAATCTGATGAGATTCCCTGTACCACCACCCTCTCAATTCTTCAGTCAGTTACATATCCATTGTAATATACTCACACTGATTCCCGCTTCTTTACTTTCAGTACCAGCCTCTCAAGAGGAACTGCATCAAAGGCCTTACTGAAATCCAGAGATACAACATTCATAGCCTACGCTTATCAAGCTCCCTTATCACACCATCAAAGAAAGCCAGTAAATTAGATTGGCAAGTTCCACCCTTCATGAACTCTTATTGGCTTATTATTTTTGATTTTATTTCTTTCCAGTTGCTCCATGATTTTATCCTTAATAAGATTCTCCAGAATTTTACCCACAATGGATATCAAGGTTACTAAACTGTAGCATCTGGATCACTTTTGTTACCTTTCTAAAAAAAACTAGGGGTAACATTTTTCTTTTCCCAGTGCCCTGGCACCTCTACAACTTCCTCCCTTAGTTTCTTCAGGATCCTCAGATGCAATAAAACTGGCCTCTGAGTTTTATTTACCTTAAGTTTGTACAGCTGTGTTTGACAAACATGCTGGTAGTGATATCATTATTATCACTACTATCCCCTACAAAATTTTGAGGGCTCTCTTTCCAGATAAAATAATTTATCCATCTCCTCCTTAGTAGAAACTGATGCTAAAAAGTGATTTAGCACTTTTGCAGCCTATATAGCATGAGCACAGGCTGTAATAATGGGTATGATAATATTAGTATGTTTGCAATACATGAAATGATGCTACAAATGCTACAACATCTGTAGTGTATGATAAAAAAAAACACAAATTCTAAACTCAACACAAACCTGTTCTGAAGAAGAGGCTGAGGCTGATGTTGGGTGAAGAGAAGACAGATAGCATTAGTTTGAGGAGAAATGTTTCTCCTTTGCCACATAAGTACATCCTAAGATTTGGTGTGTCAGCACACTGGAGACTTCTGAGTGTGAGGGGAATTAGCTCAAATGGTAGAGCGCTCGCTTAGCATGTGAGAGGTAGCGGGATCGATGCCCGCATTCTCCAGTGTAGTTTTCCATGTGTTCATTGCTGCGCGTCAAGGAAAATATTGGACATTCTGTCCTGCAGCCTGAACATGGTGATCAAATGGTGCGGGAGAACATTTTACTTTGTGGGCAGAATGAGAATGAAGGGAATAATCTGGCATTGGCATTCTGCTTGTCCTTCGCACCCTTCACTCCACCATTGGAGCGCGTGCATTCAGCCACTAGCCCCCAAAACTGACAAACACTCTCCTCAATTCCTCCCACTTGCCCCCTCTCTTCCCTTTCTCAAGACCCAACTGAAAATCTTCCTTTTCAACCAAGCTTGTCGCCACCAGCAACCCCCCATCCATGTCTGGCTCGAAGTTGTTGTTGTTGTAATCCTGGAAGTTACCAAAACATTTTTACAAAGTTACTCGAATACATTAATTCACCTTAGTTTTTCTAATGAAGTGGACTGGACAATATCAGGGTTCAATAATTTTGAGTGTTTTCAACAACCCAAACTATGCTGAAATATTTGTGGTGTTTGATTGATTAAAAAGCAGAAATTCTAACCTGAACAGGTGGTCAAATTGAATGTTAGTGTATTTTTGAGAGTGTGATCTGGGAAAATCAGTACCAAAGCAAGTTTTATCTTTTCTGATCAGGTAAAATCAGTACAAAAGGAAGTGCAATCTTTTCTGAAGATGACTCTGAGGGTGATATTTGGTGGAGAGGGACATCTCCCCATTCCCCCGGCTTGTAGTCAAGCTCCGCCACTGTCAAGCGCTCTGAAACATTACATAAATGGGAGTTTTTGTTGTTGTTGAATGGCAGGTTGTGAGAAAAGGTTTTCCCAAGTCATTTTTTTTGGTCCTCAACTTCTCACCCAACGTTAAAAACACTTGGTTAGAGAATGCAGAGTCGTGTATTCAAATTTACAGTTGAAACAAAGTTAGGAGGCACAGCAAATTGTGTAGATGAGAGCAGGAAGTTACTGAAGGATATAGATGGATTAAGTGAGGGGGCAAAACTGTGGCAGTTGGAGTTCAATGTGGGAAAGTGTGAGGTCATCCACTATGACCCAAGAAAGCAAATCAGAATATGTTCTTCATGTTGAGAAACTAGGAACTGTGGAGGAGGAAAGGGATTTGGGTGTCCGTATACACAAACCACCAAAACTAGTTCACAGGTATAAAACATTATCAAAAAGCTAATGGACTGTTAGCCTTTATTTCAAGGGTCTGGAAACCAAAGGTGTGGAAATAATGCTTCAGTTGTTGAGAGCCTTGGTCAGACTCCATCTGGAGAACTGTTTTGGGTGCCACACATAAGAACATATAGATTAGCCATACAGGGTGTACAACCGAGATTCACCAAAAAACACCAGGCCTTCAAGGGTTAAATTAAGATGCCAGGTTGCATGAAGCTGGGTTGTATTACCTTGAGTTAAGTGGTTTGAGGTGTGTTCAATCTGAGGTGTTTAAAATGGAAAACTACACTGGAGAATGGAGGCTTCAAATCAGTTACATTTCACATGCTAAGTGAGAGCTCAACCATTTGAGCTAATTCCCATTTCACACCCACCAGCCTCCAGTAGGCTGACTCTTCAAATCTTAAGATGCTCTGATATGGCAAGACAAAAATATTTCTCCTTAAATGAATGCTATATGAGCCCCTCCACACCCCACTTAGTCTCAGCCTCTTCCTCAGATCAACTAATGCTTACTTTGTACTAAGTTTGTCTGATTCATCATTTAAGTGACATTTGCTCATATCATGCAAGCATGATCTCATGATATTTCTGATTTATCTTACATCAACACCACCAATATTTTAGCATTGTTTTTAGTGTTGGAAATACAGTAATGTAATGCAGCCCATCAACAGAAAACCTAAAAGTGTGTAACTGTGTTCAAGTAATGTCACAGAAAACTTTGTAACTCCCAACATCACAAACTAGAAATCTGATAAGACAACAACTTTGCTACTTCTCATCTGCTGTGCACCCCACCAGAATAAAACTCCCGCAATTGTTGTCCACGCTGTGGACACGTATATGTGCTCCTCTAGCTTGATATTTTGACACCAAAAATTCCTTCGAGCCGGAATTGAACCAGCGACCTAAGGATGACTTTGCTCTGCATTCCCACTACAGTCCTCCGCTCTACCAACTGAGCTATCGAAGGTTACAATACCAGGTCTGCAAAGCTTTTTCGCAAATTTGATCTGAATCCATTGGCACCTTTTGCACCACATGAAAAGAGCCATCTTCACCCGTATCCTCAAAAAACCTTCCCCGGACTCATTCCTGCTCTCAAATTACCGCCCTGTCTCCAACCTCACTTTCCTGTTGGAGCTCCTTCAATGTGTTGTAGCTTCCGAGCTTTGCTCCTTCCTCTCCCTCCACTCCCTATACGAAACCAACCAATCGGGTTTCCATGCTGTACACAACACAGAAACAGCCCTGGTCAAAGTGACAAATGACATTGTGTCCTTCTGTGACCAGGCTGTCTCCTCGCCGTCCTTGATGTCTCTGCTACCTCTGATAGTTGACCACTCTATCCTCCTCCACCAACTCTCCTCTCATCTCAAACTTGAAGGGTTCAGATCCTGGTTTCCACTTTTGTCTTTATAAACAGCTTCTACTTCAGTCACCGCACTGTCAACTCTTCCCTCCACAAGCTGCAAATCTTCCAGAAGTCTGCAGCACATGTTCACTCCTGCACCAGAGTCCGTGACACTTTCACCCCCACCCTCACTCACCTGGCTACTGTGGCACCCCGTCCCTCAGAGGACGGAGTTCAAAATCCTCGTCCTCACCTTCAAGGCCCTCGACAGCCTTGCCCCTTCCTACCTCACTAACCTGCAACCTCTTATCAACCTGCCCGCTCTCTCACTCAGCAGGCTCCGGCCTGCCTGGCCTGCCCCACCATCGGCGGTCGGGCTTTCAGCAAATAGGGCATTTCTGAGATAATGTGTGCTTTTGATGCTGATGGGAAAGGTTGAGTGTATGCATGTTTCAGCGCATGCTGAAGACAGTAGATCAAATGAGGCGGCAAGAGCAGAGACTCGAAGAGAGCTGAATTTCACGGAGGCACCTGTGATCGTGGGTGGATTGAAAGCAGGATGGGTGGAATATCAGACGGAATCGATATGGAATTAGTTGCAGTTTAAGACAATTACTGAGGAAAGAGATGTGGCTGTGAAAATGGATTTTAGTGAACACATCATCAAACACAAGTACGGAAACAAATAGCAAAGAAGGTGAGCAGGGTAAAAGGGAAGAACGAAAGTCACGAGGTCCTTGCCTCGTGACCTAGGAAGAATATCTTTGCCTGAACTGCTGAGTGTTCCCAGTGACTTCTTTTTTTGTTTCAGATTTCCAGCATCTGCAGTATTTTGTGTTTCATAATCTGAAGGTCCTGAGTTCAATCCTCAGAGAGGGCTAACTTTTGCAAATTAATCGCTTTATTCGCTTCATCAGAAAAATCTTAGGTGAATTAATGTATTCGAGTAACTTTGTAACTTTGACTTCAAGTGATTAAAACAAAAAACTACACTGGAGAATGCAGGCATCGATCCCGCTACCTCTCACATGCAAAGCGAGCGCTCTACCATTTGAGCTAATTCCCCTCACAGAGTCAGAATCCTTCCCCATAGACCGACACACCAAATCTTAAGATGTGGTAATGTGCAAAAATGAAAATATGTTCCCTAATCCTATCGACCCAACTGTACAGTGCCTTGGGACGTCCTCCTGACGTGAAATGGAATCTTGTTGTTGTTGTTGTTGCTATCTGAGCCCCTCTCTACCAAATATGACCCTCAGAGTGATCTTCAGAAAAGATTGCACTTGCTTTGGTACTGATTTTCCCAGATCACACTCTCAAAAATACACTAACATACAATTTGACCACCTGTTCAGGTTAGAATATCTGCTTTTTCATCAAACACCACAAATATTTCAGCATAGTTTGGGTTGTTGAAAACACTCAAAATTATTGACCCCTGATATTGTCCAGTCCACTTCATCATAAAACCTAAGGTGAATTAATGTATTCGAGTAACTTTGTGAAAATAAATTGGTAACTTCCAGGGTTACAACAACAACTTCGAGCCAGAGGTGGATGGGGGATTGCTGGTGGCCATACGCATGGTTGAAAAGGAAGATTTTCAGTTGGCTCTTGAGAAAGGGAAGAGAGGGGGCAAGGGGGAGGGATTGAGGAGAGTGTTTGTCAGTTTTGGGGGGTAGTGGCTGAATGCACGCGCTCCAATGGTGGAGCGGAGGGTGCGAAGGACAAGCAGAATGCCAGTGCCAGATTATTCCCTTCATTCTCATTCTGCCCACAAAGTAAAATGTTCTCCTGCACCATTTGATCACCATGTTCAGGCTGCAGGACAGAATGTTCAATATTTTCCTTGAAGTGAACAGATGGAAAACTACACTGGAGAATACGGGCATCGATCCCGCTACCTCTCACATGCTAAGCGAGCGCTCTACCATTTGAGCTAATTCCCCTCTCACACTCAGAAGTCTCCAGTGCGCTGACACACCAAATCTTAGGATGTACTGATGTGGCAAAGGAGAAACATTTCTCCTCAAATTAATGCTATCTGTCTCCTCTTCACCCAACATCAGCCGCAGCCTCTTCCTCAGAACAGGTTTGTGTTGAGTTTAGAATTTGTGGTGTTTTTTGTCATACACTACAGATGTTGTAGCATTTGTAGCATCATTTCATGTATTGAAAACATACTAATATTATCATACCCATTATTGCAGCCTGTGCTCATGCTACATAGGCTGCAAAAGTGCTAAATCACTTTTTTGCATCAGTTTCTACTAAGGAGGAGACGGATAAATTATTTTATCTGGAAAGAGAACCGCAAAAATTTTGTAGGGGATAGTTGTGATAATAATCATGTCACTACCAGCATGTTTGCCAAACACAGCTGTGCAAACTTAAGGTAAATAAAACTCAGAGGCCAAATATATTGCATCTGAGGATCCTGAAGAAACTAAGGGAGGAAGTTGTAGAGGTGCCAGGGAACTGGAAAAAGGCAAATGTTACCCCTAGTTTTTTTTAGAAAGGTAACAAAAGTGATCCAGGAAGCTACAGACAAGTAACCTTGATGTCCATTGTGGGTAAAATTCTAGAGAATCATATTAAGGATAAAATCATGGAGCACCTGTAAAGAAATAAAATCAAAATGATAGCCAATAAGGGTTCATGAAGGGGGGAACTTGCCAATCTAATTAACTGGTTTTCTTTGATGGTGTGATAAGGGAGCTTGATAAGGGTCAGGCTATAAATATTGTATATCTGGATTTCAGTAAGGCCTTTGATACAGTTCCTCTTGAGAGGCTGGTACTGAAAGTAAAGAAGCAGGAATCAGTGTGAGTATATTACAATGGATGCGTAACTGGTTGACGGAGGAACCGAGAGGGTGGTGGTACAGGGAATGTCATCAGATTGGAAAATGTTACCAGTAGACGTCCACAAGGGTCTGTTTTGGGACCTCTTTTGTTTCATATTTTTATAAATGATTTGGAGTTGAAGTCGCAAGCACAGTGGCTAAATTTGCAGATAACACCAACCTAATGTAGGTGGTATATCCGAATTCAAGATCCTCATCCTCACCTATAAGGCCATTCACGGCCTTGTACCCTCCTACCTCTCCGACATACTATCCCCCCACGTACCTGCCCATACCCTCTGTTCCTCTTGCTCCGGTCTGCTCCACATTCCCCGCCCTAACCGGCCTACCATCAGTGGCCGGGCTTTCAGCCCCTCAGCCCCTCGGCTCTAGAACTGCATCCCCCAGTGCCTTCGCCTTGCTTCCTCCCTTTCCTCCTTCAAAGCCGGTCTCAAGACCTTTCTCTTCAACCATGCCTTCAGCTCCCCTCTCGACTCTCTACCCCCTCCTCACTCTCTCCCTTCCTTCCCCTCACCCTGACCATTTCCCCCCTGCTTGGGTCCCGACCCAACAGTCCAGCGCCTTGGGATGTCCTCCCGACGTGAAAGGCGCTCTATAAATGCAATCTTGTTGTTGTTGTTGTGGTGGTTGTTGTATATTACAAAGCGGAACAACATAGGTTACAGGAGGATTTGATCATTCTTGGTAATTTGACAGACTGGTGGCAGATGAAATTCAACGTGGAGAAATGTAATATACTTCACATGCGGACAGAAAATCCAGGAAGGTACTATTATTTGAACGGAAGGAAAATAATATGCATGAAAAATGAAAAGTACATGGAATTCCTGATTGATAATATATTAAAGCTCTCGCAACAATGCTGTGTGCCAGTGAGTAAAGCAAACCGGATGTTAGGAAGTATCAAAATTGTGGGGTAATTATGCCACCGTATAAATCATTGGTGAGAACATACTCAGAGTACTTTGTACAGTTGTGGTTGCCAGAGTACAAAAAGGATATTGGAGAAATCAAGAGATACAGAGGAGGCTAACCAGAAATGATTGAGGGAATGGAGGAATTGGACTATGAGGAGTGACAAAGTAAATTGTGCATGTTGACGATGGAAAAGAGAAGACTGAGAGGGGATATGATTGCTGTCTTTAAGATTCTAAAGGGGCTAAATGACGTGGATCATGACAGGTTTTTTTAACTAGTCTGAAGGTTAAAACAAGAGGATACAGCCTGAGATTGTGTGTATGCAACTACCGGGAAGTTAAAAGGCGATTAGATGGACCTTGGTCTTTTTTTTGGTCTAGCAATTCTTATGTTCTTGTGTTCTTGTTAGTACAGTTTAAGATAAAAGTGAACTACATTATTCTAGTAACTTTGCAAATAACATTGTAACTTCCAGCAATACAAACAATAAATGTGATCAGATGACAATGGTGCTACTTCTCACATGCTGTACTCCCCACAAGAATAAAACACCCACAATGGTTGTCCATGAGGAGGGCAAGTAAATGTGTCTGATTCTCAAGCTAGTTATTTTCATCCCGAAAAGTTCCTTTGAACAGGAATTCAACCAACAACCTAATGACGATTTGCTTCTGCATTCCAACGACAATCCTCCGCTCTAAAATTTCAGCTATCAAAGGTCACAACACCAGGCCTGCAAAGTTTTTACACAAAACTGCTCTTCATTAGCAATCGTGCCACTTGTGAAACATGATGATGATAGTTACGGCTGCAAATGATTGCACTCAGTGCCTTCTTAGCGCAGTAGGCAGCGCGTCAGTCTCATAATCTGAAGGTCCTGAGTTCGATCCTCAGAGAGGGCAAACTTTTGCAAATTGCTCACTTTTATCCCTAATCTCTGTCACTTGCCTCCCAAACAATTACCAAGCCATGTCACAAGGTTACCTCCAATTCCATGCTCTTTCATTTTTGCTAATAATCTCTTGTTTGTAACTTCATCAAATGTTCTTCTGAAAGTCCACATAGAGAAAATCCATAGACGTTCTCTTATCCGCCATGTTGGTGAACTCATCAAAAATTCAACTAGATTTGTCAAACTCAGGACCTTCAGATTATAAGACTGATGCGCTGCCTACTGCACTAAGAAGGTACTGAGTATCTTCTCCTTCTTTTTCTTCTTCTTCTTCTTCTTCTTCTTCTTCTTCTTCTTCTTCTTCGACATCCTCTTCGACCAGGCCATCGGCTAGCCCCCCCCCCCCTTCTCTTGCCTTCCCTTCGAACCCTCTGACCCCAGCTCGGGTCTGAAATGCTATACAAATATAATGTTGTTGTTGTTTTTGTTGTTGAGTGCAGCCATCAGCAGCAGGAGCTATCACCCTCATTTTTGACAAGCAGCACGATGGCAAATGAAGAATAAGTTTGTTAAAATCTTTGGAGGCCTCATATTGTGACCTTCGATAGCTCAGCTGGTAGAGCGGAGGACTGTAGTGGGAATGCACAACAAAGTCATCCTTAGGTCGCTGGTTCAATTCCGGCTCGAAGGAATTTTTTGGGACAAAATATTAAGTTAGAGAATCAGGCGCATCCTTTTGTCCTCCTCATGGACAACCATTGTGGGTGTTTTATCCTTGTGCGGAGTACAGCATGGAGAAGTAGCACCATTGTTTTCTAGTCACATTTATTGTTTGTATCGTTGGAAGGTTTTTTTTACAAGGTTACCGAAATAGAGAAGTTCACTTCGTTTTTCCTGTTGATGATGGCTGGACAATATCACTGTATTTCCAACACTGAAAACATTCTAAAATATTTGTGGTTTTGTTGAGAAAGAAATTGGAAATTATCTTGAAATTATGGTCACATGACATGAGCAAACGGTATTTACGTGTTGAAACAGATAAAATCAGTAGAAAGTAAACAGCGTTGCTTGTTCTGAGTATCACACTGAGGGTGCCTTGGGGTGGAAAGGATCTGCTGGATTACTGTATTCCAACATTGAAGATGATGCTACAATATTTGTAATGTTGATGAAAAAGAAATCAGTACAAATAAGAAACGTTGCCTGTTCTGAGGAAGAGGCTGCTGCTGATGTGGGGTGAAGAGGGGTTAAGATAGCATTGATTTCAGAAGAAATATTTTCGCCTTGCCAAGTCGGTGCATTTTAAGATTTGGTGTGTCAGCAAATTGGAGGCTTATGAGTGTGAGAGGGGAATTAGCTCAAATGGTAGAGCGCTCGCTTAGCATGTGAGAGGTAGCGGGATCGATGCAATGGTTGTCCATGAGGAGGGCAAGTAAATGTGTCTGATTCTCAAGCTAGTTATTTTGATCACTAAAAATTCCTTCGAGCAGGAATTCGACCAACAACCTAATGCCGACTTGCTTGTGCATTTCAACGACAATCCAATTCACAACAACAGGCCTGCAAAGCTTTTTCACAAAACTGCTCTTCATTAGCAATCGTGCCACTTGTGAAACATAATGATGATAGTTATGGTTGCAAATGATTGCACTCAGTACCTTTTTAACGCAGTAGGCAGCGCGTCAGTCTCATAATCTGAAGGTCCTGAGTTCAATCCTCAGAGAGGGCAAACTTTTGCAAACTGTTAACGTTGTTATAATTCTGCCCATTTAATAATATGTTCTCCCGCATCATTTGACCACCATGTTCAGGCTGCAGGACACAATGTTGAATATTTTCCGTGTAGTTCAGCAATGAAGAGATGAAAAACTATCCTGGAGAATGCGGGCATCGATCCCGCTACCTCTCACATGCTAAGCGAGTGCTCTACCATTTGAGCTAATTCCCTTCTCACACTCATAAGCCTCCAATATGCTGACATCGTTAGTTGTTGGTAGAATTGCTGACACACCAAATCTTAAAATGCACCGACTTGGCAAGGCAAATTTATTTCTTCTGATTTCTTCTGAAATCAATGCTATCTTAGCCCCTCTTCACCCGACATCAGCAGCAGCCTCTTCCTTAGAACAGGCAACTTTTCTTATTTATACAGATTTTAGTTATTCAACGCTGAAAAACATTTTCGGATACCATGTGACCATGCTCCCAAGGTAGTTTCTGATTTCTTTTTCATCAACACCACAAATATTGTAGCATCATCTTCAATGTTGGAATACAGTGATATTGTCCAGGAATTAAACAGAAAAAGCTAAAAGTGTACTATTGTATTCAAGTAATGTCACAAAAACATTGTCCATGAAAAGTCTATATGTGTGATTCTCTAGCTTCCTATTGTGTTCCTAAAAATTCTTTCGAGCCAGAATTGAACCAGCGACATTAGGACCAAATCTTCGTATGCAGTGACTATGGCAAGACAAATGGATTTCTCCTCAAATCAATCCTATCTGAGATCCTTTCCACCCCAAGGCACCCTCAGTGTGATACTCAGAACAGGCAACGCTGTTTACTTTGTACTGATTTTATCTGTTTCAACACGTAAATACCATGCTGTAACAACATTATATTTGTATCGCGCTTTTCACGTTGGGAGGACGTCCCAAGCTGCTAGACAGTGTACAGCATTTCAGACCTGAGCGGGGAAGAGAAGTGGGGCTAGCCGATGGCATGGTCAAAGAGGATGTCGAAGAAGAAGAAGAAGAAGAAGAAGAAGAAGAAGAAGAAGAAGAAAAAGAAGAAGATACTCAGTACCTTCTTAGTGCAGTAGGAGGCACATCAATCTTATAATCTGAAGGTCCTGAGTTTGATCCTCAGAGAGGATCCTCATTTTTCTATCACCAGGGAAGGTGTACCTGAGCACTTGGACAAATATGATACATTACAAAATGCAATACAAAATTACACTTGTATAGCACCTTTCACGTCAGGAGAATGTCCAAAGGTGCTGGATCAAGGAGTCAGCATGGATTTGTGGACAACGTGAGTCAGCTTTGATTTGTGAAGGTTAGGTCATATCTGACAAATCTAGTTGAATTTTTTGAGGAGGTCACCAACATGGTGGATAAGAGAATGTCTATGGATGTTATCTAATTGGACTTTCAGAAGAACATTTTATGAAGCAACAAACAAGAGATTATTAGCAAAAATGAGAGAGCATGGAATTTGAGGTAACCTTGTGACATGGCTTGGTAATTGTTTGTGAGGCAAGTGTCAGAGAATAGGGATAAAGGGAATGTTTCCACATAAACTCTCTGACCCACAACTGTGGCCACCCCACAGCTTGACATCCTCAAACTGTCCATCACAGACAAGGCCATCTTAGTCCATTTCCTCATTTCCCTATCATCCCACACCACCCTTTCCTCTTCCAAACTTTCCACCATCTTTTTCTGACCTGGGAATAAGATTCCACCTGATTCCATCATGAATTACCTCGCTTCCTTGGATTTCTTCTCCCTCCAACCTTCCATTCACAGTAATCCTAATGCAGCCATCCTGTTGCTAAACAGCCGGCTCTCTGCGACCTTCAACTCCCTTACCCCCTGAAATCCAGGTTTGTCTCTGAATCGACCCACATCCTCTTGTATAACTGTCACCTACGCTCCCTTACAACTAAAACCTGGAAGCTCAAGTGCAGATGGCACAAATCCAGCTTCACAATCCACCGCTTGCTGTGCTTGAGATTCTCCGCAACTATTGCCTCTCCCTCCAGCAGGCGAACACTGCCTTTTACTCCAAAACAATTTCGGAGGCAAAAAACAATGCACCATCCTTCACCTCATCCGCACATTCCCCTCAAACTGTCTCCATCCTCACCTCTAACGACAAGTATCAAGAGGTCCTAGATTTCTTTGTGTCAAAGATTGAAAATATTCGCTTGGTTGCATCCTCCTCCCCTATACTTACTTCCACACACATCAGACCATCTCCATCATGGCCCAGACAATGCCCCAATCCCTACACTCCTTTGCCCCAATTACTCCCACATCCCTCTTAACCACCATTTCCCAGAAGAAGCCCATCACGTGCTGCCTCAAAACCCTCCCCATCCACCTTCAGGTCTCCCAACTCACCTTGTTTCGTCCCTGCTGGCCAACATGATCAACCAGTGTCTGTCCTCCGATTCTGGACAATGTCTGTCCTCCGATTCTGCTCCACTCCTCCTTAAAACTGTTGTCATCACGACCCTCTTCAAAAAACTCACACTTGACCCATCCAAACTCATAAATTACTGACCTATTTCCAACCACCCACTCCTTGACAAAGCACTAGAATGCATTGCCAACAAACAGGTTTGCTCTCACTTCTCCCTCTACTCACTCCTTGAGCCCTTCTAGTCTGATTTCTGCCCTACCCATAGCACAGAGGTAGCGCTGGTCAAGATCAAAAACAAAATTGTCTCTCTCTGTGACCAGGGTTCCTTTTGCCTCCTCATCCTCCTGAACCTCTCCGATGCACATGACACAGTTGACAACGCTATCCTCATCCACCACCTCGACTCCATCATCCACCTCAGTAAGACTGCAATATCTTCGTTCCAGTCCTAACTAACAAACCTCCTTCACTTTATTTCCTCGAACAGTTTTTCCTCCCATCCCTGCCCGATCACCTGTGGTGTACCCCAGGGCTCCATCCTTGGTCCCCTCCACTTCCTCATCTATGTGCTCCCTCACAGCGATATGATCCGCAGACATGAGATAAACTTCCACATATATGCAGATATCATACAAATCTACTCTGCCTCCAGCTAAACAGCCTATCCATTAGACTTATCGAACCAGTGCGCCACCTAGGCATCAGGTTCAAATAGCAAATGTTTCCTTTCCCACATCCGATCCCTCACCATGACCGCATTCCTCCATTTCAGCCACATTGCCCGCCTCCGACCGTACCTTACCTCGGACGCAGCCGAAAAATTTGTCCATGCGTTTATCATCTCCCAACTGGTCTTCTGAAATGCCCTCTTTGTCGATCTCCCCAGCTCCACCATGCACAGGATCCAACTGATCCAAAACTTCGAAGCCCATATACTCACCCGTACTAAATATATTTGCTCCATCCCTCCATTTTGCCCCTTCATTCCCCATTTTCGAGTTGCGCCTCAAGAACTCCCTATTCGATTGCGCCAACAGTCACCTCCCCATCTCCCCGGCTTGTAGTCAAGCCCCGTCACTGTCAAGCTCTCTGGAAGTTTATACAAATGCAAGTTTTTTGTTGTTGTTGAATGGCGGGATGTGACACAAGGTGTGCCCAAGGCACTTTTTTAGTCCTCAACTTCTCACCCAACATTAAAATCACTTGGTTAGGGAATACAGAGTCGTGTATTCAAATTTGCAGTTGAAATTCAAATTAGGTGGCATAGTAAATTGTGTAGATGAGAGCAGGAAGTTACTGAAGGATATAGACAGATTAAGTGAGTGGGCAAAACTGTGGCTGTTGGAGTTCAATGTGGAAAAGTGTGAGGTCATCCACTATGACGGAAGAAGGCAAATCAGAATATGTTCTTCATGTTAAGAATTTGGAACTGTGGAGGAGGAAAGGGATTTGGGTGTCCATATACACAAACCACTAAAAACTAGTTCACAGGTATAAAACGTTATCAAAAAGCTAATGGAATGTTGGCCTTTATTTCGAGGGTCTGGAAACCACAGGTGAGGAATTAATGCTTCAGTTGTTTAGAGCCTTGGTCAGACTCCATCTGGAGAACTGTGTTTAGTTTTGGGTACCGCATCTCAGGAAAGATAGATTGGCCCTGTTGGTTGTACAACCCAGATTCACCAGAAAAATACCAGACCTTCATGGGTTGAATTAAGATGCCAGGTTGCATGAAGCTGGGTTGTATTACCTTGAGTTAAGTGGTTTGAGGTGTGTTCAATCTGAGGTGTTTAAAATGGAAAACTACACTGGAGAATGGAGGCTTCAATTCAGATACATATCACATGCAAGTGAGAGCTCAACCATTTGAGCTAATTCCCATTTCACACCCACCAGTCTCCAGTAGGCTGACTCTTCAAATCTTAAGATGCTGTGATATGGCAAGACAAAAATATTCCTCCCTAAATGAATGCTATATGAGCCCCTCCACACCCCACTTAGTCTCAGCCTCTTCCTCAGATCAGCTAATGCTTACTTTGTATTGTTTTTTTCTGATTCATCAATTAAGTAACATTTGCTCAAATCATGTGAGCATGACATCATGATAGTTTCTGATTTATCTTTCATCAACACCACCGATATTTTAGTCTTGTTTTTAGTGTTGGAAATACAGTGATGTAAAGCAGCCCATCAACAGAAAACCTAAAAGTGGGTTACTGTATTCAAGTAATGTCACAGAAAACTTTGTAACTCCCAACATCACAAACAAGATATCTGACAAGACAACAACCTTGCTACTTCTCATCTGCTGTGCACCCAACCAGAACAAAACACCCGCAATTGTTGTCCACGCTGTGGACACGTATATGTGCTCCTCTAGCTTGATATTTTTGTGCCCAAAAATTCCTTCGAGCCGGAATTGAACCAGCGACCTAAGGATGACTTTGCTCTGCATTCCCACTACAGTCCTCCGCTCTACCAACTGAGCTATTGAAGGTCATAACACCAGGTGTGCAAAGCTTTTTCACAAACTTGATCTGAATCCATTGGCACCTTTCGCACCACGTGAAAAGAGCCATCATCACGCGTATCCTCAAAAAACCTTCCCCGGACTCATTCCTTTTCTCAAATTACTGCCCTATCTCCAACCTCACTTTCCTGTTGAAGGTCCTTCAATGTGTTGTTCCTTCCCAGCTTTGCTCCTTCCTCTCCCGCCACTCCCTATACGAAAACAACCAATCGGGTTTCCATGCTGTACATAACTTAGAAACAGCCCTGGTCAAAGTGACAAATGACATTGTGTCCTTCTGTGACCAGGCTGTCTCCCCATCCTTCTTGATGTCTCTGCTACCTCTGATAGAGTTGACCACTCTATTCTCCTCCACCACCTCTCCTCTCATCTCAAGCTTGAAGGGTTCAGATCCTGGTTTCCACTTTGTCTCTATAAACAGCTTCTACTTCAGTCACCGCCCTGTCAACTCTTCCATCCAGAAAACTGCAGCTCATGTCCACTCCTGCACCAGACTCTGTGACCCTTTCACCCCCAACCTCACTCACGCGGCTACAGTGGCCCCCCCATCCCTCAGAGGATGGCGTCAAAATCCTCGCCCTCACCTTCAGGGCCCTCGACAGCCTTGTCCCTTCCTGTGCTCATGCTTCATAGGAAGTAAAAGTGCTAAATCACTTTTTTGCATCCGTTTCAAATAAGGAGGAGACGGATAAATTATTTTATCTGGAAAGAGAACCCCAAAAATTTTGCAGGAGATAGTTGCGATAATAATCATATCACATGGTTACCACACAGCTGTATAAACTTAAGGTAAATACAACTCAGAGGTCAGATATATTGCATCTGAGGATCCTGAAGAAATTAAGGGAGGAAGTTGTAGAGGTGCCAGTGGACTGGAAAAAGGTAAATATTACCCCTAGTTTTTTTTAGAAAGGTAACAAATGTGATCCAGAAGCTACAGACTGGTAAGCTTGATGTCCATTGTGGATAAAATTCTGGAGAATCTTATTAAGGATAAAATCATGGAGCACCTGGAAAGAAATAAAATCAAAAATGATAGCCAATAAGGGTTCATGAAGGGGGGAACTTGCCCATCTAATTTACTGGTTTTCTTTGATGGTGTGATAAGGGAGCTTGATAAGGGTCAGGCTATGAATGTTGTATATCTGGATTTCAGTAAGGCCTTTGATACAGTTCCTCTTGAGAGGCTGGTACTGAAAATAAAGAAGCGGGAAAAGTGTAAGTATATTACAATGGATACGTAACTGGTTGGTGGAAGACCCGAAGATGGTGGCACAAATGTCTGTTATGGGACCTCTTCTGTTTCATAGTTTTATAAATGATTTGGAGTAGAAATCGCAAGCACAGTGGCTAAATTTGCAGATGGCCCAAGCTAATGAAGATGGTAGATTACAAAGTGGAACAACATAGGTTACAGGAGGATTTGATCAATCTTGGTGATTGGGCAGACCGGTGGCAGATGAAATTCAATGTGGAGAAATGTAATATACTTCACATGTGGACAGAAAATCTAGGAAGGGACTATTATTTGAACGGACGGAAAATAATATGCATGAAAAATGAAAAGAACGTGGAGGTCCTGACTGACAACAAATTTAAGCTCTTGGAACAATGCTGTGTGGCAGTGAGTAAAGCAAACC
The DNA here is from genome assembly GCF_018977255.1 of Callorhinchus milii. NCBI lineage: Eukaryota > Metazoa > Chordata > Chondrichthyes > Chimaeriformes > Callorhinchidae > Callorhinchus > Callorhinchus milii. The sequence goes on along the minus strand of NW_024704743.1, from coordinate 95,217,172 downwards.
GGATGTTAGGATGTATCAAAAGATCAATAACAAGCCAAAATTGTGGGGTAATCATGCCACTGTATAAATCATTTGTGAGAATGTACTCAGAGTACTTTGTACAGTTGTGGTTACCGCAGCACAAAAAGGATATTGGAGAAATCGAGAGGATGCAGAGAAGGGTAACCAGAAATAATTGAGGGAATGGAGTGACTGGACTATGAGGAGTTATTAAATAAATTGGGCGTGTTGACGCTGGAAAAGAGATTGAGAGGGAATATGATTTCTGCCTTTAAGATTCTAAAGGGGCTAAACGACGTGGATCATGACAGGTTGTTTTAACTAGTCTGAAGATTAAAACCAGACGATACAGCCTGAGGTTGAAGGGGGAAAATTCAGAATAAATCTATGGAAACACCAATTCAGTGAGCGAATAGTAAACCTGTGGAACAGGCTCCCTCGGGAGATATTTCAAGCAGGAAATGTTGATTCCTTCAAAAGCAGATGAGGTAGTTTTCTTTAGGAAATAACATTATGGTACATACTACATAGATAGTTCTGCACATGTGTGCATGCAATTGCCGGGAAGGTGGAAGGTAGATTGACCTTGGTCTTTTTTTGCTCTATCAATTCTCATGTTCTTTTGTTCTTGTAAGTACAGTTTAAGATAAACGTGAACTACGCTATTCTAGTAACTTTGTAAATACCATTGTAAGTGCCAGCAATAGAAACAATGATTGTGATCAGATGCCAATTGTGCTACTGCTCACATGCTGTACTCCCCCCAAGAATAAAACACCCCAATGGTTGTCCATGAGGAGGGCAAATAAATGTGTCTGATTCTCTAGCTTGATATTTTCTTCTCTAAAAGTTCCTTTGAGCAGGAATTGAACCAGTGACCTAATGACGACTTGCTTGTGCATTCCAACGACAGTCCTCCGCTCTAAAATCTAAGCTATCAAAGGTCACAACACCAGGCCTGCAAAGCTTTTTCACAAATTGCTCTTCATTAGCGATCATGCCACTTGTGAAAAATGATGGTGATAGTTACGGCTTCAAATGATTGCACTGAGTGCCTTCTTAGCGCAGTAGACAGTGCATGACTTGCATAATATAAAGGTCCTAAATTTGATCCTCAAAGAGGGCAAACATTTGCAAACTGCTAACGTTATTCTAATTCTGCCCATTTAATAAAATGTTCTCCCGAACCATTTGACCACCATGTTCCACCATGTTCAGGCTGCAGGACACAATGTTCAATATATTCCTTGAGGTGCAGCAATGAACAGATGGAAAACTACACTGGAGAATGCGGGCATCGATCCCGCTACCTCTCACATGCTAAGCGAGCGCTCTACCATTTGAGCTAATTCCCCTCTCACACTCATAAGCCTCCAATAGGCTGACACACCAAATCTTAAAATGCACCGACTTGGCAAGGCAAAAATATTTCTCCTGAAATCAATGCTATCTTAGCCCCTCTTCACCCCGCATCAGCAACAGCCTCTTCCTCAGAACAGGCAACGTTGCTTATTTATATTGGTTTTGATGATTCAACACTCAAAAACATTTTCTTATACCATGTGACCATGTTCTCAAGGTAGTTTCTGGTTTCTTTTTCATCAACACCACAAATATTGTAGCATCATCTTCAATGTTGGAATACAATGACATTATCCAGCAATTAAACAGNAAAAACTGAAAGTGAACTACTGTTTCCAAGTAATGTCATAAAATGTTGTCCATTAAAAGGACAAATCTATGTGTGTGATTCTCTAGCTTGATATTATGGTCATAAATATTCGTTCGAGCCAGAATTGAACCAGCAACATAAGGACCAAATCTTAATATGCAGTGACCATGGCACGACAAATAAATTTCTCCTCAAATCAATACTACCTGAGATAATTTCCACCCCAAGGCACTCTCAGTGTGATACTCAGAACAGGCAACGCTGCTTACTTTGTACTGATTTTATCGGTTTCAACACGTAAATAAGGTTTGCTCATGTCATGTGACCATAATATCAAGATAGTTTCCAATTTCTTTCTCATCAAAACCATGAATATTTTAGAAATGTTTTCAGTCTTGGAAATACAATGATATCGTCCAGCCATCATCAACAGGAAAAATGAAGTGAACTTCTATATTTCGGTAACGTTGTNAAAAAACTTTCAGCGATATAAACAATAAATGTGACTAGAAAACAATGGTGCTACTTTTCCATGCTGTACTCCCCACAAGGATAAAACACCCACAATGGTTGTCCATGAGGAGGACAAATGGATGCGTGTGATTCTCTAACTTAATATTTTGACACCAAAAATTCCTTCGAGCCGGAATTGAACCAGCGACCTAAGGATGACTTAGTTGTGCATTCCCACTACAGTCCTCCGCTCTACCAGCTGAGCTATCGAAGGTCACAGCATGAGGCCTGCGAAGCTTTTTCACAAACTTATTCTTCATTTGCAATCGTGCTACTTGTCAAAAATGATGGTGATAGTTACGGCTGCAAATAGCTGCACTCAGTGCCTTCTTAGCACAGTAGGCAGCGTGTCAGTCTCATAATCTGAAGGTCCTGAGTTTGATCCTTAGAGAGGATCCCATTTTTTCTATCATCATTTTTTCTATCTATGAGCACTTGGACAAATATGATATAATACAAAATGCAATACAAAATTACACTTGTATAGCATCTTTCACATCAGGAGAATGTCCAAAGGTGCTGAATCAAGGAGTCAGCATGGATTTGTGGTCAACGTGAATCAGCTTTGATTTGTGAATGATAGGTCATATCTGACAAATCTAATTGAATTTTTTGAGGAGGTCACCAACATAGCGGATAAGAGAACGTCTATGGAAGCTTTCTATATGGACTTTCAGAAGAACATTTGATGAACAAGAGATTATTAGCAAAAATGAAAGAGCATGGAATTGGAGGTTACCTTGTGACATAGCTTGGTAATTGTTTGGGAAGCAAGTGCCAGAGAGCAGGGATAAAGAGAACGTTTCCACATAAACTCCATGAACCACAACTGTGGGCACCCCATGGCTTTGACATCTCCGAACTGTTCATCGCAGATAAGGCCATCTCAGTCCATTTCCTCATTTTCCCTCCTCCCACACCACCATACCCTCTTCCAAACCCTCCACCATCCATTTTTGACCAGGAAAAAAACTTCCCTCATGAATTACCTAGCTTCCACAGATTTCTTCTCTCTCTAGCCTTCCACTGACAGTGATCCTGATGCAACCATCCAGCTGCTAAGCGACCGCTTCTCTGCAACCCTCAACTCGCTTGCCCCCTGAAATCCAGGTCTGTCTCTGAATCTACCCGCACCCACTTGTATAATTTTACCTCCGCTCCCTCAAAACTAAAACCCAGAAGCTCGAGCGCTGATGGCACAAATCCAGCATCACAATTCATCGCTTGCTGTTCTCGAGGATCTCCACAACTATTGCCTCTCCCTCTCACAGGCAAAACTGCCTTTTACTCCAAAACAATTTCAGAGACGAAAAGCAATGCAAAGGCACTCTTCTCCACCATCCTTCACCTCATCCACGCGTTCCCATTAAATTGCCTCCATTCTCACCTCTAACGACAATTATCAAGAGGTCCTAGACTTCTTTGTGTCAAAGATTGAAAATATCCACTTGACTGCATCCTCCTCCCCTATATCTTCTCCCGCACAACTCAGTCCATCTCCACCAACACCTCCTTCCACCCTGCTGTCCAACACCATCAACCAGTGTCTATCCTCCAATTCTGCTCCACTCCTCATTAAAACCGTTGTCATCACATCCCTCTTTAAAAAACTCACAATTAACCGCTCCAAACTCACAAATTGCTGACCTACTTCCAATCACTCATTCCTTGCCAAAGCTCATTGTCGATAAGCAACTTTGCTCTCACTTCTCCCTCCACTCCTTGCTCAAGCCCTTCCAGTCTGATTTCTGCCCTGCCAATAGCACAGAGGCCGGGCTTGTCAAAGTCACAAATAAAATCGTCTCTCTCTGTGAACAGGGCTCCCTGTGCCTCCTCATCCTGCTGGACCTCTCCGACGCATATGTCACAGTTGACAAGGCTATCCTCATCCACCACCTCTCCTTACCTAACAAAGTGCCTCACTTTATTTCCCCGAACAGTTTCTCCTCCCATCCCTACCCGATCACCTGTGGTGTACCCCAGGGCTCCATCCTTGGTCCCCTCCTCTTACTCATCTATATGCTCCCTCATGCCAAGGTGATCCGCAGACACGGGGTAAACTTCCAATTGTAAGCGAATATCACACAAATCTACTCCGCCTAAAGTTATCCAGCCTATCCATTAGACTTACTGAACCAGTGCGCCACCTAGGCATCAGGTTCAACCCACAACTGTTTCCTTTCCCACATACGGTCCCTCACCATGACCGCATTCTTCCATTTCGGTCACATTGCCCGCCTCCGACCGTACCTTACCCCGGACACAGCCAAAACATTTGTTCATGCGTTTATCATCTCCCAACTGGACTTCTCAAATGCCCTCTTTGTCGACCTCTCCAGCTCCACCATGCACAGGATCCAACTGATCCAAAACTTCCAAGTCCATATATTCACCCGTACTAAACATTCTTCCTCTATCCCTCCTACTTGCCCCTTCATTCACCATTTTCAAGTTGCGTCACAAAAGCTTCCTATTTGACTGGGCCTACGGTCACCTCCCCATCCCCCCGGCTGGTAGTCAAGCTCCACCACTGTCAAGTGCTCTGGGACATTATATAAATGGGAGTTTTTGTTGTTCGTGTATTAAAATTTTCAGTTGAAACAAAGTTAGGAGGCACAGTAAATTGTGTAGATGAGAGCAGGAAGTTACTGAAGGATATAGACGGATTAAGTGAGTGGGCAAAACTGTGGCAGTTGGAGTTCAATGTGGGAAAGTGTGAGGTCATCCACTATGATGCAAGAAGGTAAATCAGAATATGTTCTTCATGTTGAGAAACTAGGAACTGTGGAGGAGGAAGGGGATTTGGGTGTCCATATACACAAACCACTAAAAACTAGTTCACAGGTATAAAACATTATCAAAAAGCTAATGGAATGTTGGCCTTTATTTCGAGGGTCTGGAAACCACAGGTGAGGAATTAATGCTTCAGTTGTTTAGAGCCTTGGTCAGACTCCATCTGGAGAACTGTGTTTAGTTTTGGGTACCGCATCTCAGGAAAGATAGATGGCCCTGTAGGGTGTTCAACCCAGATTAACCAGAAAAATATCAGGCCTTAAAGGATTAAATTAAGATGCTAAATTGCATGAAGCTGGGTTGTATTACCTTGAGTTAAGAGGTTTGAGGGATGTTCAACTTGAGGTGTTTAAAATGGAAAACTACACTGGAGAATGGGGTCATCAATTCAGTTACATTTCACATGCTAAGTGAGAGCTCAACCATTTGAGCTAATTCCCCTCTCACACCAACAACAACAACAACAAGGTTGCATTTATAGAGCGCCTTTCACGTCGGGAGGACGTCCCAAGGCGCTGGACAGTTGGGTAGGGACCTGCAGCAGGCTGACTCATCAAATCTTAAGATGCTCTGATAAGGCAAGACAAAAATATTTCTCCTGAAATCAATGCTACATGAACCCCTCCACACCCCACTTAGCTTCAGCCTCTTCCTCAGATCAGCTAATGCTTACTTAATTAAGTAACATTTGCTCAAATCATGTGAGCATGACCTCATGATAGTTTTTGATTTATCTTTCATCAACACCACCAATATTGTAGCATTGTTTTTAGTGTTGGAAATTCAGTGATATTATGCAGCCCATCAACAGAAAATTTAAAAGTGGGTTACTGTATTCAAGTAACGTCACAAAAAACTTAGTAACTGCCAACAACACAAACAAGAAATCTGACTAGACAACAACCTTGCTACTTCTCACATGCTGTGCTCTCCACCAGAATAAAACACCCGCAAATTTTGTCAATGCTGAGGACACATATATGTGCTCCTCTAGCTTGATATTTTGACACCAAAAATTCCTTCGAGCCGGAATTGAACCAGCTACCTAAAGATGACTTAGCTCTGCATTCCCACTACAGTCCTCCGCTCTATCAACTGAGCTATCGAAAGTCACAATACCAGGTCTGCAAAGCTTTATCACAAACTTGGCCTTAACACATTGGCTCCTTTCGCACCACATGAAAAGAGCCATCATCACCCGTATCCTCAAAAAACCATCCCCGGACTCAAATGACATTCTGTCCATCTTTGACCAGGCTTTCCTCTGTCTCTTCATCCTCCTTGACGTCTCTGCTACCTCTGATACAGTAGATCCCTCTATCCTCCTCCACCACCTCTCCTCTCATCTCAAACTGAATGATTCTGTCCTTGAATGGTTCAGATCCTACCTCTCACACGCTCTCCACTTTGTCTCTACAAACAGCTTTTACTCCATTCCCCACACCGTCTTGTGCAGTGTTGCTCAGTGCTCTGTCCTTGGTACTCTGCTCTTCAACCTGTAAATGTTGACACTCAAGTCTATCTCTCTGGCTCCACCATCAACTCCATGACAACTGACATCCTGACAGAGTATTGTCAGTCATTCGATCCTGGATGAGAGCTAACTTCTACAGTTGATTCCCATCAGCACCTTCACACCTCAGCATCCATCCATGGATGCACATATGACATGATTGAGCCACTCCGGAAACTTGGCATCTTGTTTCACCCTCAACTGTCCTGTCTACCCCAAATCTGTGCCATAGCCCACTTTGCCTTCCCCAACTCTGCAACATCGCCTAGCTCCACTACTGCCTCAACCCTCAGGCTGCCAAAACCGTCATTCACGCATTCATCACATCTAGAGTCGACTACGCCAACTCCCTGCTTTTCGGACTTCGCAACTCTACACTCCACAAGCTGCAGATCATCCAGAAATCTGCAGCTCATGTCCTCTCCTGTACCAGGCTCCATCACTCTTTCACCCCCACCTTCAGTCACCCCGCTCCACATCCCTCAGAGGACGGAGTTCAAAATCCTCATCCTCACTTTCAAGGCCTGTGACAGCCTTGCCCCTTCCTACCTCCGCAACCTGCTAACCCCTTATCAAATGTCCACTCGCTCCCTCAGCAGGCTCTGGCCTGCTCCACATGCCCTGCCTAGCCTGCCCCACACTTTGGAACACCATCACACATCCCCTTCACTTCATTCCCTTGGTTTTCTCCTTCAAGGCATGCCTCAAGACCCTCCTCTTCAACTTCACCTTCGGCATCCCTCATACCGTCCCTTACACTAATCTCCCTCCCCCCACACCGCTCGGGTCCAAATCCCTGACTGTTCAGGGCCTTAGCATGTCTTCCGGATGTGAGATGTGCTATACAAATGTAAATTTGTATTGTATTGTATTCATTTGCAATCGTGCTACTTGTGAAAAATGATGGTGATATTTGTGGCTGCAAAAGACTGCACTCAGTGCCCTCTTAGCACAGTAAGCAGTGCGTCAGTCTCATAATCTGAAGGAAAAAAATACAGAAGTCGCTGGGAACACTCAGCAGGTCAGGCGACGAGTCGTTGAGGTTTGTGATCCTTGCCATCTAAAAGAAAGGAAAACAGTCTTTTGTTAAAGTGCCGAATGAGGCAAAGGAGAAACATTTCTCCTCAAATTAATGCTATCTGCTCTCCACTCCACCTAACATCAGCATCAGCTTCTTCCTCAGAACAGGTTATGTGGCTTTTATTGTGTTGAAGTTAGAATTTGTGGGGGATTTTATCGTACACTACAAGACGACTGATATTATCCTGCCCATTATTGCAGCCTGTGCTCATCCTGCATAGGCTGCAAAAGTGCTAAATCATTGTTTTTCATCAGTTTCTACTAAGGAGGAGACGGATAAATTGCATCTGAGGATCCTGAAGAAACTAAGGCAGGAAGTTGTAGAGGTACCAGGGGAATGGAAAAAGGTAAATGTTATCCCTAATTTTTTTAAAAGATAACAAAAGTGCTCCAGGAAGCTACAGACTGGTAACCTTGATGTCCATTGTGGGTAAAGTTCCGTAGAATCTTATTCAGGATACGTTCATGGAATACCTGGAAAGAAATAAAATCATAAATGATAGCCAATAAGGGTTCATGAAGGGGAGAACTTGCCAATCTAATTTACTGTTTTTCTTTGATGGTGTGATAAGGGAGCTTGATAAGGGTCAGGCTATGAATGTTGTATATCTGGATTTCAGTAAGGCCTTTGATACAGTTCCTCTTGAGAGGCTGGTACTGAAAATAAAGAAGCAGGAATCAGTGTGAGTATATTACAATGGATGCGTAACTGGTTGACGGAGGAACCGAGAGGGTGGTGGTACAGGGAATGTCATCAGATTGGAAAATGTTACCAGTAGAGTTCCACAAGGGTCTGTTTTGGGACCTCTTTTGTTTCATATTTTTATAAATGATTTGGAGTTGAAGTCGCAAGCACAGTGGCTAAATTTGCAGATGACACCAAGCTAATGAAGATTGTAGATTACAAAGCGGAACAACATAGGTTACAGGAGGTTTTGAACTTTCTGGGGAATTGGGCAGACCGATGGCAGATGAAACTCAATGTGAAGAAATGTAAAATGCTTCACATGTGGATAGAAAATCCAGAAAGGGTCTCTTATTTGAACAGAAGGAAAATAATACGCATGAAAAATGAAAAGGATGTGGAGGTCCTGATTGACAATAAATTGAAGCTCTCGCAACAATGCTGTGTGGCATTGAGTAAAGCAAACCAGATGTTAGGATGTAACAAAAGATCAATAGCAAGCCAAAATTTGGGGGTAATCATGCCACCCTATAAATCTTTGGTGAGACCGTACCAAGAGTACTTTGTACAGTTGTGGTTGCCGCAGTACAAAAAGGATATTGGAGAAATCAAGAGGATACAGGGAAGGGTAACCAGAAATGATTGAGGGAATGGAGGGACTGGACTATGGGGAGTGACAAAGTAAATTGGGCATGTTGACGATGGAAAAGAGAAGATTGAGAGGGGTTATGATTGCTGCCTTTAAGATTCTAAAGCGGCTAAAAGACATGGATCATGACAGGATGTTTTAATTAGTCTGAAGATTAAAACCAGAGGATACAGCCTGAGATTGAAAGGGGAAAAATTCAGAACAAACCTATGGAAACACCATTTCAGTGAGAGAATAGTAAACTTGTGGAACAGGCTCCCTAGGGAGAAGGTTGAAGCAGAAATGTTGATTCTTCAAAAACAGAAGGGGTAGTTTTCTTTAGGAAATAACATCATGGGATGAAGTACAGAGATAGCTCTGAACATGTGTGCATGCAACTGCCGGGAAGATGGAAAGCGATGAGATGGACCTTGTTTTTTTTGTTCTAGCAATTCTTATGTTCTTATGTTCTTGTTAGTACAGTTTAAGGTAACAGTGGACTACACTATTCTAGTAACTTTGAAAATAACATTGTAACTTCCAGCAATACAAGCAATAAATGTGATCAGATGACAATTGTGCTACTTCTCATAATGCTGTACTCCCCACAAGAATAAAACACCCACAATGGTTGTCCATGAGGAGGGCAAATATGTGTCTGATTCTCCAGCTTGATATTTTCATCCCTCAAAGTTCCTTTGAGCAGGAATTGAACCAGCAACCTAATGATGACTTGCTTGTGCGTACCAAGACAGTCCTCCATTTTAAAAGCTAAGTTATTGAAGGTCACAACACCAGGCTTGCAAAGCTTTTTCAGAAAACTTGCTCTATTTTCATGGAAGTGCATCAATGAACAGATGAAAAACTACACTGGAGAATGCGGGCATCGATCCCGCTACCTCTCTACCATTTGAGCTAATTCCCCTCTCACATTCAGAAGCCTACAGTAGCCCAACACACCAAATCTTAAGATGCACTCATGTGGTAAGACAAAAACTTTTCAGCCATGATTGAATGGCGGGGCAGGCTCGAGGGGCCGAATGGCCTACTCCTGCTTCTAATTCTTATGTTCTTATGTTCTTATGCAACTTCCAGCAATACAAACAATAAATCTGACTAGACAACAATGGTGCTACTTCTCACATGCTGTACATACCACAAGAAGAAAGCACCCATAATGGTTGTGCATGAGGAGGACAAATGTTTGATTGTGATTCTCTTGCTTGATTTTTTTTGTCCAAAATTCCTTCGAGCCGGAATTGAACCAGCGACCTAAGGATGACTTGCTTGTGCATTCCCACTACAGTCCTCCGCTCTACCAACTGAGCTATCGAAGGTCCCAGAACCAGGACGGCAAAGCTTTAAAACAAATTTGCTATTCATTTGCAATCGTGCTACTTGTAAAAAATGATGGTATAGTTACAGCTGTAAATGCCTGCACTCAGTGCCTTAGCACAGTAGGCCGTGTGTCAGTCTCATAATTTGAAAGTCATGAGTTCAATCCTCAGAGAGGGCAAACTTTTGCAAATTACTCATTTGATTCTCATTCCAGAAACTCAGTAAAATGTTCTTACAATGTATTTGACCACCATGTTCTGGCCATATTCCTCCTCATTTGGAAAACTACACTGGAGAATGCGGGCATCGATCCCGCTACTTCTACCCAAACGAGTGCTCTACCATTTGAGCTAATCCCCTCTCACATTCATGTGCCTGCAGTAGACCAGAATACCAAGTCTTAAGATGCACTGGTGTGGTAAGAGAAAAACATTTCTGTTCTTCTCAACCTAATGCTATCTGAGGCCACTTCTCACGAAATGTGATCCTTGGAACAAATTATAATAAAAGTGATTCAGGAAGCTACAGACTAGCAAGCATGTCCATTGTGGGTAAAATTCTGGAGATGCTTATTAAGGATAAAATGATGGAGTACCTGGATAGAAATAAAATCATACATGATAGCCAATAAGGGTTCATGATGGGGGGATAATTCCAATCTAATTTACTGGTTTTCTTTGATGGTGTGACAAGAGAGCTTGATATGGGTAAGGCTGTGGATGTTGTTTATCTGGATTTCAGTAAGGCCTTTGATACAGTTCCTCTTGAGAGGTTGGTACTGAAAGTAAAGGAAGTGGAAGTATATTACAATGGATACGTAACTGGTTGACCGGAAGAACCCAGAGTGTCGTGGTACATGGAATGTCATCAGACTGACAAAATATTACCAGTGGAGTTCTACAAGGGTCTGTTTTGAGACCTATTTTGTTTCATATTTTTAGAAATGAACTGGAGTAGGAGTAACAGTGGTTAAATTTGCAGATGACACCAAGCTAATGAAGATAGTAGATTACAAAGTGGAGCAACATATGTTACAGGAGGATTTGAACATACTTGCAAATTGGGCTGACCAATGGCATATGAAATTCAATGTGGAAAATTGTAAAATATTTCACATGGGGACAGAAAATATAGGAAGCGACTATTATTTCAATGGAAGGAAAATAATATGTATCGAAAATGAAAAGAATGTGGAGGTCTTGATGGACAATAAATTGAAGCTCTCGTAACAATTCTCTGTAGCAGTGAGTAAAGCAAACCAGATGTTAGGATGTATCAAAAGATCAATAGCAAGCCAAAATAGTGGGGTAATCCTGCCACTGTATAAATCATAGGTGAGACCATAGTTGGAGCAATTTCTACAGTTCTGGTTGCCACAGTACAAAAAGGAAATCTGAGAAGAACAGGATCCCTAGGGAGATGGTTGAAGCAGGAAATGTTGATTCCTTCAAACACAGATTAGATACTTGTCTTTTAGGAAATAATATTATGGGATATAGTGCATAGTTATTTATGCACATATGTGCAAGCGACTGACAGGAAGGTGGAAGGCGAATTAGATGGACCTTGGTCTTCTTTCCTGTAGAATTCTTATGTTCTTATGTTCCTATTAGTACACTTTAAGATAAAAGTGAACTACACTATTCTAGTAACTTGTAAATAATGCTGTAACTTCCAGTAATACAAACATTAAATGTGACTAGGCAAAAATGATGCCTCTTCTGACATGCTAACTCCCCACAAGAATAAAACATCAACAATAATAATAATAATAATAATAATCCTTGCATTTGATATAGCGCTTTTCACGTCGGGAGGACGTCCCAAAGCGCTTCACAGAACACACTATAAAGTGAATTGACTGTATATTTGTGGGCGAACGCGGCAGCCAATTGCGCACAGCAATGTCCCACAAACAGTCGTAGATTGAAAATGACCAATTTATTATTGTTTTGTTTTTTGGAGGGATTATTATTAGGCATGTGGAGTAAGGAAACTTGCCCAAGGTTTCGCCCTGCCTGGAATTGAACTCAGGTCTCTCACTTGCAAAGCGAGCGCTCTAACAACAACAACAACAAGATTCCATTTATTGAGCGCCTTTCACGTCGGGAGGATGTCCCAAGGCGCTGTACAGTTGGGTCAGGACCCGAGCAGGGGGGAAATGGTCAGGGTGAGGGGAGGGAAGGGAGGGAGCGAGGAGGGGGGAAATGGTCAGGTTGAGGGGAGGGAAGGGAGGGAGCGAGGAGGGGGTAGAGAGTCGAGAGGGGAGGTGAAGGCACGTTTGAAGAGAAAGGTCTTGAGACCGGCCTTGAAGGAGGAAAGGGAGGAGGCAAGGCGAAGGCACTGGGGGATAGAGTTCCAGAGCCTAGGGGCTGAGAGGCTGAAGGCCCGGCCACCGATAGTAGGGCAGTTGGGGCGGGGGATGTGGAGCAGACCGGAGCCAGAGGAACGGAGGGTACGGGCGGGTAGGTAAGGGGATAGTAGGTCGGAGAGGTAGGAGGGAGCAAGGCCGTGAATGGCCTTGTAGGTGAGGGTGAGGATCTTGAATTCGATCCTCTGGGGGATGGGGAGCCAGTGGAGGCGAGCGAGGGTGGGAGTGATGTGTTCCCGAAGCCGGGTGCGGGACAGTACACGAGCTGCAGAGTTCTGAATGACCTGCAGCTTGTGGAGGGAGGTGCCGGGAAGGCCGGCGAGGAGAGAGTTCCCATAGTCCAGCCTTGAGGTGATAAAGGCGTGGACCAGAGTTTCAGCAGCGTGAGGGGTGAGGTAGTGCCGTAGTCTGGCGACATTCCGGAGGTGATGGAAGGCGGTGCCAGTTGTGGCGCGGATATGGGGGAGAAAGGACAGCTCAGGGTCGAACAGAACCCCGAGGTTCCTGACTGGCTTTGAGAGGTGGAGAGTGCAGCCTTGGATGCTGATGCTGTCAGCGCCTGAGGTGCGGAGGCGCTGACGCGAGCCAATCAGGAGGGCCTCAGTTTTGTGCACGTTGAGCTGGAGAAAGTTATCTCTCGTCCAGGACTCGATGTCGGACAGGCAGCTGTCAGGACATCGGTGGTCGTGGAGTTGAGGGTAGAGGAGGAAAGGTAGAGTTGGGTGTCATCCGCATACATGTGGAAGTTAACCCCATGTCTGCGGATGATGTCACCAAGGGGGAGCATATAGAGGGTGAAGAGGAGGGGACCGAGGACAGAGCCTTGAGGGACACTGCACGAGACAGTGCGGGGGCCGGAGGAAAAACCATTTGTGGAGACAAAGTGAAGACGGTGGGAGAGGTACGACCTAAACCACTCAAGGACAGGGCCTTGAAGGTTTAGATGGGAGGACAAGCGGTGGAGGAGGATAGCATGGTCGACCGTATCGAATGCTGCCGATAGGTCGAGGAGGACGAGGAGGCAGAGGGAGCCCTGGTCACAGATGGTCAGGATGTCATTGGTGACCTTGACCAGGGCAGTTTCTGTGCTATGGGCAGCACGGAAACCCGACTGAAGGGGTTCGAATAGTGAATGGTTGGAGAGGAAAGAGCGCAGCTGGGAGGCGACAACTCGTTCCAGGACCTTGGATAGGAAGGGGAGGTTGGAGATGGGCCGGTAGCTTGATAGCTGCGACGCATCAAGGGAGGGTTTTTTTAAGGTGGGAGTGATGGTGGCAGTTTTTAAGGGAATGGGAATAGAGCCAGAGGAGAGGGACAGGTTGATAATGTCTGTGAGGTGGAGCTGGGAGATAAGGAGTGGAGTGGGGATGGGGTCAAGGGAGCAGGTGGTAGGTTTCAGGGAGAGGATGAGTTTGGTGACAGAGGATGGGGAAACGGGTACGAAGGTGTGTAGGGGAGGATGGGTAGGAGTCGGAGTGTGGGAGGGAAGGGGTGGGTGAATGTTGGAGGGGAAGTGACCGCGGAGCAGATTCCCTTGATCTTGGATTCAAGGAAATCCAGCATCTCCTCGCAGTGAAGGTTGCCAGGAGATGACCTGCGCGGGGTGGCGGGGGGGACGGAGGAGTTGGGATGTGGTAGAGAACAGTAGCCTGGGGTTGTCCTTCGCCTCCAGGATTATCCTGGAGTAGAAGGTCGATAACCACTGAGCTATAGGACTCCAATGGTTGTCTATCAGGAGGACAAATGAATGAGCTTGATTTTTTAGCTTGATATTTTGTCCCCAAAACTTCCTTCGAGCTGGAATTAAACCAGCGACCTAAGGATGACTTAGTTGTGCATTCCCACTACAGTCCTCCACTCTACCAGCTGAGCTATCGAAGATTCCAGACTAGGACGGGAAAGCTTTATCACAAATTTGCTATTCATTTGCAATCGTGCTACTTGTAAAAAATGTGGTGTAATTACAGTTGTAAATGAGCGCAGTAGGCAGCGCGTCAGTCTCACAATCTGAAGGCTCCTGAGTTCAATCCTCAGAGAGGGCAAACTTTTACAAATTACTCACCTGATTCTCATTCAAGAAAATCAGTAAAATTCTCTTACGATGCGTTTGACCACCATGTTCAGGCTGTATTTTTCCTCGTTTACTTCTTGAGGACACAATGTTCAATATTTTCCTTGTTTTGCAGCAATGAACAGATGGAAAACTACACTGGAGAATGCGGGCATCGATCCCGCTACCTCTCACATGCAAAGCGAGTGCTCTACCATTTGAGCTAATTCCCCTCTCACATTCAGAAGCCTGCAGAAGCGTAGCACACCAAGTCTTAAGATGCACTGGTGTGGCAAGACAAAATCGTTTCTGTTCTTCTCAACTTATTGCTACCTTAGCCCACCTCTCACTGAGTGTGATCCTTGGAACAAAATGTAACAAAAGTGATCCAGGAGGCTACAGACTAGCAAGCTTGACGTCCATTGTGGGTAAAATTTTGACGGCACTTATTAAGGATAAAATCATGGATTACCTGGATAGAAATAAATTCATAAATGATAGCCAATATGGGTTCATGATGGGGGAATCTTGCCAATCTAATTTACTGGTTTTCTTTGACAGTGTGACAAGGGAGCTTGATAAGGGTAAGGCTGTGGATGATGTATATTTGGATTTCAGTAAAACCTTTGATTCAGTTCCTCTTGAGAGGCTGGTACTGAAAGTAAAGAAGCGGGAATCAGTGTGAGCATATTACAATGGAGGTATAACTGGTTGACGGAAGAACCCAAAGGGTGGTGGTACACATCAGATTGGGAAAATGTTACCAGTAGAGTTCCACCTCTGTTTTGGGACCTCTTTTGTTTAATATTTTTATAAATTACCTGGAGTCAAGCACAGTGGCTAAATTTCCAGATAATATAATAATAATCCTTGCATTTGATGTAGTGCTTTTCACGTCTTCTTGACGTCTCAAAGCGCTTCACAGATTAGACTGTAAAGTGAATTGACCATATATTTATGGGCGAGATGACACCATCTCACATGCTAAACAAGCACTCAACCATTTGAGCTAATTCTCCTCTCATACCAGCAAGCCTCCTTTAGGCTGAAACACTAAATCTTAAGGTGCATTGATGTGGCGAGATGAAAATATTTATTTTTTCCTCAACAACATCAATAACAAGATTACATTTGTATTGTGCCTTTCACGTTGGGAGGACGTCCCAAGGCGAGGCCATGGAGGGCTTTGTAGGACCAGGATCTTGAACTGAATCCTCTGAAGGATAGGGAGCCAGTGGAGTCGGGCGAGAATGGGGGAGGTGGGGTCACGGAGTTTGGTGTGGGAGAGGACACGGGCTGCAGAGTTCTGGATAATCTGCAGCCTGTGGAGAGAGGAGTTGGAAAGGCCGACAAGCAGGGCGTTTGCATAGTCGAGCCTGGAGGTGATGAAGGTATGAACAAGAGTTTCAGTGGCCTAAGGGGTGAGGTAGTGGCGGAGTCGGGCAATGTTACGGAGGTGAGGGAAGGCAGAGTGGGTCATGGCTTGGATGTGGGGAAGAAAAGACAGTTGAGAGTCGAACAAGACACCTAGGTTCCTGACTGGCTTGGTGAGTTGAAATGTGCAATAGTGGAAGTTGCTTCTGCCAGAGCCTGAGGCGCTGAGGCGCTGGCGTGAACCAATCAGGATGGCCTCAGTCTTGTTCACGTTCAACTGTAGGAAATTTCCCCTCATCCAGGACTTGATGTCCGACAGGCAGTTTGTTAGAACAGCAGTGGTCCTGGAGTTGAGGCTGGAGGCAGAAAGATTTTGGTGTGATCTGCATACATATGGAAGCTGACCTCATGTCTGCGGATGATGTCACCAAGGGGGAGCATGTAGATATTAAAGAGGAGAGGGCCAAGGACAGAGCCCTGGGGGACGCCAGATGTGACAGTGTGGGGGCTGGAGGAGAAACCGTTAGAGGCAACAAAGTGGAGACAGTGAGAGAGATAGGAATCGAACCAGGCAAGGGCAGGTCCGTGGAGATTAAGTAAAGAGGAGAGGCAGTGTATGAGGATGGAGCGGTCGACAATGCTGAAAGCGGCAGAGAGGTTTAGGAGATCCTTCAACTTATTGCTATCTGATCCCCTCTCTCCCCACATCACCCGCAGTGTGATCTTTAAAATAGGCAATGTAGCTTACCCTTCATTAAAACTCTCATCATGCACCACATCTTTGTCAATGAAAACGTTGATATCTTCATCCTCACTGAAACCTGAATCACGCCAGGTATCACCTTCCCCCTCGCTGATCCACCCCTCCTGGTTATACATTTCACCACACATAATGACCCAACTGTCATAGCATAGCTCTCATCGCCAGGTCTTCAATGAGTCTTTCCCCTTAATCCTCTGGATCCTTCGCTCTTTCGAGCCCCATGCACTCTATCATCCCTCCAATGTTTCCTTCAAAAGTGTCCTCAATTATCTTTCCCCGAAACCATCCCCCACCTTCTTCTCTGGCATCTCCATCCTCCAATCCTCCCACTGCCTTTGTTCTGAAAACCTTCCTATCTTGTTTGACTTCAACCTCCACTTCACTTCTTCGTGCAACACCTCTGCCACCTTTTCCCAACTCCTCTTCTCCCACAAGCTCTCCCTCCACATTAGCACCACCACTCACTTCCATGGGCACCCCCTCAACCACGTGATTACCCACGGCCTTACCGTCTCGGACATCACCATCACCAATAAAACCATCTGGGATCATTATATTGTCTCTCTTGGCTCTGCCATCCAATTCCCTGCCACAAAACCCTCTTGATTCCAACCCCCATTTTCAATGCAAACCATTAACTGTCCAGCACCTTGGGACAGACTTCCGATATTAAAGGCCTATATAAATGTAATTTGTGTCTGCTGTTGTGTTTGCTTTGTACTGATTTGATCCAGTTCAACACTAACAAATATTTTCTCATTTCATTTGACCCTGTAATATGGTTAGAGTTTCTGTAGGTTTTTCAACGTACATTACAAATGTTGCAACATAGTTCGGTGTATTGAAAACATACTGATATCGTCCTGACCAATTAGACAGTAAGAACTAAAAGTAAACTACTGTATTCAAGTAACTTCTTGAAAAAAACTTCCAGCAATATAAACAAAAAAAGTGACAAGACAACATTGGTGCAACTTCTGACATGCTAACGCCCTGCAAGAAAAAAACACCAACAATGGTTGTCCATGAGGAAGACAATTGAAATGCTGCTGATTCTCTAGCTTGATATTTTGTCCCAAAAATTCCTTCGAGCTGGAATTGAACCATCGACCTATTGACAATTTAGTTGTGCATTTCCACTACAGTCCTCAGCTCTACCAACTGAGCTATTGAAGTTCGCAACACGAGGCCTGCAAAGCTTTTTCACAAAATTTTCTTCATTTGCAATCGATCTACTTGTCAAAAATGATGGTGATAGTTACGGTTGCAAATGGCTGCACTCAGTGCCTTCTTAGCGCAGTAGACAGCGCATCACTTGCATAATCTGAAGGTTCTGAATTTAATTCTCACAGAGGGCAAACTTTCGCAATCATTTTTTCTATCATCAGAGACAGTGCCTGAGCTCTTGGATGCGTATGATACAATACAAAATAAAATACACAATTACATTTGTATAGCGCCTTTCACGTCAGGAAAATGTCCCAAGGTGCTCAATCAAGTAGAGTCAGCATGGATTTGCGGTCAACGCGAGTCAGCTTGGATTTGTGAAGGTTAGGTCATATCTGACAAATCTAGTTAAATTTTTTGAGGAGGTCACCAACATGGCAGATTAGAGAATGTCTATGGATGTTGTCTATATGAACTCTCAGAAGAGCATTTGGTAAAGTTACGAACATGAGATTATCAGCAAAAATGAAAGAGCTTGGAATCGAAGGTAACTTTGTGACATGGCTTGGTAATTGTTTAAGAGGCAAGTGACAGACACTAGGGATAAAGGGAATGTTTCCATATAAACTCCCTGACCCATAACCATGGCCACACCATGGCCTTTACATCTCCAACCTGTCCACCACAGACTCAGTCCATCGCAGTCCATTTCCTCATCCCCCACTACTCCCGCATCCCCCATCCTCTTCTAAACCCTCCACCATCTTTTTCTGACCTTGGAAAAAGCTTCCACATGAGTCCAGATGCTCATCAGTCACATAACCTAAAGGTGCTGAGTTGAATCCTCAGAGATGACAAACATTTTTCCTCCTTTGCTTCTTCAGGACACAATGTTCAATATTTTCCTTGTTGTGATTACAGATAGAAAACTACACTGGAGAATCTGGGCTTGAATCCCACTACCTCTCACGTGCTGAGCGAGCACTCTACCATTTGAGCTAATTCCCATCTCACACTCAAAAGCTTCCAGTAGGGTGACACACCACATCTGAAGATACAAGACAAAAACGTTTCTCCTCCAATCAAAGCTATCTAATCTCTAATCTAATCTAATCTCTTTTCCACCCCACATCAGCCTCAGCCTCTTCTTCACAACAGGTTATCTTGTTCATTTTGCGCTGATTTTATCTGAATTACTTTTTTCCAGTTACTTTTGAAAAAACTTTGCAAATTCCAGCAATAAAAACAATATGACAAGACAACGATGGTGCTACTTCTCATGTTCTGTAATCCCAACAAATATAAAACATGAGGAGGGTAAATGTATGCTTCTGATTCTCTAGCTTGATATTTTCGTCCCGAAAATTCAGTCGAGCCGGACTTCAACTAGCGACCTAACAATGACATGGTTTTATATTCCCACTACAGTCCTCCGCTCTACCAGCTGAGCTTTCAAAGCTCAAAACACCAGGCCTGCAAAGCGTTTTCACAAAATTGCTCTTCATTAGCAATCGTGCCACTTGTGAAAAATGATTGTGATAGTTACTGCTTCAAAAGATGGATTTAATGCCTTCTTAGTGCAGTAGACAGCACTCATAATTAGTCTCATAATCTGAAGATCCTGAGTTTGATCTTCAGAGAGTGCAAACTTTTGCAAATTCTTCCCTTTATTCTCATTCTGCCCACATAGTAAAATGTTCTCACACACCATTTGACCACCATGTTCAGGCTGCAGGAACACAGTGTTCAATATTTTCCTTGTAGTGCAGTAATGTACAGATGGAAAACTACACTGGAGAATGCGGGCATCGATCCCGCTACCTCTCACATGCTAAGCGAGCGCTCTACCATTTGAGCTAATTCCCCTCACACACTCACAAGCCGACACACCAAATCTTAAGATACACTGATGTGGCAAGGGAAAAACATTTTTCCTCAAATCAATGCTGTCTGCTCTGCTCTCTACCGAACATCAGCCTCAGCCTCTTCCTCAGAACAGTTAATGTTGTTTACTTTGTATTGATTTTGTCTGATTCAACACTAAAATATCATTTGCTGATATTTTGTGACCATATTCAAGTTAGTTTCTAATTTCTTTTTCAACAACATCAAAAAATATTGTAGCATTGTTTTCAGTGTTGGAAATACAATATTGTCCAGCCCATCAACAGAAAACCTAAAAGCAAATTACTGTATTTCGGTAACTTCGCAACTAACTTTCTGACTACCAACAATACAAATGAAAATTCTGGCTAGAGAACAACCATCATACTTCTCACTGTACTCCGCACAAGAATAAAGCACCTGCAAAAGTTAACCCTGAGGAGGACAAATGTTTGCTTGTGATTATCCAACATGAATATCATGCACTCCAAGACGGAGCCCTACATGATGGGGCGTTACATAAATGCAAGTTGTTGTTGATATTTTGTACTCTACCTGAGCCCCTCTCTAGCCCACTTCTAACTGAGTGTGATCCTCAGAACACGTAACCTTGATTCCTTTGTACTGGTTTGATCTGATTTAACACTAACACATATTTTTTCATATCATTTGATTATTTATTCAGGATAGAAAGTCTACTTTTTATTAATTAAACATTTCAAATACTCTACCAATGTTTGGTGGATTAAAAGAGTGATATTTTCAAGCCCTTTGATCAGAAATTACAAAAGTGAATTATTGTACTCAAGTAACTTTGTAAAAATACTTTGCAACTTCCAGCAATACAAATAATCAATCTGACTAGACAACAATTGTGCTACTTCTCACATGCTGTACACACCACAAGAAAAAACATCCATAATGGTTGTGCATGAGGAGGACAAATGTTTGCGTGTGATTCTCTAGGTTGATATTTTTGTTCGCCAATATTCCTTCCAGCCGGAAATGAACCAGTGACCTAAAGTTGACTTGATTGTGCATTCCCACTGCAGTCATCCGCTCTACCAGCTGAGCTATCGAAGGTCCCAGAAACAGGACGGCAAAGCTTTATCTCAAAATTGCTATTCATTTGCAATTGAACTACTGGTAAAAAATTATAGTGAAGGTTACGGCTGTAGATGGCTGCACTCAGTGCCTTCTTAGCGCAGAAGGCAGCACGTCAGTCTCATAATCTGAAGGTCCTGAGTTCAATCCTCAGAGAGGGAAAACTTTTGCAAATTACTCACTTGATTCTCATTCCAGAAACTCAGTAAAATGCTCTTACATTGCATTTGACCACCATGTTCAGGCCATATTCTTCCTCCTTTGCATCTTCAGGAAACAATGTTCAATATTTTCCTTGAAGTGCAGCAATGAATAGATGGAAAACTACACTGGAGAATGCGGGCATCGATCCCGCTACCTCTCACATGCAAAGCGAGTGCTCTACCATTTGAGCTAATTCCCCTCTCACATTCAGAAGCCTGCAGTAGCCCAGCACACCAAGTCTTAAGATGCACTGGTGTGGCAAGACAAAAATGTTTCTGTTCTTCTCAACCTAATGCTATCTGAGCCCACCTCTCACTAAGTGTGATCCTTGGAACAAATCATAACAAAAGTGATCCAGCAAGCAACAGACTCGTAAGCTTGACATCCATTGTGGGTAAAATTCTGGAGCCTCTTATTAAGGATAAAATCATGGAATACCTGGATGGAAATAAATTCATAACTGATAGCCAATATGGGCATATGATGGGGAGATCTTGACAATCTAATTTACTGGGTTTCTTTGATGGTGTGACAAGGGAGCTTGATAAGGCTAAGGCTGTGGATGTTGCATGTTTGGATTTCAGTAAGGCCTTTGATACAGTTTCTCTTGAGAGGCTGGTACTGAAAGTAAAGGAAGTGGGAATCAGTGGAAGTATACTACAATGGATACATAAGTGGTTGACCAGAAGAATGCAGAGTGTCGTGGGACACAGAATATCATCAGACTGAGAAAATATAAAGAGTGGACTTCCACAAGGGTCTATTTTGGGAACTATTTTGTTTAATATGTTTAGAAATGATCTGGCGTATAAGTCCCAAGCACAATGACTAAATTTGCAGATGACACCAAGCTGAGTAAGGTGGTAGATTACAAAGTGGAACGACATAGGTTACAGGAGGATTTGAACATACTTGGGAATTGGGCTGACCAGCGGCAGATGAAACTCAACATGTAAAATATTTCATAAGTGACAGAAAATCCAGGAAGCGACTATTATTTGAATGGAAGGAAAATAACATGTATGGAAAATTAAAAGGATATGGAGGTCCTGATTGATAATAAATTGAAGTTCTCACAGCAATTCTCTGTGGCAGTGAGAAAAGCAAACCAGATGTTAGGATGTATCAAAAGATCATGAGCAATCCGAAATAATGGGATAATCCTGCCACTATATGAAACACAGGTGAGACCATACTTAGAGTACTTTGTAGGGGAGCATGATATAATTAGGCCAACTCGACATGGCTTTACAAAAGGGAAGTCATGTTTGACAAATCTCATAGAATTTTTTGAGGATATTTCGTGTAAATTAGATTAGGGTGAATCAGTGGATGTGGTCTATTTAGACTTCCAGAAGGCATTCGATAAGGTGCAGGATAAAAAGTTAGACCAAAAGCTAGGGGCCCACAGAATTGGGGGGAGTATATTAACATGGATTGGGGAATGGTTAATGGGTAGGAAACAAATAGTAGGGATAAGCGGGTCCTTTTCTAATGGTGGGATGTGACTAGTGGAGTGCCACAAGGATCAGTCCTTGGGCCTCAGCTATTTACCATCTACATCAACGATTTAGATGAGGACATTGAAAGTAATATATCTAAATTCGCGGATGACACAAAACTAGGAGGAAGTGTCAACACAGAGGATGACATTACAAAAATGCAGCGCGACATAGATAGGTTAGGTGATTGGGCAGGTAGGTGGCAGATGAAGTATAATGTAGGGAAGTGCAAAGTCATCCACCTAGGGAGCAAAAACAGTAGAGCGGGTTATGTTTTAGAAGGGGAGGGATAGGAAGGTGTTAGCGTCCAGAGGGACTTGGGTGTCCTTGTACATCAATCACAGAAAGTTAGTCTGCAGGTGCAGCAGCAATTAGGAAGGCGAACGGTATGTTAGCTTTCATTATGAAAGGATTAGAATATAAGAGTAGGGAAGTCTTGCTGCAACTGTATAGGGCGCTGGTGAGACCACACCTGGAATACTGTGTGCAGTTTTGGTCACTTTATTTAAGGAAGGATGTACTTGCCTTGGAGGGGGTGCGGCGTAGATTTACTAGGTTAGTACCAGGGATGAAGGGGATGAGTTACGAGGATAGGCTGACCAATTTGGACCTATATTCTCTAGAATATAGAAGAATTAGAGGGGATCTTATAGAAACCTATAAGATCATCAAAGGGCATGATAGAGTAGATAGTGGGAGATTGTTTCCCCTGGTTGGAGAAACTAAAACCAGGGGTCACAACCTTAAAATCAGAGGCCAGCCCTTTTGCACTGAGTTGAGGAAGAACTTCTTCACTCAAAGGGTGGTGAATGTATGGAACTCGCTACCCCAAAGGGCTGTTGGCACTCAGCCCTTGAACATATTCAAGACTGAGATAGATAGATTTCTTATTGCAAAAGGGATTAAGGGATATGGGGATAAGGCTGGGTTATGGTATTAGCTGGAGTTAGATTAGAAGATCAGCCATGATTGACTGGCGAGGCAGACTTGAAAGGCCAAATGGCCTACTCCTGCTCCTACATGTTATGTTATGTTATAGTTCTTGTTGCCACAGTACAAAGAAGATATTTGAGAAGAACAGGCTCACTAGGGAGTTGGTTGAAGCAGGAAATATTGATTTCTTCAAAAACAGATTAGAAACTTGTTTTTATGAAAAAATATTATGGGATCTAATACATAGATAGTTCTGCACAGATGTGCAAGTGACCACCAGGTAGGTGGAAGGCAAATTAGATCGATCTTGGTCTTTTTTTTATCTAGAATTTCTTATGTTTTTATTAGTACAGTTTAAGATAAAAGTGTACTACACTATTCCAGTAACTTTGTATTTAACGCTGTAAGTCCGAGTAATACAAATATTAAATGTGACTAGGCAACAATGGTGCTGCTTCTGACATGCTAACTCCCCACAAGAATAAAACACCAACAACGTTTGCCCATGAGGAGGACAAGTGGATGTGCCTGATTTTCTGTCTTGATATTTTGTCCCCAAAAATTCCTTCGAGCCGGAATTGAACCAGCGACCTAAGGATGACTTAATTGTGCATTCCCACTACAGTCCTCCGCTCTACCAGCTGAGCTATCGAAGGTCACAACATGATGCCTGTGAAGCTTTTTCACAAACTTGTTCTTCATTTGCAATTGTGTTACTTGTTAAAAATGATGGTGATAGTTACGGCTGCAACTGGCTGCACTCAGTGCCTTCTTAGCGCAGTAGGCAGAGTCTTAGTGTCATAATCTGAAGGTACTGATCTTAATGTTCAAAGAAGGCAAACTTTTGCAATCATTTTTCTATCAGTCACTGGAGCACTTGGAAAATCCTAATTTGTATAGTTCCTTTCACGTTGTTAGGATGTCCCAAGGCATTGGATCAAAGAAAGTCAGCATGGATTTGTGATCAAAGAGAATCAGCATGGATTTGTGATCAAAGAGAGTCAGCGTGGATTTGTTAAAGTTAGATCATATCTGACAAATCTGTTGAATTTTTTGTGGAGGTCACCCACATGTTGGATAAGAGAATGTCTGTGGATGTTGTCTATATGGAGACAACATCCATAGATATTCCCTCAGATGATTGAGCTCAAATTCTAATCCTCACCTTCAAGGCCCTCCACGGCCTTGTCCCCTCCTATCTCTCAGACCTGCTAATCCCTAATCAACCTGCTTGCCCCTCCGCTCAGCAGGTTCCGGCCTGCTCCATGTCCCCAACCTGCCATTGATGTTCAGACATTCAGCCTCACTGCTGCCACCCTCTGGAACTCCATCCGACATTCTCTTCACCGTGCTCCCTCCCTTGCCTCCTTCAAGGCACACCTCAAGACCGTACTTTTCCACCATGCCTTCAGCCACTCCACTGCCCTCCACTCTCATTCATCACAACCCCTCCCCCACCCACTCATCCCTGATTGTTTGGTGCCTTGGGACGTCTTCCCAATGTGAAATGCGCTTTTACAAATCTAATTTCGTATTGTGTTGTAGAAGGAAGCAGGAGGTTATTAAAGGAAATAGGCAGATTATGTGAGTGGGCAAAATTGCGAAAGTGTGAGGTCACCCATTATGGATCCAGGAAGGATAAAACAGAATATTTTTTTCATGATGACAAACTAGGAATTGGGAGCAACAAGTATTTTGAATTTGTTCATGTATATAAACCACTAAGATGTAGTTCACAGTTATAAAAGGTAAATCGAAAAGCTAATGGGATGTTTCTCTCTATATCAAGGGACTCGAATACAATGAACAGGAAATGATGCTTCAGTTCGACATAAGAGAGCACAGAAAGAGGCCATTCAGCCTAACTGGTGTTTATGCTCCACATGAGCCCCCTCCTGCCCTTCCTCAACTAAGCCTTCAAGCAATCATTTTGCAAACATTTTTTCATCATCAGGGACAGAGTGCCTGAGCACCTGGACAAGTATGATACCATGCAAAATAAAATACAAAATTACATTTGTATAGCGCCTTTCACATCAGGAGAACGTCCCAGGGTGCTCAATCAAGTAGAGTCAGCATGGATTTGTGGTCAAAGTGAATCAGTTCGATTTGTGAAGATTAGGTCATACCTGACAAATCTAGTTGAATTTTTTAAGGAGGTCATTAACATGGCGGATAAGAGAATCTCTATGAATGTTGTCTATATGGACTCTCAGAAGAACTTTTCATGAAGTTAGCAAAAAAGGAAGAGCATTGAATCGGAGGTAACCTTGTGACATGGCTTGGTTGTGAGGCAAGTGACAGAGAGTAGGGATAAGGGGAATGTTCAATATTTTCCTTATTGTGCAGCAAGGAGCAGATGGAAAACTACACTGGACAATCCAGGCTTCAACCCCAGTACCTCTCACATGCTAAGCGAGCACTCTACCATTTGAGCTAATTCCATCTCACACAAAAACCTCCAGTAAGTGACACACCACATCTGAAGATGCAAGACAAAAATGTTCCTCCTCCAAACAAAGATACCTGGTCCCCTCTCTACCCCACATCAGCCTCAGCCTATTCCTCACAACAGGTAATGTTATTTACTTTGCACTGATTTCATCTGATTTCATCTACTTTGTAAAAACCCTTTTCACAAATTTGCTCTTCATTTGTAATCGTCCCACTTGGTGATTGTTGGTGAGTGTTCCGACTGCAAAAGATTGCACTCAGTGCCTTCTTAGCACAGTAGGCAGCACGTCAGTCTCATAACCTGAAGGTCCTGAGATTGATCCTCAGTGACGGCAAACTCATTTGCTAAGCGAGTGCTCTACCATTTGAGCTAATTCCTCACTCACACTCACAAGACTCTAGTACGCCAAAACACCAAATCTTAAGATGCACTGATGTGTCAAGGGAAAAGCATTTCTCCTCAAATCAATGCCGTCTTCTATGCTCTCCACCCGGCATCAGCCTTAGCCTCTTCCTCAGAACAGATAACATTGCTTACTTTATACTGATTTTATTTGATTCAACACTTAAATATCATTTGTTCATATCATGCGACTATGTTCAAGTGAGTTTCTAATTTCCTTTTTCAACAACATCACAAATATTGTAGCATTGTTTTCAGTGTTGAAAATACAATGATATTGTCCAGCCCATCAACAGAAAACCAAAAAGTGAAACAATGGTGCTACTTCTCACATGCTGTACTTTCCACAAGAATAAAGCAGCCATAATGGTTGTCCATGAGGAGGACAAATGTTTGCATGTGAATCTCTAGCTTGATAATTTTGTCCCCCAAACATCCTTTGAGCTGAAATTGAATCATCAACCTAAGGACGACTTGCTTGTGCATTTCCATTACAGTCCTCTGCTCTACTAGCTGAGCTATCGAAGCTACCAGCACCAGGTCAGCAAAGCTTTATCACAAATTTCCTATTAATTTGCAATTGGGCTAATTGTGAAAAATGATGGTGATACTTACATCTCTAAAAGCCTCCACTCTGTGCCTTCTTGGTGCAGTAGGCAGCATGTCAGTCTCACAATCTGAAGCTCCTGAGACTGATCCTCAGAGACGGCAAACTCTTGCAAATTGCTCCCTTTATTCTCATTCTGCCCACACAGTAAAATGTTCTCACGCACCATTTGACCACCATGTTCAGGCTGCAGGACACAATGTTCAATATTATCCTTATTTTGCAGCAATGAACAGATGGAAAACTACACTGGAGAATGCGGGCATCGATCCCGCTACCTCTCACATGCAAAGCGAGTGCTCTACCATCTGAGCTAATTCCCCTCTCACATTCACAATCCTCCAGAAGCCTAGCACACCAAATCTTAAGATGCATTGATGTGATAAGACAAAAACGTTTCTGTTCTTCTCAACCTATTGTAATTTTAGCCCACCTCTCACTAAGTGTGATCCTTAGAACAGGGAACTTGGAGTCCTTTGTACAGATTCTAATTCAACACTCACTAATATTTTCTCATATTATTTGATGATGTGTTTAGGTTAGAATTTCAGTTTTTTTAATCCTACACAATGTTCAATATTTTCCTTGTTTTGCATCAATGAACAGATGGAAAACTACACTGGAGAATGCGGGCATTGATCCCGCCACCTCTCACATGCTAAGCGAACGCTCTACCATTTGAGCTAATTCCCCTCTCACTCTCACAAGACTGTAGTACACTGATACACCAAACCTTAAGATGCACTGATGTGGCAAGGGAAAAACGTTTCTCCTCAAATCAATGTTGACTACTCTCCTCTCCATCCGACATCAGCCTTAGCCTCTTCCTCAGAACAGATAACGTTGCTTACTTTGAATTGATTTTATCTGATTCAACACTTAAATATCATTTGCTCATATTATGTGACAATGTTTAAGTCAGTTTCTGATTTCTTTTTTAATAACATCACAAATATTGAAGTATTGTTTTCAGTGTTGGAAATCCAGTGATATTGTTCAGCCCATCAACAGAAAACCTAACAATAAATTACTGTATTTCAGTAACTTCGCAAGAAACTTTGTAACTCCCTGCAATAGAAACCAAAAATCTGGCTAGACAAGAACCATACTACTTCTCAAACACTGTACTGCCCACAAGGATAAACCAGCTGCAATGGTTGTCACTGAGGAGGGCAAATGTTTGAGTTTGATTATCTAGCTTGAGTATCAAGCACAAGTGTGAAGGAGCTCTACATAAATGCAAGTTGTTGATTTTTATACCCTACCTGAGACCATCTCCAGCTCACAACTCACTCAGTTTGATCCTCCAAACATGTAACTTTGATTCCTTTGTGCTGATTTCATCTGATTTAACATAAAGACATATTTTCTCATATCATTTGATTATTTATTCAGGTTATGAATCAAATATTTTACCAATGTTTGGTGGATGAAAACAATGATATTATCCAGCCTTTTTGATCAGAAATTACAAAAGTGAATTATTGTATTCCTCCCGACGTGAAAGGCGCTCTATATATGTAATTTTGTCGTTGTTGTTGTCAAGTAACTTTGTAAAATACTTTGCAGCTTCCAGCAAGACAAACAATAAATGTGACTAGACAACAATGGTCCTACTTCTCATACGCTGTAATCCCCTCAAGAGAAAAGGCTCCGTAAATGTTGTCCATGAGGAGCACAAATGCTTGCATGCAATTCTCTAGCATGATATTTTTGTCGCTCAAAATTCCTTCGAGCTGGAATTGAACCAGCGAACTAAGGATGACTTGTTTGTGCATTCCCACTACAGTCCTTCGCTCTACCAGCTGAGCTATCGAAGGAACCAGCACCAGGACAGCAAAACTTAAAAACAAATTTGCTATTCATTTGCAATCGTGCTACTTGTAAAAAATGATGGTATAATTATGACTGCAAATGGCTGCACTCAGTGCCTTCTTAGCGCAGTAGGCAGCGCATCAGTCTCATAATCTGAAGGTCCTGAGTTCAGTCCTCAGAGAGGGCAAACTTTTGCAAATTACTCACTTGATTCTCAATCCAGAAACTCAGTAAAATGCTCTTACGTTGCATTTGAGCACCATGTTCAGGACATATTCTTCCTCCTTTGCATCTTGAGGACACAATGTTCAATATTTTCCTTGAAGTGCAGCATTGAATAGATAGAAAACTACACTGGAGAATGTGGGCATCGATCCCGCTACCTCTCATATGCAAAGCGAGTGCTCTACCATTTGAGTTAATTCCCCTCTCACATTCAGAAGCCTGCAGAAGCCCAGGACACCAAATCTTAAGACACACTGGTGTGGCAAGACAAAAACGTTTCTGTTCTTCTCAACCTAATGCTATCTGAGCCCACCTCTCACTAAGTGTGATCCTTGGAACAAATCATAACAAAAGTGATCCAGCAAGCAACAGACTCGTAAGCTTGACATCCATTGTGGGTAAAATTCTGGAGCCTCTTATTAAGGATAAAATCATGGAATGCCTGGATGGAAATAAATTCATAAATGATAGCTAATATGGGCATATGATGGGGGGATCTTGACAATCTAATTTACTGGGTTTCTTTGATGGTGTGACAAGGGGGCTTGATAAGGCTAAGGCTGTGGATGTTGCATGTTTGGATTTCAGTAAGGCCTTTGATACAGTTTCTCTTGAGAGGCTGGTACTGAAAGTAAAGGAAGTGGGAATCAGTGGAAGTATATTTCAATGGATACATAAGTGGTTGACCAGAAGAATCCAGAGTGTCGTGGGACACAGAATATCATCAGACTGAGAAAATCTTGAGAGTGAAGTGCACCAAGTGTCTGTTTTGGGACCTATTTTGTTTAATATTTTTAGAAATGATCTGGAGTATAAGTCCCAAGCACAATGGCTAAATTTGCAGATGACATTAAGCTAATGAAGGTGGTAGATTACAAAGTGGAACGACGTAGGTTACGGGAGGATTTGAATATACTTGGGAATTGGGCTGACCAGCAGCAGATGAAATTCAACATGTGAAGTATTTCACATGGGACAGAAAATCCAGGAAGCGACTATTATTTGAATGGAAGGAAAGTAACATGTATGGAAAATGAAAAGGACGTGGAGGTCCTGATTGATAATAAGTTGAAGTTCTCACAACAATTCTCTGTGGTAGTGAGGAAAACAAACCAGATGTTAGGATTTCATTTATAAAGTGCCTTTCACGTCGGGAGGACATCACAAGGCGCTGGACAGTTGGGTCAGGACCCGAGCAGGGGGGAAATGGTCAGGGTGAGGGGAGGGAAGGGAGGGAGTGAGGAGGGGGTAGAGTGTCGAGAGGGGAACTGAAGGCACGGTTGAAGAGAAAGGTCTTGAGACCGGCCTTGAAGGAGAAAAGGGAGGAAGCAAGGTGAAGGCACTGGGTAATGGAGTTCCAGAGCCAAGGGGCTGAGAGGCTGAAGGCCCGGCCACCGATGGTAGGGCGGTTGGGGCGGGGGATGTGGAGCAGACCGGAGCCAGAGGAACGGAGGGTACGGGCAGGTAGGTAGGGGGATAGTAGGTCGGAGAGGTAGGAGGGAGCAAGGCCGTGAATGGCCTTGTAGGTGAGGATGAGGATCTTGAATTCGATCCTCTGGGGGATGGGGAGCCAGTGGAGGCGAGCGAGGGTGGGAGTGATGTGGTCGCGAAGCCTGGTGCGGGACAGTACACGAGCTGCAGAGTTCTGAATGACCTGCAGCTTGTGGAGGGAGGTGCCGGGAAGGCCGGCGAGGAGAGAGTTCCCATAGTCCAGCCTTGAGGTGATAAAGAGGTGGACCAGAGTTTCAGCAGCGTGAGGGGTGAGGTATTGCCATAGTCTGGCGATGTTTCGGAGGTGATGGAAGGCGCTGCCAGTTGTGGCGCGGATATGAGGAAGAAAGGACAGCTCAGGGTCGAACAGAACAGCGAAGTTCCTGACTGGCTTTGAGAGGTGGAGAGTGCAGCCTTGGATGCTGATGCTGTCAGCGCCTGAGGTGCGGAGGCGCTGACGTGAGCCAATCAGGAGGGCCTCAGTTTTACGCACGTTGAGCTGAAGAAAGTTGTCTCTCGTCCAGGACTCGATGTCAGACAGGCAGGCTGTCAGGACATCGGTGGTCGTGGAGTTGAGGGTAGAGGAGGAAAGGTAGAGTTGGGTGTGATGTTTACATGTGGAAGTTAACCCCATGTCTGCGGATGATGTCACCAAGGGGGAGCATATAGCGGGTGAAGAGGAGGGGACCGAGGACAGAGCCCGAGGACAGTGCGGGGACTGGAGGAAAAGCCGTGTGTGGAAACAAAATGAAGACGGTGGGAGAGGTACGACCTAAACCACTCAAGGACAGGGCCTTGAAGGTTGAGGTGGGAGGACAAGCGGTGGAGGAGGATAGCATGGTCGACCGTATCGAATGCTGCCGATAGGTCGAGGAGGACGAGGAGGCAGAGGGAGCCCTGGTCGCAGATGGTCAAGATGTCATTGGTGACCTTGACCAGGGCGGTTTCTGTGCTATGGGCAGCACGGAAACCCGACTGAAGGGGTTCGAATAATGCATGGGTGGAGAGGAAAGAGCGCAGCTGGGAGGTGACAACTCTTTCAAGGACCTTGGACAGGAAGGGGAGGTTGGAGATGGGCCGGTAACTTGATAGCTGCGACACATCAAGGGAGGGTTTTTTCAAAGTGGGAGTGATGGTGGCAGTTTTTAGGGGAATGGGAATAGAGCCAGAGGAGAGGGACAGGTTGATAATGTTTGTGAGGTGGAGCTGAGAGATAAGGAGTGGAGTGGGGATGGGGTCAAGGGAGCAGGTGGTGGGTTTCAGGGATAGGATGAGTTTGGTAACAGAGGGTGGGGAAACGGGTTCGAAGGTGTGTAGGGGAGGATGGGTA
The DNA here is from genome assembly GCF_018977255.1 of Callorhinchus milii. Lineage (NCBI taxonomy): Eukaryota > Metazoa > Chordata > Chondrichthyes > Chimaeriformes > Callorhinchidae > Callorhinchus > Callorhinchus milii. Next base: position 95,185,273 of record NW_024704743.1, on the reverse strand, counting down.
AGAGTCGGAGTGTGGGAGGGAAGGGGTGGGAGGTGGGTGGAAGTTGGAGGGGGAGTGACCACGGAGCAGATTCCCTTGATTTTGGATTCAAGATCTCCAGCATCTCCTCGCAGTGAAGGTTGGAGGAGATGACCTGCGCGGGGTGGCGGGGGGGACGGAGGAGTCGGGATGTGGTAGAAAACAGAAGCCTGGGGTTGTTCAAAAGATCACGAGCAATCCAAAATAGTGGGATAATCCTACCACTAAATGAACCATAGGTGAGACCATACTTAGAGTACTTTGTATAGTTCTGGTTGCCACAGTACAAAAAGGATATTTGAGAAGAACAGGCTCCCTAGGGAGATGGTTGAAGCAGGAAATATTGATTCCTTCAAAAACAGATTAGATACTTGTTTTTAGGAAAAAATATTATGGGATCTAGTACATAGATAGTTCTGCACATATGTGCAAGTGACCACCAGGTAGGCGAATTAGATCAATCTTGGTCTTTTTGTTGTCTAGAATTTCTTATGTTCTTATTAGTACAGTTTAAGATACTGCACTATTCTAGTAACTTTGTACATAACGCTGTAAGTTCTAGTAATACAAATATTAAATGTGACTAGGCAACAATGGTACTTCTTCTGACATGCTAACTCCCCACAAGAATAAAACACTTACAATCGTTGTCCATTAGTAGGACAAATGGGTGCACCTGATTTTCTATCTTGATATTTTGTCCCCAAAAATTCCTTCGAGCCGGAATTGAACCAGCGACCTAAGGATGACTTAGTTGCTCCCACTACAGTCCTCCGCTCTACCAACTGAGCTATCGAAGGTCACAACATGAGGCCTGCGAAGCTTTTTCACAAACTTGTTCGTCATTTGCAATTGTGTTACTTGTCGAAAATGATGGTGATAGTTACACCTGCTAAAGGCTGCACTCAGTGCCTTCTTAGCGCAGTAGGCAGCGCGTCAGTCTCATAATCTGAAGGTCCTGATTTCAATGTTCAAAGAAGGCAAACTTTTGCAATCATTTTTCGATCAGAGTCACTGGAGCACTTGGAAAACCCTAATTTATATAGTTCCTTTCACATCAGTAGGTTTTCCCAAGGCGTTGGATCAAAGAAAGTCAGCATGGATTTGTGATCAAAATGATTCAGCGTGGAATTGTGAAAGGTAGGTTATATCTGACAAATCTGTTGAATTTTTTGAGGAGGTCACCAGCATGTTGGATAAGAGAATGTCTATGGATGTTGTCTGTATGGAGACAACATCCATAGATATTCCCTCAGATGATTGAGTTCAAATTCTAATCCTCACCTTCAAGGCCCTCCATGGCCTTGCCCTTTCTATCTCTTAGTCCTGCTAACTCTTAATCAACCTTTCTGCCCTCTCCACTCAGCAGTTTCCGGCCTGATCCGTATCCACAAACTGCCATCAAGGTTCGGACATTCAGCCTCACTGCTGCCACCCTCTGGAACTCCATCCCACATTCCCTTAGCGTGCTTCTCCCTTGCCTCCTTCAAGACACACCTTAAGATCCTCCTTTTCCACCGTGCTTTCAGCCACCCGCCTACCCTCCACTCTCCCTGATTACAACACCCCCCCCCCCCCCACTCAGGAACTAATCCCTGACTGTTTGGTGCTTTGGTCATCCTGCCAATGTGAAATGCACTTCACAAATCTAATTTTGTATTGTGTTATAGAAGGGAGCAGGAGGTTATTAAAGAATATAGACAGATTATGTGAGTTAGCAAAACTGTGGCAGATGGCATCCAGGAAGGATAAAACAAAATATATTCTTCATGATGACAAACTAGGAATTGTGGAGGATCAAAGGAATTTGAATTTGTCCATGTGTACAAACCACTGAAATGTAGTTCACAGTTATAAAAAGTAATCAAAAGGCTAATGGGATGTTCCCTTCTATCTCAAGGGACTGGAATACGATGGACAGGAAATGATGCTTCAGTTCTACAGAGGCTTGGTCAGATCCCATCTGGAGTACTGTATTTAGTTTTGGACAGCACACCTCAGGGAAGATAGGAGGGGGTACTATACAGATTCACCAGAATGAGACAAGACATTAAAGGGTTAAATTATGAGGCTATGTTGATTGAAGTTGGCTTGTATTACCTTACGTTTAGAAGATTGAGATTTGATCTACTTAAACGGATTAAAATGAAAAACTACGCTGGAGAATACAGGGATCAATCTCACTACCTTTCACGTGCTAAGCGAGCACTCTACCATTTGAGCTAATTCCCCTCTCACACCAACAAGCCCCAGTAGGCAGACACACTAAATCTTAAGATGCGGTGATGTGGCAAGATGAAACTATTTCGTTTTTCCATAACCTATTGCTATCTGATCCCCTCTACTCCCCACTTCACCCTCAGTATGATCCTTAAAATAGGCAACGTAGCTTAGTCTTCATTAAAGCTCTCACCATGCACCGCATCATTGTCAATGAAACATTGGGTCATTTCCGTTAATCCTCCAGATCTTTCTCTCTTTCGAGCCCTTGCTCTCTATCATCCCTCCAAAGTTTTGTTTAAAAGTCTCCTCATCTATCTTTCCCACAAACCATCCACCACCTTCTTCTCTGACATCACCATCCTCCTATCCTCCATTGCCTTTGTTCTGAACATCTCCCCATCTAGGTCGACTTCAACCTCCACTTCACTTCTTCCTGCGACACCTCTGCTACCTTTTCTTACCACTTCTCCTCCCACCACTCACATCCATGAGCACCCCCTCGATCATGTAATTACCCCCAGCCTCACTGTCTCAGACAACACCATCACCAATAATACCACCCAGGACCATTATTTTGTATCTCTTTCCTCTGCCATCCAATTTCCTCCCACAAAGCCCTCTTGATTCCAACCCCCATTTTCAATGCAAACCATTAACTGTCCAGCACCTTGAGACATCCTTCCGATATTAAAAGGCCTATATAAATGTAATTTTTGGCTTCTGTTGTGTTTGATTTGTACTGATTCAATCCGATTCCACGCTAACAAATATTTTCTCATATCATTTGACCCTGTAATAAGGTTAGAGTTTCTGTTTTTCAACCTATATTACAAATTTGTAGCATAGTTCAGTATACTGAAAACATACTGGTATCATGCTGACCAATTAGACAGTAAGAACTAAAAGTAAACTACTGTATTCAAGTAACTTCTTGAAAAAAACTTCCAGCAATATAAACAAAAATGTGACACGACAACATTGGTGCAACTTCCGACAAATTCCGACAACTTTGTTCATGAGGAGGAAAATTGAATGCTCTTGATTCTCTAGCTTGATATTTTGTCCCAAAAATTCCTTTGAGCTGGAATTGAACCAGCAATCTAAGGATGACTTACTGTGCATTCCCACTACAGTCCTCAGTTCTACCAGTTGAGCTATCGATAGTCACAATACGAGGCCTGCAAAGCTTTTTCACAAAATTTTCTTCATTTGCAATCGTTACTACTTGTCAAAAATGATGGTGATAGTTATGGCTGCAAATGGCTGCACTCAGTGCCACAGTAGGCAGCGCTTCACTCGTATAATCTGAAAATCAGAGAGGGCAAACTTTTACATTACATTAGAATACATTAGAATATACAGCACAGAAACAGGCCATTCAGCCCAACTGGTGTTTATGCTCCACATGAGCCCCCTCCTGCCCTTCCTCAACTAAGCCTTCAAGCATTCATTTTGCAAACATTTTTTCTATCATCAGGGACAGAGTGCCTGAGCGCTTGGATAAGTTTGATACAACACAAAATGAAATACAAAATTACATTTGTATTGTGCCTTTCATGCCAGGAGAACGTCCCAAGGTGCTCAATCAAGTAGTCAGCATGGATTTGTGGTCAAAGTGAATCAGTTTTGATTTGTGAAGGTTAGGTCATACCTGCCAAGTCTAGTTGAATTTTTTGAGGAGGTCACCAACAAGAATGTCTATGGATGTTGCCTATATGGACTCTCTGAAGAATGTTTGATGAAGTTAAGAACAAGAGATTATTAGCAAAAATGAAAGAGCATGGAATTGGAGGTAACCTTGTAACATGGCTTGGTAATTGTTCTGACACTGTCTCACACCGCAGGCCATCGAGACCCTCATACATGCCTTCATTACATCGAGGCTCAACCTTGCAAACTCACTGCTTGTCGGCCTCCCCAACTCCTCCCTCCACAGGCTGCAGCTCATCCTGAACTCTGCAGCCCATGTCTTCTTCCGCACTAGGCTCCGTGACCCTATCACCCCCATCCTTGCCCAACTCTAATGGCTTCCCATCACACAGAGGATACAGTTCAAGATCCTGGTCCTCACCTTCAAAGCCCTCCATAGTCTTGCTCCCCTCTACCGCTCCGACCTCCTAACCCCCCACCATCCTGTTCGCTCCCTCCGCTCAGCGGGTTCTGGCCTGCTTTACGTCCCCCGCCACTCTGCACCCACCCTCTGGAACTCTATCCCGCAGTCCCTCCATCTCGCCCCCTCCCTCGCCACCTTCAAGACCAACCGCAAGACCCTGCTCTTCGACCGTGCTTTCGATCTCCTTGCTTCTCCCCTGCCCTCCCCCATCCCCCACCCCGACCCTCAGCTCGGATCCAAAACTCTGTCTGTCCAGCGCCTTGGGACGTCCTCCCAATGTGAAAGGCGCTACATAAATGTAATTTTGTTATTATTGTTGATAATTTTGTCCCCAAAATTTCCTTCATGCCGGATTTGACCTGGCGACATAAAGATGACTTGCTTGTGCATTTTCACTACAGTTATCCGTTCTACCAACTGAGCTATCAAAGATCCCAGCATCAAGGCCATCAAAACTTTATCACAAATTTGCTATTCATTTGCAATTGAGCTACTTATAAAAAAATATAGTGATAGTTACGGCTGTAAATGGCTACACTCAGTGCCTTCTTAGCGCAGTAGGCAGCGTGTCAGTCTCATAATCTGAAGGTCCTGAGTTCAATCCTCAGAGAGGGCACACTTTTGCAAGTTATGCACTTGATTCTTGTTCTAGAAACTCAGTAAAATGCTCTTACATTGCATTTAACCACCATGTTCAGGCAGTATTTTTCCTCGTTTGCTTCTTCAGGACGCAATGTTCAATATTTTCCTTGTTTTGCAGCAATGAACAGATGGAAAACTACACTGGAGAATGCGGGCATCGATCCCGCTACCTCTCACATGCAAAGCGAGTGCTCTACCATTTGAGCTAATTCCCCTCTCACCTTCAGAAGCCTGCAGTAGCCCAACACACCAAATCTTAAGATGCACTCATGTGGTAAGACAAAAACTTTTCTGTTCTTCTCAACCTATTGCAATTTTAGCCCACCTCTCACTAAGTGTGATCCTTAGAACAGGGAACTTGGAGTCCTTTGTACAGATTCTAATTCAACGCTCACTAATATTTTCTCATATTATTTGATGATGTGTTTAGGTTAGAATTTCTGTTTTTTTTATCCTGCGCTACAAATGCTGTAGAATCATTTCATGTATTGAAAACATACTGATATTATCCGGCCCATTATTGCAGCCTGTGCCCATGCTACATAGGCTGCAAAAGTGCTGAATCCTTTTTTGGATCAGTTTTTACTAAGGAGGAGGCGGATAAACTATTTGATCTGGAAAGAGAACTCAAAAATGTTGCAGAAGAAAGTTGTGATACTATTCACATCACTACCAGTATGGTTACCAAACAGCTGTGCAAACTTCAGGTAAATAAAACTAAGAGGCCAGATAAATTGCATCTGAGAATCCTTAAGGAACTAAGGAGGAATTCGCAGAATTGCTGGCACGAAACTTTCAGAAATCACTGAATACTGTAGAGGTGCCGGGAAACTGAAGAAAGGAACATGTTACTCCTATTTTTTTAGAAAGGTAACAAAAGTGATCAAGAAATTTACAGACTAGTAAGCTTGTGGGTAAAATTCTGGAGACTCTTATTAACGATAAAATCATGGAACACCTGGATAGATATAAAATCATTAAACGATAGCAAATATGGATTCATGATGGGGGGAACTTGACAATCTAATTTTCTTTGATGGTGTGACAAGGGAGCTTGATAAGGGTAAGGCTGTGGATGTTGTATATCTGGATTTCAGTAGGGCCTTTGATACAGTTCCTCTTGAGAGGCTGGTACTGAAAGTAAAGGGAGCGGAAATCAGTGGAAGTATATTACAATGGATACGTAACTGATTGACAGGTTCAGGGAACGTCATCAGACTGGGAAAATGTTACCAGTAGAGGGTTTGTTTTGGGACTTCTTTTGTTTAATATTTTTAGAAATGACCTGGAGTCAAGCACCGTGGCTAAATTTGCAGATGACACCAAACTAATGAAGGTGATAGATTACAAAGTGGAACAACATAGGTTGCAGGAGGATTTGAACATACTCAGGAATTGGTCTGAACGGTGGCAGATTAATTCAATATGGAGAAATGTAAAATATTTCACATAGGGAAAGAAAATCCAGGAAGGGACTATTATTTGAACGGAACAAAAATAATATGTAGAGAAATTGAAAAGGATGTGTAGGTCCTGATTGACAATAAATTGACGCTCTCACAACAATGCTCAGCGGCAGTGAATAAAGCAAACTAGATGTTAGGATGTATCAAAAGAGCAATAGCAAGCCGAAATAGTGGGGTAATTCTGCCACTATATAAAGCATTGGTGAGACCGTACTGAGAGTACTTTGGGCAGTTCTGGTTGCTGCAGTACAAAAAGGTTATTGGAGAACTCAAGAGGCTACAGAGGAAGGTAACCAGAATGATTGAGGGAATGGAGGGACTGGACTATGAAGAGTGACTAAGTAAATTGGGTATGTTCATACTGGAAAAGATTGTTTTGTTTCAACTTTCCAGAATAGGAAAACCAGAGGACATGGCCTGAGATTGAAAGGGGGAAAATTCAGAACAAATCTACGGAAACACTATTTGAGTGCTTAAAATACTGCAAAATAGTGCAAATGCTGGAAATCTGAAACTAAAAACAGAAGTCGCTAGGAAAACTCAGCAGGTCAGGCAGCATCTATGGAGAAAGGAAAGTGAGTCAAAGTTTCGGGTAAACGACCATTCGTCAGAACTGCAGATAAGATACATTTTTTTTGGAAAGAACGTTATGGAATATAGTACATAGATAGTTCTGCACATATGTGCATGCAACCAGCAAGATGGTGGAAGGCGAATTACATGGGCATTAGTCTTTTATTCGTCTAGCATTTCTTATGTTCTTATGTTATTATTAGTACAGTTTAAGATAAAAGTGAATTATACTATTCTAGTAATTTTGTAAATAACATTGTAACTTCCAGCAATACAAACAATAAATGTGACTAGATGACAATGGTGCTACTTCTCACATGCTGTACTCCCTACAAGAATAAAACACCCACAATGGTTGTCCATGAGGAGGGCAAATATATGTGTCTGAATCTCTAGCTTGATATTTTGTTCCCTAAAAATTTCTTCAAGCCAGAATTGAACCAGTGACCTATGGATCACTTTGTTGTGCATTCCCACTACAGTCCTCCGCTCTACCAGCTGAGCTATCGAATGTCAAAACACCAGATCTACAAAGCTTTTTCAGAAAATTGTTCTTCATTTGCAATCATACCACTTGTGAAAAATGATGGTGATAGTTACACCTGCAAACAGCTTCACTCAGTGCCTTCTTAGCGTAGTAGGCAGCGCGTCAGTCTCATAATCTGAAGGTCCTGAGTTCAATCCTCAGAGAGGGCAAACTTTTGCAAATTGCTCCCTTTATTCTCATTCTGCCCAATTAGTAAAATGTTCTCATGCACCATTTGACCACTATGCTCAGGTTGCAGGACACAATGTTCAATATTTTCCTTGAAGTGCAGCGATGAACAGATGGAAAACTACACTGGAGAATGCGGGCATCGATTCCACTACCTCTCACATGCTAAGAGAACACTCTACCATTTGACCTAATTCTCCTCTTGAACTCACAAGCCTAGACCAACACAACATCAGCCTCAACCGGTTCCTCAGAACAGGTAACGTTGCTTACTTTGTTCTAATTTGATCTGATTCAACACTCAAAAGATCAATAGCAAGCCGAAATAGTGGGGTAATCCTGCCACCATATAAATCATTGGTGAGAATGTACTCAGAGTACTTTGTACAGTTGTGGTTACCGCAGCACAAAAAGGATATTGGAGAAATCGAGAGGATGCAGAGGAGGGTAACCATAATGATTGAGAGAATGGAGAGACTGGACTGTGAAGAGCGACTGAGTAAATTGGGCATGTTCACGATGGAAAGAAAAGATTGAGAGGGAATATGATTGCTGTCTTTAAGATTCTAAAGGGACTAAACAACGTGGATCATGACAGGTTGTTTCAACTAGTCCAGAATAGTAAAACCAGAGGACACGGCCTGAGATGGAAGTTGGGAAAAGTCAGAACAAATGTACGGATACACTACTTCAGTGATCGAATAGTAAACCTGTGGAACAGGCTGCCTAGGGAGACAGTTGAAGCAGGAAATGTTGATTAATTCAAACACAGATTAGATAGTTTTCTTTTAGGAAATACTATTATGGGATATAGTACATAGATAGTTCTGAACATAAGTGCATGCAACCGCCAGGGTGGTGGAGGTCGAATTTGACGGACATTGGTCTTTTTTTGTCTAGCATTTCTTATGTTCTTATATTCTTATTAGGAGAGTTTAAGATGAAAGTAAACTACACTATTCTAGTAACTTCGTAAATAATGTTGTAACTTCCAGCAATGCAAACAATAAATGTGACAACACGAAAATAGCGCTGATTCTCACATGATGTATTCCCTACAAGAGTAAAACACCGACCATATTTGTCCATGAGGAGGGCAAATATAAGTGTCTGACTCTCTATCTTGACATTTTGTTCCGTAAAAATTCCTTCGAGCCGGAATTGATCCACTGACCTAAGGATCACTTCATTGTGCATTCCCACTACAGTCCTCCCCTCTACCAGCCAAGCTATCGAAGGTCACAAAACCAGTCCTGCAAAGCTTTTTCACAAATTTGCTCTTTATTTGCAGTCGTGCTACTTGTAAAAAATGATGGTATAGTTATGGCTGCAAATGGCTACACTCAGTGCCTTCTTAGCGCAGTATGCAGCGCGTCAGTATCATAATCTGAATGTTCTGAGTTCAATCCTCAGAGAGGACAAACTTTTGCAAATTGCTCCCTTTATTCTCATTCTAACCACTCAGTAAAATGTTCTCCTGCTCCACTTGACCACCATGTTTCTTCAGGACACAATGTTCAATATTTTCCTTGTTTTGCAGCAATGAACAGATGGAAAACTACACTGGAGAATGCGGGCATCGATCCCGCTACCTCTCACATGCAAAGCGAGTGCTCTACCATTTGAGCTAATTCCCCTCTCACCTTCAGAAGCCTGCAGTAGCCCAACACACCAAATCTTAAGATGCACTCATGTGGTAAGACAAAAACTTTTCTGTTCTTCTCAACCTATTGCAATTTTAGCCCACCTCTCACTAAGTGTGATCCTTAGAACAGGGAACTTGGAGTCCTTTGTACAGATTCTAATTCAACGCTCACTAATATTTTCTCATATTATTTGATGATGTGTTCAGGTTAGAATTTCTGTTTTTTTTATCCTGCGCTACAAATGCTGTAGAATCATTTCATGTATTGAAAACATACTGATATTATCCGGCCCATTATTGCAGCCTGTGCCCATGCTACATAGGCTGCAAAAGTGCTGAATCCTTTTTTGGATCAGTTTTTACTAAGGAGGAGGCAGATAAACTATTTGATCTGGAAAGAGAACTCAAAAATGTTGCAGAGGAAAGTTGTGATACTATTCATATCACTACCAGCATGGTTGCCAAACAGCTGTGCAAACTTCAGGTAAATAAAACGCAGAGGCCATAAATTGCATCTGAGGATCCTTAAGGAACTAAGGACCTCTTTTGTTTAATATTTTTATAAATGATCTGGAGTAGGAGTCGCAAGCATAATGGCTAATTGCAGATGACGTCAAGCTAATGAAGGTGGTAGATTACAACATAGGTTACAGGAGGATTTGAACATACTTGGGAATTGAGCTGACCAGTGGCAGATGAAATTCGATGTGGAGAAATGTAAAATATTTCGCATGGGAACAAAAAATCCAGGAAGGGACTAGTATTTGAACAGAAGGAAAATAATATGTACGGAAAATGAAAAGGACGTGGGTAACTGATTGACAGTAAATTGAAGCTCTCATAATAATGCTCTCTGGCAGTGAGTAAAGCAAACCGGATGTTAGTATGTATCAAAAGATCGAAAGCAAGCCAAAATAGTGGGGTAATCCTGCCATCATATAAATCATAGGTGAGACTGTACTTAAAATACTTTGTACTGTTCTGGTTGCCGCAGTACGAAAAGGATATTGGAGAAATCATGAGGATACAGAGGAGGGTAACCAGAATGATTGAGGAAATGGAGGGACTGGACTATGAGGAGTGACTAAGTAAATTGGGCATGCTTACGCTGGAAAAGAGAAGATTGAGAGCCGATAAGATTACTGTCTTTAAGTTCTAAAGGGGCTAAATAATGTAGATCATGACAGGCTGTTTCAACTAGTCCTGAATAGTAAAACCAAAGGACATGGCCTGAGATTGAAGCGGAGGAAATTCAGAAAAACATCTACAGAAACACCATTTCAGTGAGAAAATAATAAAGCTGTGAAACAGGCTCCCTAGTGAGACTGTTGAAGCAGGACATGTTGATTCCTTCAAACACAGATTAGATAGTTTTCTTTTAGGAAATAAATTTATGGGATATAGTACATAGATAGTTCTGCACATATATGCATGCAACCGCCAGGAATGTGGTAGGCAAATTAGATGGACCTTAGTCTTTTCTTGTCTAGCATTTGTTATGTTCTTATGTTATTATCAGAACAGTTTAAAATAAAAGTGAATTACACTATTCTAGTAACTTTGTAAATAACGTTGTAACTTCCAGCAATACAAACAATAAATGTGACTAGATGACAGTGGTGCTACTTCTCACATGCTCTCATATCATGTGACCATGTTCTCAAGGTTGCTTCTGGTTTCTTTTTCATCAACACCACAAATATTGTAGCATCACCTTCAATGTTGGAATACAGTGATATTGTCCAGCAATTAAACAGAAAAAATAAAAGTGAACATTCTTGGACTCTTCTCTTGAAAACAGGAGGGAAGGGGTGACCTGATAGAGGTCTTTAAAATTATGAAAGGTTTTGACAGGGTAGACATAGGGATGATATTTCCACTTGTGGGGGAGATGAAAACCAGGGGCCATCAATGTAAAATAGTCACAAATAGATCAAATAGGGAAGTTAGAAGAAATTTCTTTGCACAGAGAGTAATGGGAATGTGGAACATGATACCACAAGGAGTTGTTCAGGCAAATAGCATAGATGTAAAGCTAGATAGTTACATGAGGGAGAAAGGAATAAAAAGTTATGCTTGAAGGCTTAGTTGAGGAAGACAGGAATAGGCTCATGGTTAGCATAAACACCGCCATAGACCAGTTGGGCTGAATGGCCTGTTTTTGTGTTGTATATTCTATTGTATTCTATTGTATTGTTTTCAAGTAATGTCACAAAAATTGCAGTAGGCAGTGTGTCAGTCTCATGCTCTGAAATGTCCTCTCATGTTCTGCCAGCTTGTCTGACAGACATCAAGGCCTGGATGAGCTTGCAGGCAACAAGATGGAAGCCGTACCCTTTGGCTCCCATCAACCACTTCTTTCCTGCGGTTCCTACCTCCTCAATCTTTCCTTAAAACTCTCTGAACCCATGTGCATCTTAGGCATCATGTTCGATCCCCAGCTTTCCTTCCTCCACACATCTGGTCCCTGACCAGGACTACTTTCCGCCACCTCCACCACATTGCCCGTCTCCGACAATACCTCACTCCATAAGCTGCCAAAACTCTTGTCCATGTCTTTGTCACCTCTTGGCTGGACTACTCAAATGCCCTCCTCGCCGGTCTCCCCTCCTCCACTATTCATTAAATTCAACTCATCCAAAACTTTCCCTCGACTAATCCCTGCTCTCAAATTACTGCTCTATCTAAAAACTCCCTTTCCTTTCCAAGGTCCTTGAACATTGCTTCCCCGCATCGCTCTTACCTCTCCCACCACTCCATATATGAACCCAGACATCAAATCCTGAATGAAAGCTAACTTTCTACAGTTGAACGTCAGCAAGACCGAGGCCCTCCTGATTGGCTCTCGTCATCACCTCTTCACCTCAGGCACTGGCAGCATCACCATCCATGGATGCACACTTCACATCATTGTGCCAGTCCGGAACCTTGATGTCTTGTTTGATCCTTAACTATCCTTTTTCCCCACATCGGTGCCATGACCCGCTCTGCCTTCCCCCACCTCTGCAACAATGCCTGGTTCCACCACTGCCTCACCACTCAGGTTGCCAAAACTTAATCCACACGTTCATCACATCTTTCCTCCACAAGCTGCAGACCATCCAGAACTCTGCAGCTCATGCCGTCTCCTGCATCAGGCACCATGATTCCATCACCTCCACCCTTATCTGGCTCATCTCGCCCACAAATATACAGTCAATTCACTTTACAGTGTGTTCTGTGAAGCGCTTTGGGATGTCCACCCAACGTGAAAAGCGCTATATCAAATGCAAGGATTATTATTGGCTCCCCATCCCTCAGAGGATAGATTTCAAAATCCTCATTCTCATCTTCAAGGCCATTCACGGCCTTGCCCCTTCCTACCTCAGTAACAACAACAACAACAACAACAACAAGATTCCATTTATTGAGCGCCTTTCACGTCGGGAGGACGTCCCAAGGCGCTGTACAGTTGGGTCAGGACCCGAGCAAGGGGGAAATGGTCAGGGTGAGGGGAGGGAAGGGAGGGAGCGAGGAGGGGGTAGAGAGTCGAGAGGGGAGCTGAAGGCACGGTCAAAGAGAAAGGTCTTGAGACCGGCCTTGAAGGAGGAAAGGGAGGAGGCAAGGCGAAGGCACTGGGGGATAGAGTTCCAGAGCCTCGGGGCTGAGAGGCTGAAGGCCCGGCCACCGATGGTAGGGCGGTTGGGGCGGGGGATGTGGAGCAGACCGGAGCCAGAGGAACGGAGGGTACGGGCAGGTAGGTAGGGGGATAGTAGGTCGGAGAGGTAGGAGGGAGCAAGGCCGTGAATGGCCTTGTAGGTGAGGATGAGGATCTTGAATTCGATCCTCTGGGGGATGGGGAGCCAGTGGAGGCGAGCGAGGGTGGGAGTGATGTGGTCCCGAAGCCTGGTGCGGGACAGTACACGAGCTGCAGAGTTCTGAATGACCTGCAGCTTGTGGAGGGAGGTGCCGGGAAGGCCGGCGAGGAGAGAGTTCCCATAGTCCAGCCTTGAGGTGATAAAGGCGTGGACCAGAGTTTCAGCAGCGTGAGGGGTGAGGTAGTGCCGTAGTCTGGCGACATTCCGGAGGTGATGGAAGGCGGTGCCAGTTGTGGCGCGGATATGAGGGAGAAAGGACAGCTCAGGGTCGAACAGAACCCGAGGTTCCTGACTGGCTTTGAGAGGTGGAGAGTGCAGCCTTGGATGCTGATGCTGTCAGCGCCTGAGGTGCGGAGGCGCTGACGTGAGCCAATCAGGAGGGCCTCAGTTTTGCGCACGTTGAGCTGAAGAAAGTTGTCTCTCGTCCAGGACTCGATGTCGGACAGGCAGCTGTCAGGACATCGGTGGTCGTGGAGTTGAGGGTAGAGGAGGAAAGGTAGAGTTGGGTGTCATCCGCATACATGTGGAAGTTAACCCCATGTCTGCGGATGATGTCACCAAGGGGGAGCATATAGAGGGTGAAGAGGAGGGGACCGAGGACAGAGCCTGAGGGAAACCGCACGAGACAGTGCGGGGGGGAGGAAAAACCATTTGTGGAGACAAAGTGAAGACGGTGGGAGAGGTACGACCTAAACCACTCAAGGACAGGGCCTTGAAGGTTGAGGTGGGAGGACAAGCGGTGGAGGAGGATAGCGTGGTCGACCGTATCGAATGCTGCCGATAGGTCGAGGAGGACGAGGAGGCAGAGGGAGCCCTGGTCACAGATGGTCAGGATGTCATTGGTGACCTTGACCAGGGCAGTTTCTGTGCTATGGGCAGCACGGAAACCCGACTGAAGGGGTTCGAATAGTGAATGGGTGGAGAGGAAAGAGCGCAGCTGGGAGGCGACAACTCGTTCCAGGACCTTGGACAGGAAGGGGAGGTTGGAGATGGGCCGGTAGCTTGATAGCTGCGACGCATCAAGGGAGGGTTTTTTCAAGGTGGGAGTGATGGTGGCAGTTTTTAAGGGAATGGGAATAGAGCCAGAGGAGAGGGACAGGTTGATGATGTCTGTGATATGTGGGGCAAGGAGGTGGAGCTGGGAGATAAGGAGTGGAGTGGGGATGGGGTCAAGGGAGCAGGTGGTGGTTTCAGGGATAGGATGAGTTTGGTGACAGAGGGTGGGGAAACGGGTACGAAGGTGTGTAGGGGAGGATGGGTAGGAGTCGGAGTGTGGGAGGGAAGGGGTGGGTGGTGGGTGGATGTTGGAGGGGAAGTGACCGCGGAGCGGATTCCCTTGATCTTGGATTCAAGGAAATCCAGCATCTCCTCGCAGTGAAGGTTGGAGGAGATGACCTGCGCGGGGTGGCGGGGGGGACGGAGGAGTTGGGATGTGGTAGCCTGCTAACCCCTTAACAACCTGCCCACTCTCTCTGCTCAGTAGGCTCTAATGGCTGCACTCAGTGCCTTCTTAGCGCAGTAGGCAGCGCGTCAGTCTCATAATCTGAAGGTCCTGAGTTCAATCCTCAGAGAGGGCAAACTTTTGCAAATTATTCACTTTATTTTCATTCTAGCCACTCCGTAAAATGTTCTCATGTACCATGTGACCACCATGTTTAACCTATACTATCCTGCTTTGTATCTTCAGGACACAATGTTCAATATTTTCCTTGGTGTTCAGCAATGGAGAATGTGGGCATCGATCCCGCTACCTCTTACATGCTTAGTGCGCTCTTTACCATTGGTTCTAATTCCCCTCTTACACTCACAAGCCTCCAGTAGCCCAATACACCAAATCTTAAGACACTCTGATGTGGCAGACAATAACATTTCTCCTCAAATCAATGCTGTCTGTTCTCCTCTCCACCGACATCAGCATCAGCCTCTTCCTCAGAACAGGCAATGTTGCTTATTTTGTATTGATGTTATCTGATTCAACACATATATAATATTTACTTGCATCGTATGACCATGATCTCAAGTTAGTTTCTGATTTTTTTTCATTAAGACTCCCAATATTGTAGCATCGTTTTCAGTGTTGGAAATCCAGTGATATTGTCCAGCAGAAAACACAGAAAAAAAAAAGTGAATTACTGGTAACTTTGTAAATAACATTGCAACTTCCATCAATGCACACAAAAAATACGACAAGACAACAAAGGTGCAACTTCTCACAGGCTGTACTCCACACAACAATAAAACACACAATGGTTGTCCATGACGAGGATAAATATTTGTATTCTGATTTTCTATCTTAATATTTTCATTCCCAAAATTCCTTTGAGCCGGAATTGAACCAGCGACCTAAAGATGACTTGCTTGTGCATTCCCACTACAGTCCTCCACTCTACTAGCTGAGCTATCGAAGGTCATAACACCAGGCCTGCAAAGCTTTTTCACAAACTTTTTCTTCATTTGCAATCGTGCTAATGTCAAAAATTATAGTGATAGTTACAGTTGTAAATGGCTGCACTCAGTGCCTTCTTAGCGCAGAAGGCAGCGCGTCAGTCTCATAATCTGAAGGTCCTGAGTTCAATCCTCAGAGAGGGCAAACTTTTGCAATTATTCACTTTATTTTCATTCTAGCCACTCCGTAAAATGTTCTCATGTACCATATGACCACCATGTTTAACCTATACTATCCTGCTTTGTATCTTCAGGATGCTTTTTTTTGCAAATTTTTGAAAATTACTCATTTGATTCTCGTTCTAGAAACTCAGTAAAATGCTCTTACGTTGTATTTGATCACCATGTTCAGGCAGTATTTTTCCTCCTTTGCTTCTTCAGGACACAATGAAACAGATGAAAAACATAGCTTGCTCTTCATTGGAGCTCTCACCATGCACCATTTTTCATTGTCAACGAAAACGTTGACATCTTCATTCTCACTGAAACCTGGATAACACCAGATGTCACCTTCCCCCTCGCTGAACTGCCCCACCTGGTTACACATTTCACCATTCCTCTAGATCCAAAGGTCATGCCGTTCACATGGTTCTCATCTCTAGGTCTTCAATGGATCTTTCCCCTTCATCCTCTGGATCCTTCCCCTCTTTCAAGCATCTTATCCGTATCACCCCTCTATCCAATGTTTCCCTCAAAGTCTCCTTATTTATCTTTCCCCCAAATTCTCCCCCACTTTCTGCTCTAACATCTTCACACTACTATCCTCTCATGGCCTTTGTTCTGAATGCCTCCTCATCTTGGTCGACTTCTACCTCCACTTCAACCCTTCATGCTCCACCTCTGCCACAGTTTCCTCCCTCCACTCTTCCCACAAGCTCTCCCTCCACATTAACTCCAACATTCACATCCATGGGCAACCCTTCGACTAGTTGATTACCAGTGGCCTCACCAACTCGGACATCACAATCACCAATAAAACCATTTCGGAACATTATTCTGTTCTCTTGCCTCTTCCATCCAATTCCCTGTCACAAAACCCTCTTGATTCCAACCCCCACTTTGAGTGCAACCCTTATCTATCCAATGCCTTGGGACATCCTTCTGAAATTCAAGACGCAACATAAATGTAATTTGTGACTGCTGTTGTGTTTGCTTTGTACTGATGCAATCTGAATCAACAATGAGAGACAAGAGAGACAAAATAATGGTCCAAAATAGCTTTATTGGTGATGGTGATGTCCGAGATGGTGAGGCCACTGGTAATCAACCGGTTGAAGGGGTGCTCATGGATGTGAGTGGTGCTGTTAATGGGGTGGTGGAGTTAATGACTTTTGATAGCTTAGCTGGTACCTCTCACGCTCATTAACCTCCAGTAGCCAAGCACACCAAATCTTAAGATGTAGTGATGTGGCAAAACGAAAACATTTCTCCTCAAATCAATACTAACTGCTCTCCTCTGCACAACACATCAGCCTCAGCCTCATCCCCAGAACAGGCAACGTTGCTTACTTTGTATTGATATTGTCTGATTCAAGAATCAAAAACATTTTCTCATATTATGTGACCATGTTCGCAAGGTAGTTTATGATTTCTTTTTCATCAACACCACACATATTGTAGCATCATCTTCAGTGTTGGAATACAGTGATATTGTTCAGCAATTAAACAGAAAAAAATAAATGTGAATCATTGTATTCAAGTAATGTCACAAAAAACTTTGTCTACGAGGAGGACCAATCTTTGTGTGTGTTTCTATAGATTCATATTGTGTCCCTAAGTATTCTTTTGAGCCGGAATTGAACCAATGATTTAAGGACCAAATATTAAGGTGCAGTGACCTTGGCAAGACAAACATATTTCTCCTCAAATCAATGCTATCTGAGATCATTTCCACAATACGGCTCCCAGAGTGTGATACTCAAAATTGGCAACGTTGCTTACTTTGTACTGATTGTATCTGATTCAACATGTTAATAACAGTCGCTCATGTCATATAACCATGATCTTATGATAGTTTCTGATTTATTTTTCATCAACTCCACAAATATTGTAGCATTATTTTCAGTGTTGGAAATACAGTGATATTGTCCAACCCATCACCAGAAAACCTAAACATGAATTACTGTATTCAAGCAACGTCACAAAAAATGTTATAACTTCCAGTAATACAAACAAGAAATCTGTCTGGACAACAACTGTGCTACTTCTCACATGCTGTGCTCTCCCCAAGGTTGCTCTCCCCAAGGATAAAACACCCACAATGGTTGTCCATGAGGAGGACAAATATATGTTGTCCTCTAGATTTACATTTTGACCCAAAAAATTTTGTTTGAGGTGGTATTGAACCATCAACCTAAGGATGACTTTGCTATGCATTCACAATACAGTCCTCCACTGTACCAGTTAAGCTATTGAAAGTCACAATACCACATCTGCAAAGCTTTATCACAAACTTTCTCTTCCTACATTGGCACCTTTCCCACCCCATTAAAACAGCATCATCACCCCTATCCTCAAAAAGCTTTCGCGGGACTCATCTCTGCTCTCAAACTACTGCCTTTATCTCCAACTTCCCTTTCATTTCCAAGGTCCTTAAATGTGTAATTGTGTCCCAGCTTAACTCCTTCCTCTTCCACCACTCCCTATGCAAACCCCTCCAATCGGTGTCCATGCTGTACACAGCACAGAAACAGCCTTGGTCAAAGAGACAAATGATGTCTGTGACCAGGGCTCCTGCTGTGTCTTTGTCTTCATTGACATTTCTGCTGCCTTTGATACAATTGACCATTCTATCCTCCTCCACTGCCACTCTTCTCATCTCAATCTTAATAGTTCTGCCCTTGAATTGTTCAGATCCTACCTCTCAAACCGTCTCCACTTTATTTCTACAAATAGCTTCTCCAGTCCTGGCACCATCTTGCGTGGTATTCCTCAGGGCTCTGTCAGCCTCAGCCTCTTCCTCCAAACAGGCAACATTGCTTAATTTATAATGATTTTATCTGATTCAACACGCAAATAACATTTGCTTGCATCTTATGACCATGATCTCAAATTAATTTCTGATTTCAGATTGATTAAGACCACAAATATTGCAGGATCGTTTTCAGTTTTGGAAATACAGGGATATCGTCCAACCCATGAACAGAAAACACTAAAAGTGAATTACTGGTAACTTTGTAAATAACATTGCAACTTTCATCAATGCACACAAAAAATGTGATTAGACAACAAAGGTGCTACTACTCACATGCTGTACACCCCACAACAATAAAAGACACATGACGTGGACAAATATTTGCATCTGATTTTCTACCTTAATATTTTCATTCCGAAAATTACTTCGAGTCGGAATTGAATCAGCGAACTAAGGATGACTTGCTTGTGCATTCCCACTACTGTCCTCCGCTCTTCCAGCTGAGCTATCGAAGGTCACAACACCAGGAAAAAATTTTCTGCAATCAACATCTCCTGCAAAGCATTTTCATAAACTTGCTCATTAATAGCAATCGTGCTACTTGTGAAAAATGATGGTGATAGTTCCAGATTTAAATAGCTGCACTCAGTGCCTTCTTAGTGCAGTAGACAGCGTGTCAGTCTTATAATCTGAAGGTCCTGAGTTCAATCTTCAGAGAAGGGAAACTTTTGCAAATTGCTCACTTAATTTTCATTAAAAAGTCAAATATTCTCACATACTATTTGACACCATGTACATTTTTCTACTTTGCTTCTTCAGGACACAATGTTCAATATTTTATTTGTTGTGAAGCAATGAAAAGATGGAAAATTTCACTGGAGAATGCGGGCATCGATCCCGCTACCTCTCACATGCTAAGCGAGCGCTCTACCATTTGAGCTAATTCCCCTCTCAAACACACAAGCCTGTTCTGTACAACAGAAACAACAACTTGCATTTCTATAGCGTCCCTCATGCACTGTGGCGTCCAAGAGCGCTTGACAAAGGCAGAACACGGCAGAGATCCAGGTGGAGAGAGGTGACCGTAGGCACAGTCAAAAAGGAAGGTTTTCAGGCGCGACCTGAAGTTGTGGAAGGAAGGGGCATGGCAGAGGGATAGAGGAAGAGTGTTCCAGAGTTTCAGGGCATAGTGGCTGAAAGCACGGCCACCATTGGTGGAACGGAGGACATGAGGGACACGCAGAAGGCCAGAGCCAATCGAGCAGGGGCTGCGGTTGGTTGGTTGTGGGATAGGCTGGTCAGAGAGGTAAGGAGATGCCAAGGCATGAAGGGATTTGAAGTCGAGTGTGAGGATCTTGAAAGTGATCAGTTCGGTGATAGGGATTCAGTGCAGCCTCGCTAGAAATGCTGTGTTGCGGGTGAGTATGCGGGTGGCAAAATTATGGATCAGCTGGATCCTGTGCATGGTGGAGCTGGGGATACCCGGGCGAGAGGGGGGGGGGGGGGGGGGGGGGGGGGGGGGGGGGGGGGGGGGGGGGGGGGGGGGGGGGGGGGGGGGGGGGGGGGGGGGGGGGGGGGGGGGGGGGGGGGGGGGGGGGGGGGGGGGGGGGGGGGGGGGGGGGGGGGGGGGGGGGGGGGGGGGGGGGGGGGGGGGGGGGGGGGGGGGGGGGGGGGGGGGGGGGGGGGGGATGGCGAGGAGGTTATTTGAGAAGTCGAGTCAGTGGGTGACAAAGGCATGGACGTGTGTTTCGGCATCGTCTGCAGTAAGTCGTTGAATGTATCGGAGGTGGAGGAAAGTGTTGCTGGTCAGGGAATGGATGTGGTGAAAGAAGGACAGCTGTGGGTAGGATCTGACACCTAGGTTGCTAAGTCTGAGGCAAAGACCGGGGAGGCAGGGAAAATCAGAGCTGCAGGATAGAAAATGTTGGCAGGAGTCTTGTCAACATTTAGTTGTAGGAGGCTTTTGCTCATCCAAGCCCTGATGTCTGCCAGACAACACAAGAGAACATCGACGAACCTGGAGTCGCAGCTGGAGAATGAGAAGTAGATTTGCGTGTCATCCGCACACATGTGGACGTTCACCCCGTGTCTGTGGATGACATCGCCAAGAAGGAGCAGACAAATGAGGAACAGGAAATAGCCAAGATTAGAGCCCTGGGGTACACCACAGGTGACCAGGTGGGAGGACAAACCATTTGAAGAGATGGAGTGAAGATGGTTTGTGACACCTCGCTCAGTGTGATCATCAGAACATGCAACTTTGATTCCTTTGTACTGATTCAATCTGATTCAACAATCAACAAGTATTTTCTCATATCAATTGATCACATATTCAGGTTAGAAATTCTGCTTTTTATTTAAAAAACATTTCAACTACTCTACCAAAGCTTGGTGTGCTGAACACGTGATATTGTACAGCCCTTTTGAGCAGAAAAAACAACAGCGAATTATAGTTTTCAAGGCACTTTGTTATATACTTTGTAACTTCCAATAATTCACACAATAAATGTGATTGGACAACAATGGTGTTACTTCTCACATGCTGTACTACCCACAAGAGTAAAACACACGCAATGATTGTCCACGAGGAGGATAAATGTTTGGGTCTGATTCTCTAGGTTGATATCTTCGTCCCTAAAAATTCCTTCGAGCCGGAATTGAACCAGCGACCTAAGGATGACTTGGTTGTGCATTCCCACTACAGTCCTCCGCTCTACCAGCTGAGCTATCGAAGGTCACAGCATCAGGCCTGCAAAGATTTTTCATCAACTTGCTCTTTGTTACCAATTGTGCTACTTCTGGAAAATGATGGTGATAGTTACGGCTGCAAATGGCTGGACTCAGTGCCTGCTTAGCGCAGTAGGCAGCGCGTCAGTCTCATAATCTGAAGGTCCTGAGTTCAATCCTCAGTGTGGACAAACTTTTGCAAATTACTCGCTTTATTTTCATTCTAGCCACTCAGTAAAATGTTCTCATGCACATTATGACCACCATGTTTAAGCTATACTATCCTGCTTTGTTTCTTCACGACATACTGTTCAATATTTTCCTTGTTGTACAGCAATGAACGGATGGAAAACTACACTGGAGAATCCTGCTACCTCTCACATGCTAAGCAAGCGCTCTACCATTTGAGCTAATTCCCCTCTCACACTCACAAACTTCCAGTAGTCCAGCACAACAAATTTAAGACACTCTGATGTGGCAAGACAAAAACAATACTCTTCAAATCAATGCTGTCTGATATATCACATCAGCCTCTTCCTCAGAACAGGGAATATTGGTTACTTTGTACTTATTTTATCTGATTCAACACATGAATAATATTTGCTTACATCGTGTGACCATAATCTCAAGTTAATTTCTGATTTCTTTTTGATTAAGACCACAACAATGTAGCATCATTTTCAGTGTTGGAAATACAGGGATATTGTCCAGCCCATGAACAGAAAAAACTAAAAGTGAATTACTGGTAACTTTATAAATAACATTGCAACTTCCATCAATACACGCAAAAAATTACTAGACAACAATGGTGCTAATTAACAATTCCTGTACTCCCCAGAAGAATAAAACACCCACAATGATTGTCCATGAGGACAAATATTTTCATCTGATTTTCTATCTTAATATTTTCAATCCCCAAATTCCTTCGAGCCGGAACTGAACCAGCGACCTAAGGATGACTTGGTTGTGCATTCTCACTACAGTCCTCCGCTCTCCCAGCTGAGCTATCGAAGGTCTCAACACCAGGCCTGCAAGCTTTTTCATAAACTTGCTCTTCATTTGCAATTGTGCGACTTGTGAAAAATTATGGTTAAAGTTACGGCTGCAAATGGCCGCACTCAGTGCAGCACGTCAGTCTCATAATCTGAATGTTCTGAGTTCAATCCTCAGAGAGGACAAACTTTTGCAAATTGCTCCCTTTATTCTCATTCTAACCACTCAGTAAAATGTTCTCCTGCTCCACTTGACCACCATGTTTCTTCAGGACACAATGTTCAATATTTTCCTTGTTGTGAAGCAATGAACGGATGGAAAACTACACTGGAGAAAGCGGGCATCGATCCCACTACCTCTCACATGCTAAGCGAGCACTCTACCATTTGAGCTCATTCCCCTCTCACCCAAAAGCCTCCAGTAGACCAAATCTTAAGATGCAGTGACAAGACAAAAACATTCATTTTCACCTCAACCTATTGCTATCTGATGCCTTCTCTCCTCAGTGTGATCTCTGGAATAGGCAACATAGCTTTCTCTCCATTGAAGCTCTCACCATGCCCCACATCATTGTCAATAAAAACGTTGGTATCCACATCCTCACTGAAACCTGGATCACACCAGGTGTCACCTTCCCCCTTGCTGGAGCCGCCCCACCTGGTTACACATTTCACCATACCTCAAGAGCCAACAGTTATGCCGTTCACGTGGCTCTCATCTCCGTGTCTTCATTGGATCTTTCCCATTCTTCCTTTGGATCCTTCCCCTTTTTCAAGCATCTTACTCTCTATCAACCCTCCAGTGTTTCCCTAAAAGTCTCCTTATTTATCTTTCCCCCAAACCCTCGCCCACCATCTTCTCTGACATCTTCACACTACTATCCTCTCATTACCTCTGTTCTGAATGCCTCCTCAACTTGGTCGACTTCAACCTTCACTTCACCCCTTCACGCTCCACCTCTGCCACCTTTTCCTCCCTCTTCTCCTCCCACAAGCTCTCCCTCCACATTAACTCCGCCACTCATGTACATGGGCAACCCCTCGACCAGTTGATTACCAGCAGCCTCACTGTCTCGGACATCACAATCACCAATAAAACTATCTTGGAATATTATTTTGTTCTCTTGCCTCTTCCATCCAATTCCCTGCCACAAAACCCTCTTAATTCCAACCTCCAGTTTGAGTGCAAACCCTTTGTCCAGTACTTTGGAACATCCTTCCGAAATTCAAGGCGCAACATAAATATCATTTGTGGCTGCTGTTGTGTTTGCTTTGTACTGATTCAATCCGATTCAACACTGACAGAGGCAAGAGAGACAAAATAATGGTCCGAGATAGCTTTATTGGTGATGGTGATTTCCGAGGAGGTGAGGCCACTGGTAATCAATTGGTCGAGGGGGTCCCCATGGATGTGAGGGGGGGAGTTAATAGAGTTAGACTCCTGGCTACACCTTCCCCCTGATACACCACCTGGCTACACCTTCCATCTTACCCCAGAACAACAACAACGTGCACTTATATAACGCCCTCCACGCAAGGTAGCGTCTCATAATGCTTAACAGTGGCGGAGCCTGAACCATCATGGTGATGGGGTGGCTCTAATCTCCTGGTCCCCACTTGGCCTATTTCCTTACTCCTCTGGAACCTTCCCCTCCTTTGAGTACCTTACCCTTTATTACCCCTCCAACCTTTCCCTCAAAATTCTCCTCATCTATCGCTCCCCCCCAAGCCTTCCGCCACCTTCCTCCCCAATATCTCCACCCTCCTATCTTGCCTCTCCCTCTGCTCCGAATGCCTCCTCATCCTAGGCGACTTCAACCTTCATTTCACCCCCTCCTGCTCTACCTCTGTTGACTTCTCCTCCCTTATCTCCGCCCTTCACCTTTCCCTCCACCTCCACTCCGCTAACCATGTCCACAGTCACACCCTCGACCTGGTGATCACTCAGTGTCTCACTGTCTCACTGTCTTGCAGTCATTTGAACTCCTTCACCCCTGGGCTTCCTCCTGCAATGACCTATCCTTCTCAGTCACTGTTCTCCGCAGCTCACTCTCCTTCACTCTTGATTCCCTTGCTTCACTCACTTCCCGAACTGTCTCCTACTCACGTAAATCACCATGGTACACCAGCCACCTTTGCACCCTCAAAGGACAGGTGCATGCCGCTGAACGCACCTGGCTTAAATCAAATTTAACGGTCCATCAGCAGATCTGGCTGGACCTTATCAAATTATATTGCTCCGCCCTTGCCTCCGCTAAATCGTTGTTCTACTCCAAGACAATCTTGGAGGTCAAGGACAACTCCAGGCTCCTCCACCCACCCTCTCACACCACACCCATCCTCACCTCCAATGCCAACTGTGAGGTGATGCTGGACTTCCTCGAATCCAAAGTTGAGGGGATCCACTCAGCTGCCTCTGACCTTCCATCCACTACACCCACCCCAGCTCCCCCTCTCACTCCGGCCCCTATCCTCAACACCTTCGAACCTGTCTCCCACTCCTCTCTCACCACTACTATAATCCGCATGAAACCAACCACCTGCTCCCTCGACCCCATCCCTACCCCTTTCCTTACCTCTCCACCTCCTTGTCCCTCTACTCACACACATCATAAACCTAGCCCTGTCCACTGGTACTGTTCCCACCCCGGTAAAAATGGCCATCATCACTCCTATCCTTAAAAAACCTTCCCTGAACCCATCACTGTTGTAAAAAACTACCGCCCCCATCTCCAACCTCCCTTTCCTCTCCAAGGTCCTGGAACGACTTGTTTTTTCCCAGCTTCGCTCCCTCACCTCCCACTACTCCCTTCACATACCCCTCCAATCAGGTTTCCGTGCCGCCCACAGCACAGAAACAGCCCTGGTCAAAGTGACAAATGACATTCTGTCCATCTGCGACCAGGGCTCCATCTGCCTCCTCGTCCTTCTTGACCTCTCTGTTGCCTTCAACACCGTTGACTACTCTAACCTTCTCCACCACCTCTCCTCTCACCTCAACCTTCAAGGTTCTGACCTTCACTGGTGCAGATCGTACCTCTCACACCGCATGCACTTTATCTCCACAAATGGTTTCTCCTCTAGTCTCCGCACCGTCTTGTGCAACATTCCGCAGGGCTCTGTCCTTGGTCCCCACCTCTTCAATATCTATATACTCCCCCTTGGTGACATCATCCGCAGACATCGGGTCAACTTCCACACGTATGCAGATGACACCCAACTCTATCTTTCTGCCTTCATCCTCAACTCCAGGACCACTGCTGTCCTGTCAGACATCAAGTCCTGGAGGAGGGCAAATTTCCTACAGTTGAATGTGAACAAGACTAAGGCCCTCCTAATTGGCTCGTACCAGCGCCTCTGCACCTCAGGCTCTGGTAGCATCAACCTTCATGGTTGCACACTACAACTCACCAAGCCAGTCAGGAACCTAGGTGTCTTGTTCAACCCTCAACTGTCTTTTCTTCCCCACATCCAAGCCATGACCCGTTCTGCCTTCCCTCACCACCGTAACATCGCCCGACTCCGCCACAACCTCAGCCCTCAGGCTGCTGAAATTCTTGTTCATGCCTTCATCACCTCCAGGCTTGACTCTGCAAACGCCCTGCTTGTCAGCTTTCCCAACTCCTCCCTCCAATTGCTGCAGATAATCTAGAACTCTGCAGCCCGTGTCCTCTCCCGCACCAAACTCCATGACCCCATCTCCCCCACTCTCGCCCGACTCCATTGGCTCCCTATCCTTCAGAGGATCCAGTTCAAGATCCCAGTGCTCACCTACAAAGCCCTCCATGGCCTCGCCCCACCCTACCTCTGCGACCTCCTAACCCTCTACCAACCCACCCGCTACTTCCGCTCAACCAGTTCTGGCCTGCTCCACGTCCCCCGACTCACCCGCCCCACCATTGCCTTCAGCCATTCTGCCTACAAACTCTGGAATTCCATCCCCCAATCACTCTGCCTCTCCCCCTCCTTAGCCTCCTTCAAGTCCCACCTCAAAACCCTCAACAACAACAACAAGATTCCATTTATAAAGCGCCTTTCACGTCAGGAGGACGTCCCAAGGCGCTGCACAGTTGGGTCATGACCCGAGCAGGGGGGAAATGGTCAAGGTGAGGAGAGGGAAGGGAGGGAGCGAGGAGGGGGGAAATGGTCAGGGTGAGGGAAGGGAGGGAGCAAGGAGGGGGAAATGGTCAGGGTGAGGGGAGGGAAGGGAGGGAGCGAGGAGGGGGAAGAGAGTCGAGAGCCATCCCCCTTCCCCTCCCCTCCCTTCTCCCTCCCTAACCCCAGCTCGGGTCTGAAATGCTGTACACTGTCCACGTCCTCCCGACGTGAAAAGCGCTATACAAATTGAATCTTATTATATTTTCTCCCATCAAAACTGTTTGCTTCAGGACATCCTCCTGACCTAAAAGGCACAAAATGTAAATTTGTCTGTCCATGCAAATGCCTTTACGAGAAGTAGCAGGATAACTGGTGCAGTTTCCATCTGTTCTTTGCAGCACTACAAGAAAAATATTGAAAATTGTGTTTTGAAGAAGCAAAGGAGGAAAAATGCAGCCTGAATATGGTGGTCAAATTACACAGTGGCTTGAATGAGAATAAAGAGCAATTTGTAAAAGTTTGCCCTCTCTGAGGATTGAACTCAGGACCTTCAGATTATGAGACTGACGCGCTGCCTACTGCGCTAAGAAGGCACTGAGTGCAGCCATTTACAGCCGTAACTATCACCATCATTTTTGACAAGAAGCATGACTGCAAATGAAGAGCAAATTTGCGAAAAAGCGTTTGTAGGCCTGGTGTTGGGACCTTCAATAGCTCAGTTGGGAGAGCGGAGGACTGTAGTGGGAATGCACAACTAAGTCATTCTTAGATCGCTGGTTCAATTCCGGCTCTAAGGAATTTTGGGGGTCAAAATATCAAGCTAGAATCAGATGCAAACATTTGTCCTCCTCATGGACAACCATTGTGGGTATTCTATCCTTGGGGGGAGTACAGCATGTGGGAAGTAGCACAGTTTTTGACTAGTCAGATTTCTCCTGTGTATTGCTCTAAGTTGTAAAGTTTTTTTGTGAAGTTAATTGAATACAGTTCACTTTTAGGTTTTCTGATGATGGGCTGGATAATATCACTGTATTTCCAACACTGAAAACGATGCTACAATATTTGTGGTGTTGATGAAAAATAAATCAGAAACTATCATGGGATCATGGTCACATGACACAAGCAAATGTTATTTACGTGTTGAATCAGATAAAAATAAGTAACGTTGCCTGTTTTTCAGTATCACGCTGTGGTTGACGTGGAGTGGAAAGGATCTCAGATAGCATTGATTTGAGGAGAAATGTGTTTGTCTTGCCATGGTCACTACATCTTAAGGTTTGATCCTTATGTCGCTGGTTCATTTCTGGCTCGAAAGGATGTTAAGGGGCACAATATCAAGCTAAAGAATCACACTCATAGATTTGCTCTCTTCTTATACACAGTTTTTTGTGACATTACTTGAATACAACAGTTCACTTTTAGTTTTTTCTGTTTAATTGCTGTACAATATCACTGTATTCCAACATTGAAGATGATGCTACAATAAGTGTGGTGTTGCTGAAAAAGAAATCACAAACTACCTTGAAAGTACATGGTCACATGATATGAGAAAATGGTGTTGAGTCTTGAATCAGACAAAATCGGTACAAAGTAAGCAACATTGCCTGTTCTGAGGAAGAGACTGAGGCTGATGTGGGGTGGAGAGGAGAGCAGACAGCATTAATTTGAGGAGAAATGTTTTTGTCTTTGCCACATCAGTGTATTAAGATTTGGTGTGCTGGTTTCTGGAGGCTTGTGAGTATGAGAGGGGAATTAGCTCAAATGGTAGAGCGCTCGCTTAGCATGTGAGAGGTAGCGGGATCGATGCCTGCATTCTCCAGTGTAGTTTTCTATCTGCTCACTACTGCACAAGGAAAATATTGAACATTGTGTCCTGAAGAAACAAAGCAGGATAGTATAGCTTAAACATGATGGTCATATGGTGCATGATGACATTTTACTGAGGGGCTAGAATGAAAATCAAGGGAGTGTTTTGCAAAAGTTTGCCCTCTCTTGAGGACTGAACTCAGGACCTTCAGATTATGAGACTGACGCGCTGCCTACTGCGCTAAGAAGGCACTGAATGCAGCTGTTTGCAGGTGTAACTATTACCATCATTCTTCCAAAATAGCAGAATTGTAAATTACGAACAAGTTTGTCAAAAAGCTTTGCAGGCCTCATGTTGAAATCATCAATAGCTCAGCTGGTAGAGTGGAGGACTGTAGTGGAATGGACAACCAAGTCATCCTTAGGTCACTGGTTCAATTCTGGCTCAAAAGAATTTTGGGGACAAAACTATGAAGATAGTGAATCACACACAAACATTTGTCCTCATGGACAACTATGTGGGTGTTTAATCTTGTGGGGAGTACAGCACGTGAGAAGTAGCATGGCTGTTGTCTAGTCAGATTTCTTGTTTGTATTGCTGTTACAAAGTTTTTTGTGACATTTGTTACTTGATTACAGTAATTCACTTTTAGGTTTTCTATTGATGGGCTGGACAATACCACTGTATTTCCAACATTAAAAACGATGCTGCAATATTTGTGGTGTTAACCAAAAATAAATAAGAAACTATCATGAGATCATCATCACATGACACGAGCAAATGGTATATAAGTGTTGAATCAGACAAAATCAGTATAAAGTAAGCAACATAACCTGATCTGTGGAAGAGGCTGAGGCTGATGTGAGATTGAGAAGGGCTCAGATGGCATTGATTTGAAGAGAAATGTTTTCGCTTAGCATGTGAGAGGTAGCGGGGTCGATGCCCACATTTTCCAGGACAGTTTTTCATTTTAAACACCTCAGGTTGATCACCCATCAACCCTCTGGTTTGTACCCATCCATGGCCAATCTATCTTTCCTGAGGTGCAGTGCTCAAAACTAAATGCTGTTGTGCCGATGGATTTTGACCAAGGCTCTGTACAACTGAAGCATCATTTCCTCAGCTTTCATTTTCAGCCCCTTGAAATAAAGGCCAATATCCCATTAGCCTTTGGATAACTGTCTATACCTGTGGACTAGTTTTTAGAGGTTTATGTACATGGACACCCAAATCCCTTTTCTCCTCCACAGTTCCCAGTTCGTCATCATGAAGAACCTATTCCGGTTTGTCTTTCTTGGATGCATAATGGATGACCTCACACTTTCCCATATTGAACTCCATCTGCCACAGTTTTGCCCAGTTACTTAATCTGTTTATGTCCTTCAGTAACTTTCTGCTCCCACCTACACAATTTGCTGTGCCTCCTAACCTTGTGTCAACTGCAAATTTGAATGCACAACTCTGTATTCCTTAGCCAGGTGATTTTGCTGTTTGGTGAGAAGCTGAGGCCCCAATAAAGATCAGTTGGTAACATCTCGTGTCACAAACTGCATTCAACAACAACTCACATTTATATAGCATCCCAGAGCGCTTGACAATGACGGAGCTCGATTCCGAGCCAGGGGGATGGGGCGGTGTCAATAAGCACACGCGAATAGGAAGATCTTGGCAAACTGAAAATGAGGAAGGAAGAGGCAAGCCGGAAGAATAGATGAACAGCGTTTAGTACGGGTAAGTATGTGGGTGGCAAAGTTTTGGATCAGTTGGATCCTGTGCATGGTGGAGCTGAAGAGACAGGCATAGAGGACATTTGAGAAATCCAATCGGGAGGTAATGAACGCATCGATGAATGTTCTGGCTGCATCCAGGTTAAGGTACGGTCGGAGGTGGGCAATGTGGCGGGAGTGGAGAATGGCAGTCCTGGTCAGGGATCAGATATGGAAAAGGAATACAGTTGTGGGTCGAACCTGACACCCAGGTTATGTCTGCAGTGGCCTGGAGTCAAGGGTGGAGGCAGAGAGGTACAGTTGTGTGTCATCTGCATACAGTATGGGAAAAACAGCCAAATATGTGAAATTGTTCGAATGTTCCATTGGATATAATCATCTGTATAATGCAAACAACCAGCAAACTGCACCCTCCCTGAGACTGAAACTTTGTGCTTTGTGCAAAGAGAATTGAAAAGGCAGAGACCAATCGAAGTAGGAACTGAATCAACAATTTTTCTGAGCTGTAATTGAACATGTCACCCACAGGCTCCCCATCCCCCCCAGAGGATCGAATTCAAGATCCTCATCCTCACTTACAAGGCCATTCACGGCCTTGCACCCTCCTACCTCTCCGACCTACTATCCCCCCATGTACCTGCCCGTACCCTCCATTCCTCTGACTCCGGTCTGCTGCACATATCCTACCCTAACCGCCCTACCATCAGCCTCTCAGCCCCTAGGCTCTGGAACTCCATCCCCCATTGCCTTTGCCTTGCTTCCTCCTTTCCTCCTTCAAGGCCGGTCTCAAGACCTTTCTCTTCAACCGTGCCTTCACCTCCCCTCTCGACTCTCTACCCCCTCCTCGCTCCCTCCCTTCCCTCCCCTCACCGACCATTTCCCCCCTGCTCGGGTCCCGACCCAACTGTCCAGCACCTTGGGACGTCCTCCCGACGTGAAAGGCGCTCTATAAATGCAATCTTGTTGTTGTGTTGTCCTTTCTGCCATTTGTCCCACAACAAAGCACCTGAAATCAGTTGCATTATCTCCAGGATTGGCCCCGTAACTATGCACATTTTCTGTCATGCTTTTAGATCAACTCATCCTTCATTTTTTTACAATCAGATCAATTACATGCAATTAGTGGAACTGTAAAGAAGCAGTTTATATTGTGGTTGATGAGCCTTTGCTAAGTCTCACACAAAAAAACACAACTTGCATTTTGATAACACCCTGAATGCAGGATAGCTTCTGAGCGCTGCACCGAGGTGAGGTTGTATGTCAAACAAAGGAAGAGAGTGTAGGAAAATAATTGCTAGAAAATCTTCAGGTTGCTGGTTCAATCTGCACTCAAACGAATCCACATTATATGGGTAAAAATATTCTTGAATTAGCCAAGTGCTTGTAGTGGCGTTTCTACTGTTGCTTTGCATTGTCAAAGAGAACAGCTTTATTTGAGGTACTGCAGGAATGCTCCTGCATTCTTAGTAAGGGAGGTGGTGGGTGAGGAGATAGTTCAGAAAAAGATAGTTGTTGAAAAGAAAATGATGTATTGTATTATAAACCACATTCTTAGCTCTAGCTTTAAGCCTTGCTTGCATGAAGCAACCAGTTGAGGTAGGAAAAAAAAGACAAGAATACAGATTTCAAAACAAAAGCAGTAAAATACATCACTCTTTATGGAACATTTAAATAGGTCTCGAGTGGATTTATTACATTAAATGAAGTGTATTTTTTGAGTTTGGTCTAATGTCAATTTGTTCAATTTACACACTGAAGATCAATAACTGGAATTAAAACAGACCTTCTTCTTATTGATCAGCATTGTGGTTTGTCCTGACAAAATAAATATGCCCAGGAGTAAAAAAAATCACTGTCTATTTGTACATTAGTTGCCCTGGAGCATAATTCAAGATTACAGTGACTGAAAAGTAGCCCAGAACCATAATGGACATTTAAATAGATAAAAATGAAACTGCAAATGCTGGAAATCAGAAATAAAGCAGGAAATGCTGAAAATGCAGTGCAAACATTTTTTATTTTTCAGATACGGATTGATCTTTTGCATTTCCAGCATCTTCTGTTTTTTATGACAACACTTTTATAACATCAGTCCATATTGCCAATAGTTAGAAGAGTATAATTGGGCTGCACATTTGTCTATCACACAAACACTTAACTTAGAGGGTTAAATTACTTCTCTGTATTCTCATTAAAATTAAAACAATATGAGACGATTAACTCAGTTTGATTTCTATGCTTTCAGCTTGTTCAAGCGGCCAGTGATAGTTAAGTGATGCACATGGTTCGCTTTTAAGCAAGGTCATTTCTGTTGTAGGATGTCAGTTTTATTAGCATACAAAAGTCACCAGTAATTAGTACCTTTACAAGCAAATTGTTTGTTGCCACAGCACTAATTTTTTTTACAGTACAAAAAGTTATGGCTTTAGTGCAAAACAATGTACGTCGAGGACAGAGGCTCCCCATCCATGCCACTTCTGAGTCACTACATCTTTGGCCGCCAGCCACTGATGAACTGTAACAGTTTCTTCATTTGCAGTTTGCTAAGTTTAAAATCCTCAGACAGTATGTCTTCGGTAAGTTGTACAAGTAAATTTCCATCAATTTTTTCAGCAACAAACAATGACACTACATCCTCAGATAGTCCGATAAATCTCAGGCACTTTGACACATCTTCTATGGAAAGCCCCGAAAGGTCAGCTGGTGGCTCCCAGGGTGACCCATCACCACATGAACGTGGTGCTAATTGTAGGTGCAGAGGAGAAGAAAAAGGATAAGAAAATATATCTCGTACACCTTTAACACAATTATGGTCTTCAGGTAGATTTGTTGAACACATCTGATGGTCATCCTCTGCCCCATCTATAGTTGAAGGCAAACATAGTGCTTCCAGGTCAACTAGTTCCTCATCACTTAGTTTCAGTGAAGGTGCAGGTAAGGTGGCGCATGATTGATTTTGCTGTGCATTGCTGTCTGCTAAAGATTTATCCTCATTGCTGTCTAATGAATAACAAGCAGATTTGGGACATCCGGCAAAAATAAAATTGAAGCCACTACCTTTGGACTGTTTCTCACCAAAAGTATTCATTGTATGCTTCTCACAGCCTTCACTGCATTCACAGTCAACAAACTGAAAGTGTATGGGCACATTGCTCTTTGGACCAGGAATCTTCTGACGAGGATAACTGTAGTAACTTCTGTGTTTGGCTCCAAACTCCCCGATATCTAGACCTTCAGCATCACCAGAGTGATGGCTTGGCCACGATGACCGATTTGACAGAACGTCCAATCTGGGGCTTTTGACGGGGGATTTAGTACCACTGTCCATAGCACCAAGTTTAATCCAGTTACAAGGGTAACAGGAAGCTGCGGCGTGTTGCTCATGTGTTGGAGGTATATCGCTTTCTGTGGCAAAACTGCAAAAGTTAAAGAAAATAATTTCAGTTGTTCAACAGTTCAGTAATTTATCTGTATGGCAGATTCCCTCCCCAAAATCAAACTAGTCAGGGGTCAACTCATTTCAAGTTTGCAGTAGTCACCCAACTTAAAAAGTGAACTTAACCCAAAATGCAATTATTAATAAAAACAAAGCTATTTAGACAATTTCACCAGTTTAACAAAACATAACATGTAGTGGTGAACTGTACTGTATTAATGAAAGACCCTGGAGTACCAATAGCTGCATTTTGGAAATGAAATTTAAAGAAAATAGGTGTGACAAGCTATCAATGCTTTTGATAAAATAAACAAGCGTAGGGAATGAGTTAATGAACCAAATTTCCATTAATAAAGATTCATTTTACCGATAAGATGGTGTAATCAATGAACCAGACTTAAGACTATGCAGACAGAGTTCCATGCATGTCACTACACATGGAAATACCAGTATTTGGAATGGAATATGCACTCTCTCCCTAGACAGATGAACCTTGCTTACTTAATTCTGGAGAGTATTTGGCACAGGTTGGCAAGAGCCACAGCTTGGGATCCCAAGAGGCGTGTTGGGATACTATTTGAAGTTTAGCTGATAAAACTACATAATTTGCCATTAAAAACAGTGTGGTAAGCTTCTTATCCAGCTAGGAGCACCCTACCCATTAGGGCTTTGGCTTGCAGGATCAACAGGAGCTGAGTGGGAAGAATCCTTGCTCCCAGTGACCAGTCTGCAACTCCATGTCCTGCCAGCTGGTCTGTTATCAGCAGTGCCCTGGCACTGGCACAAGAACCTATCTACTGACACCACCACAGAGGATTTATTTAATGCTAACATTATGGTGCCAACCTGTCACTTTGGAATCAGCTCAGCTCCTAGGAGACCATACTTACTTCCTGATCAGTTTCTAATGACAAAGCATAAAGCAAATGACAAAATATTTCAATTTAAAGAAGCCAGACCGAATGAGAAATATTACCCACTCTCCACCCTTGCACTCATTAATTTTGTGTACGAAAATACATACCCCTTAGTTTTTGGTCTCACCTGCAGGAATAGTTACATAGGGATTCTTACTGAGGTGAGCCTTTCCCTTATAGTGACAGCAACTGAAACAGTCCCTTTCTTCTAAACCTGCTTTTATGTTTTGGAAGGTAACAATAGGTAAACACCATTTTTAAAAAAATAAATTTTCACAGTAAAATATCTGCCCTTTGTTTTTGGTGAAAATCCATCAATAAAAAATTATTCTCTCCTTAATTTGATTGGCAAAACCCCAAATAAGAGATTTATTTTCACTATTCAGGATGGTGTGCACCCACCTGTTTCAAAGTATACCCAAGCACTGAGTTGTGCACATATGCAAGTTGTGCACATTAAACACTGTAAGCATGTATGTTTGTGGTTTTGCGCACATACACAACTGGATCTTTTAAAGACTCAAGAAGCTAAGTCTAATTCCTTGTTTTTCACCTTTAAACCCTTGTACGTTCTTGCTCCAACCTATCCTTGCAACCTTCTCAAACCCGCCTGCTTCCTCCACTCAGCAGGCATCAGCATCATGTTCCCCGCCCTATCCAACCCCACTATCGGCGGCCAGGTTTACAGTCTAACTGCCCCCACTTTCTAGAACTCCATCCTGGAGTCCCTTCAACTCACTCCTTCCCTCACCTCCTTCAAAGTCTGTTTCAAGACCTACCTCTTTGACTGTGTCTTTCCTTCATCCATCTTTCCTACCCCCATCTATCACAAATTTTCCTGCCCTCCAACTGTTTTGTTTCTTGATACCAAAAATAGACCAGTGGGGAAGAAAAAACGTTTTTTATTTGGGGGATTAAAAAAAGACTAATGGTCCTTAACAATATGTTAGTTAGTAACACAGCACTCTTGTACCTCAATATACTGTGCTACATGTGTAGGATTATGAAGAGAATTTTCCACAGGTGAAACTTGATCTCAGCCATGCTTCCATGTGGGGTTGTCGTAAAACAGGCCAAGAGCTGCCTACACGTAGGAAGGAAAAATTGAGGCAAACTGTGAACTTCTTTCTTTTCCTCTCCAGCATTACAGTAGCATTGACCTGGGGGCAGGTTATACACTGTCCTAGCCATTGGTGGGCTGCAATGTGGAGATCATCAACAAAAGAGAGAAAAGTACCTGAAACTCGTCTCACTTTTTTAAAAAAAACTTACAAAAAAAACACTGAAATTCAATTCAATGTAAAAGAACCGTCAACAGTAGTCTGGATAATGCAGTATATTTAAGCAATTAGGTTCAGATTTTATTTCACAGGATGATGTCACTCGGCGTTGGCTGTCCAGCAGCAGCCACACCAACTGCCCCATTCCCCACCGCACTCGCCAGCCAACCCGGACACAGACCCGGGGAGCCAACCTCTCCTCCCTTATCCCCATTCCCCACACCTCTGCTTCACAACCTGGACCCCCCTCCCCTCCCACACACCCTTCTGTCAACCGCTCCCTCCACATCGGACTACAAAATGTCCGCTCCCTCTGTAACAAAGCCCTGGTCATCAACGATCTCATCCTTGATGAGAGGGTTGACACCATGGCCTTAACGGAAAC
Source organism: Callorhinchus milii (assembly GCF_018977255.1). NCBI lineage: Eukaryota > Metazoa > Chordata > Chondrichthyes > Chimaeriformes > Callorhinchidae > Callorhinchus > Callorhinchus milii. Next base: position 95,149,293 of record NW_024704743.1, on the reverse strand, counting down.
CTGGCTCACCCCAGGCGACACCTTCCCCCTCACGGAGGCCACACCACCCGGCTATACCTCCCCCCACATCCCTCGCCCCAACCGCCGTGGCGGTGGTGTAGCCCTTATCTCAAGGACACCACTTGCCCTATCCCCCTACTCCTCTCGCTCTTTCCCTCTTTCGAGCACCTCACCCTCTCCCACCCCTCCTTCGTCTCGCTCAAAATCCTCCTCCTCTACCGGCCCCCTAAAAGCTCTCCCACCTTCATCTCCGATATTTCGACACTCCTTACATCTCTCTGCCTCTGCTCTGATCGCCTCATCATCCTGGGCGACTTCAACCTGCACTTCACCCCCTCCTGCTCCATCTCCTCGGACTTCTCTTCCCTGCTCTCCTCGCTCAACCTCTCCCTCCACATCAACTCCCCCACTCACAGTCACGGCCACCCACTCGACTTGGTGATCACCCGGGGCCTCAGTGTCTCGGATGTCACTATCACCGACACGGCTGTCTCCGACCACCACTTCATCTCCTTCACCACCTCCACCCCCCTCCGCCAGGTGCGGGCCGCTGAACGCACCTACGTCAAATCTGGCCTAACGATCCACCGACGAATCTGGCTGGACCTCCTCAAAATCTACCGCTCCACTCTAGCCTCGGCCAAGTCGTCCTTCTACTCCAGGATAATCCTGGAAGCGAAGAACAACCCCAGGCTACTGTTTTCTACCACATCCAGACTCCTCCGTCCCCCCCACCAACCCGCGCAGGTCATCTCCTCCAACCTTCACTGCGAGGAGATGCTGGATTTCCTTGAATCCAAAATCAAGGGAATTCGCTCCGCGGTCACTACACCTCCAACATCCACCCACCCCCTCCCTCCCACACTCCGACTCCTACCCATCCTCCCCTACACACTTTCGTACCCGTTTCCCCACCCTCTGTCACCAAACTCATCCTATCCCTGAAACCCACCACCTGCTCCCTTGACCCCATCCCCACTCCACTCCTTATCTCCCAGCTCCACCTCCTTGCCCCACATATCACAGACATCGTCAACCTGTCCCTCTCCTCTGGCTCTGTTCCCATTCCCTTAAAAACTGCCACCATCACTCCCACCTCCCTTGATGCGTCGCAGCTATCAAGCTACCGGCCCATCTCCAACCTCCCCTTCCTGTCCAAGGTCCTGGAACGAGTTGTCGCCTCCCAGCTGCGCTCTTTCCTCTCCACCCATTCATTATTCGAACCCCTTCAGTCGGGTTTCCGTGCTGCCCATAGCACAGAAACTGCCCTGGTCAAGGTCACCAATGACATCCTGACCATCTGTGACCAGGGCTCCCTCTGCCTCCTCGTCCTCCTCGACCTATCGGCAGCATTCGATACGGTCGACCATGCTATCCTCCTCCACCGCTTGTCCTCCCACCTCAACCTTCAAGGCCCTGTCCTTGAGTGGTTTAGGTCGTACCTCTCCCACCGTCTTCACTTTGTTACCACGAATGGCTTTTCCTCCACCCCGCACTGTCTCGTGCGGTGTCCCTCAGGGCTCTGTCCTCGGTCCCCTCCTCTTCACCCTCTATATGCTCCCCCTTGGTGACATCATCCGCAGACATGGGGTTAACTTCCACATGTATGCGGATGACACCCAACTCTACCTTTCCTCCTCTACCCTCAACTCCACGACCACCGATGTCCTGACAGCTGCCTGTCCGACATCGAGTCCTGGACGAGAGACAACTTTCTTCAGCTCAACGTGCGTAAAACTGAGGCCCTCCTGATTGGCTCACGTCAGCGCCTCCGCACCTCAGGCGCTGACACCATCAGCATCCAAGGCTGCACTCTCCACCTCTCAAAGCCAGTCAGGAACCTCGGCGTTCTGTTCGACCCTGAGTTGTCCTTTCTCCCTCTTATCCGCGCCACAACTGGCACCGCCTTCCATCACCTCCGGAATGTCGCCAGACTACGGCACTACCTCACCCCTCACGCTGCTGAAACTCTGGTCCACGCCTTCATCACCTCAAGGCTGGACTATGGGAACTCTCTCCTCGCCGGCCTTCCCGCCACCTCCCTCCACAAGCTGCAGGTCATTCAGAACTCTGCAGCTCGTGTACTGTCCCGCACCAGGCTTCGGGACCACATCACTCCCACCCTCGCTCGCCTCCACTGGCTCCCCATCCCCCAGAGGATCGAATTCAAGATCCTCATCCTCACCTACAAGGCCATTCACGGCCTCGCTCCCTCCTACCTCTCCGACCTACTATCCCCCTACCTACCTGCCCGTACCCTCCGTTCCTCTGGCTCCGGTCTGCTCCACATCCCCCGCCCCAACCACCCTACCATCGGTGGCCGGGCCTTCAGCCTCTCAGCCCCCAGGCTCTGGAACTCTATCCCCCAGTGCCTTCGCCTTGCTCCCTCCCTTCCTCCCCTCACCCTGACCATTTCCCCCCTGCACGGGTCCTGACCCAACTGTACAGCGCCTTGGGACGTCCTCCCGACGTGAAAGGCGCTCTATAAATGGAATCTTGTTGTTGTTGTTGTCACAGTACATTCTCAAAAGAGTTTGATAAGCGGAGCTTTTTTGTGTTTAGAATAATGAGTAATGTTTTAAACAAACCATTAGACAGATTAACGTTTTATTCACATAAGCTTACTTGTACACTAAATAACACTGCCGTACTTTTCCCCACATAAATCCCTCAAATTGCATTGACTGAAATCTGTAACCTTTCAAACTTGCTTGTTTTTCCAAGTTCAAAGCTTAGAAACAGGAAATTACTCTCATGTGGAAGGGAGGATGCAATCACATTACTGTAGTTCACAAAGTAAGCTCCATATTAGATCATATGATCTTGAATATATTTTGAAATACTTTCTCTCCCAGCCCCCACTCAGTCAGCTTTCAAACCCCTTGCCCAAAGATGAGAAAATATTATGAAACGCTGTCAAGTTGCTAGATGGCAAAATACACCGGGTACTAGTTCCTTACATGTTATGCAATCCAGAAGAATAATAAGATAGAGTGGGACTAGGAGAACGCGCCTGCTGGCGTATTTGTCGAGGAGGAATGGAGGGACTAAGTGATGATGGTTTGGTATTCCGTGGGGGCACTGGCGGGGTATTCAGAAGCCTGCATTCTTCCTTTACCTGAAAAGAAACACACACTGAATAAATGCTTAACGTTTATGTATTTTCAAAATGTAGAAGATGTTACAGACTAAATTAAACACTGATAAAAATAAATAGCAACATTAAATAAAAGACATTTTGAGCAGCTTGACATTGTAGAGAAATCTGTGGCACTATTACCACTGTAGAGAAATGTCTAACTGAAGCTGAAACTGCCAAATTTTCCATTATATATATGTGTACTAAATCACACGCTTTCTCATTACTCATGATTGCACAACTTTCTCAAAGTACTTTATACCTTCAGTCAGCAAATGAAGTATTCCGTAAAATAGTTTCACATCGATGCATTTTGAGTCCATAAACTGCTCGACTTCAAATACTTTGGAACAAAGTACAGCTGAGTAACAATACAGCATGAGATCACCAATACACAAGCTTCAATGTGGGTTCACATCAGCAGGTAAAACGAGAAAGAACCAAACATAGGCAGATGCTTCTCCCACAGGAAGTCATCCCTGGACTACTCTATTGGATTCTTAGAGGGTATTTTCAAATCATCATTGCCAGTGGCTTGATGTAGTTTGCCCATCTGCAAATGGGTCTGATTGGAATGCAGAGACATTTAGAGAAAGTCATTTAGCCACACGACAAAATAAGAACTAGGGATTCTAAAGGGTTATTATAACTGAAAAATCAGCTAAACCTTTCAATATTCTAGGCTTGGGGATTCTCGGGAATTTACAGTACTTCTGACAGAACCTAATCAACTTAAGTTTCCTGTGGAAGAAGGTTACATATATGTCACCTTAATTTAAACCTCCATTTAAAGTCAAGTGAAGATAACAAGCTTATCATGGCCAAAAAAAAACAATTGCAACAGTGAGTACATACTAATAAAGGGCCTAATTTTGTTTGATGTTCTCCAATTGATGATACACAGATGAGAGTCTGCAGCCCTTTTCAGATCACTAACTTAATAATAATCCTTGCATTTGATATAGCACTTTTCACGTCTTCTAGACGTCTCAAAGAATTACACTTACACTTCACAGAATATAGTGTAAAGTGAATTGACTGTATATTTTTGTGGGCGAAAGTAGTAGCCAATTGCGCACAGCTTTGTCCCACAAACAGTCGTAGATTAAAAATGACCAATTTATTATTGTTTTGTTTTGGAGGGATTATTACTTACTTATCAAGAATGACATTAGGCATAGTTTTAGAATGGGGGGGGGCGAAGATTTTTTAAAAAAAAGAGATCAGATTGCATCCGATAGATTTGTATCCTGACGCCTGATACGTAAATCTAAACAATCTCTATACTATATATGGAATTACTGCTATGTATGTACAAAGAGAGGAAGCACGTCACTCTGCAAAATTCAGTCCACCAACTTTTTCCAAGTTTCTCCTCACTGCCATAATTCTCTCTACCACTGGTCTGGCCTATTCTTATTGGGCACTAGTTACCCTCCAGTAAAAGTGGCCAATGTTCATGTACAAAGCTTGGTCGTGAATATTGGCAGGCCACTTGACTAGAGAGCTTCACCGCTGTATCTGCCCTCTCCTCACCTGGATGCCACACACGGGCCTATTAGAGGGGACTGTAAAGTGACCAGAAACAAGAACCTTGACTGGTTTTCCCCTCCTTAATTTGGAGAACACCATGGTCAATTTAGTTTTCCCATGCAACCGCAACCGATACCAACAACGTCAGCACAGTCCCAGAGTCGGACCAGAAAGTACCTGGTATATATAGATGTGCTTTCTAAACTGCTTCTAGCAAGTTGGTGAGAAAACAGAATTGTCAAGGACTGGAAGCAAATTGCTTCCCTCTCTCGCCTGAGAAGTAGTTTGTCTGGTTGAGTCTTGGGAAAGAAAGAGGGAAATTAGAAACATTTAAGACCTGGACAAAAAGAGCATTTGAGATACCTCATTGGAATATCAATTTGTGACTGTAATCACTAAGTTACAAGGTCTAGCACTTTAGTATCTTATCACTTCAGATGAAGGGCAACTTCTAATCACCTAGTTTCGGGGTGGGGGGTTGTTGTAAGTAAACAGGAGAGCAATTGTTCTATACAATATGAAGAGATCACTGAGAATAGCAAATACGTCACAACAAAAAACACAAGATCAAAGGTTTCAAATCTCCACTTTCTTTTTAGAAATAACCATGTAGTGCAAGCACTTCAGTGAAAACAAACATGGAAAAGTTAGTACGAGCCAAAAGTCAGGCCTTTTTGTATGAGTAGATTTGAGAAGCAACTACAGTAGATTTCTGGAGAGTGAAGGAGATAGAGAGGGGTCAGAATGGGGGGGAATAGATGGTACGAAGAAGGATAGATGAGAAGGTGGTAAAAATAGAGAAAGTACTACAAAGATAAAAAGGAATCCAAGAGCAGACACCTACAAGGTTGTCATACACATGTGTCCGAGGAAAGCTGACTCCTATCTCTTCTCTAAGCTTTAGCATACTGTACAACTCTAGTGTAAAATATTTAGTGTTTTCATTCCTCCCCATGTTCCCCTCTTATGTTTTTGGAAGGACATCCGTATTATTCCAAAACAAATCAGCTTCAAACTCCTGAAACTGCAGATCCTAAACTCAAGCAGTAGATGGCAAACACAAGCTAGGCTAACAGCTCTGGATATTAATTTTCTCTGAAGGAATGAATATGCCCGTCATTTGCTCTGCATTTCCTGCTAGAACTCATATTTGAGCCAGTATCTTACACGTTTCAGCCAATCAGAGTATCAAAATGCTCCATCTATAGATTTAAAATACATATGCTCTAGAAGGTAAAAACAAAACTGGACAATCTTTAGATTGCCCAGAACAAAATAATAATAAAACAAGCACTTAAAGCAGTTACTGAGCTTTTCAAACCCACTGATCAACATAATTCTTCGTAAACACATTAAATTATTTGTCTAACTGAAAAGATAGACAAATTCTCTGAATTTTAAATCTTTCATTAATGAACCACATTGGTTACACCACTGCATTTGTTGATTTTCCGTGTATTATCGAATTATAGAATGTTACAGCTATTCAACCTGTAAAGTCTGCACTCATGTTTTTCCTCCACATGAGCCACCTAATCTAATCCTACTCGCCTGTTCCCTCCCCAATATCCATTAATATTCCTAATTTTTAAGCATCCATCTAATTGCCTTTTAACATAATTTGTTTACTCTACCTCAACATCTGGGTATGTATGCGTTTCAATCAATTTGAACAGCAAATCAAAATGATGTTATGAAATTAAGAAATACAAAATTAAATCCAAATACAAAAAATTAAAATAAGGGCAAAATCTAGCAACATTTAATTTACAAAATGAGTGTACTTTAGGTAATTTTAAAACTTTTTAGATGTTGATACTTTTCCTACCATTTAGAAAGAACACATGGTTAATTTACAAGCCAAAATTCTGCGAAATGTTCTAGTAAAAGCAGCCAAGTTCATGCAGACATCCTAACAAGGAAGCGCTGTGGGAAAGTAACCATCAAGGGCATTTCAAATTTCAGTGGAAAAACATGTACTACAGCAGGTTTTGCCACTGCAACATTGACAAGATTTATCAAGTTTTTAAAAATGTTACCTTCAACACTTATATAAGCATATTAGCAAGTTTCAATTACTCACAGCTTCAGACTTTGGAGGCACTGGTGGCGGAGGTAGAGAAATATCAGATGGCGATTTAACTGTGGACAAAGAACCTTGAGTAGAAAGGGTCGAAGATACGGCGCATTTGGAGTGGATGGAACCTTTCTGACAACCAGATTTCATTCTCTCTCCTGAAGAACAGTAAAGATCTTGCCCATATCGTCTCCAGGTTCCCTGATCTAACCAGAGTTCTTCATAAGGAAGATCTGAACGTGACTGGGTTCCAGCAGATTCTTCAGTTACTTCAGGCAAGAGATAATCACTCGCACTGTCTCCGGAGTCCTGTAATGTAAGGGTTTCATGAGAAAAAAGGGTCCACTCACTGCTAGGATCTCTACAGCCATGGAGATTCACTTCACTATTGCCGTGCAAATTGTTACCATAAACACATACTGAAAGTCGATGGAAAGACTGTGTAAGTTCTTCACGAGCATAACTAAGGGAGTTTGGAATGTGACTGTGCCCAGTACATCTGTTTCTCTTTGGGCTCTTACAATCTTCACTCCAATCAGTCTTCACGTCCCGAACAGCTCGTGAATATTCATCAATATCAAACTGTTCCTGGCAAATGTTGAACCAGGACTGAATTGTGCTCTCGTACCATGTCTCTCCTTGAATGAGGCCTTCAGGGAGGGTAAACTTTGGCACAACTAAATGAAGCGGAAAATGCATTGGAATCATTTTGTTATTCCGAAGTAAACAGCACACCACAACAGTTTTAGTTTGGATATTAACAAACTTGTAGCGATGGCCCTCCCGGATGAGGTGTAGATCATAGGGATTTCGTGGGGGGGCGGACGGCACCGTAACATTCACTGGTAATCTAGTCTTTTCAACAATGTTACGAATAGTATGTTCACCCTCCTGCATCTGTATTTCCAGGGGGCTGCGTGTGCTGAATCGACCTTTGCATTGGAAAGGAAGACTAATGCTTTCATTGGTCCTGTGATTCATACATATTAGGCAGGGCATCTTGCCTCGTCCCAACTTGTTGATCGAGTTCAATTTCCCAATTTTTTTAAAGATAGTGTTAAGTCTCGACTTTTCCTTTGATGTTTTTGCATAAAGGATTTCTGCTTGTCCCATGAGAGTAAGCTCATCCCCAGTGCTGAGAGTGATGTTGTACACCTCTGTGTCTTCATTGCATTCCCCTGACGCTACCTAGGAAGAAAAGAGGGTTTTTGTGAACCATATCAAAAAAGATTACATTTAAAGTCAACGTCTCCAATGGTTTTGAAGATTCCAGTCAAGACAATTTACCAAGTTGAGTGGCACCACACAAAAATCCAATCTGACACAATTTCACAACCAAACAATTTCATGCCAAGGAATCTGAATTTAATGGAAAGTTGGGACATTTACAGTCACCCATGAAATAAATACCTTCACATCTATTACAGCAATTTCTAAGTGATGACAAAATACAAAACTTATTTTATTTTGACATACTTAGAACTGGGTTTTCTAACTGGCCAATGGTCATGTGTGGTATTTCATGTACATGAACACACGGGATTACCACAAGTGTGAAATACCAAACAATCCTTGTGTGCATGCATATTTAAACAGCCTGTACATGCATGTTTCCTATTACTTGCTGAAATTGTTAAAGTTGTAACCGCAGATTTTACATTTATAAACTCACCAGAAGCAGCAAATAGTTTGGGGGAGGGAGGAGAGGGGGAAGAGACTGGTTGCACTAAAAGTACACCATATTCACAGCTACCTAGTGCTCTATGTTGTTATGAGTTCCTTGGAAAGATTTCAGACAAACAAAAATAAAGCTAGGAAATGTGTGAAGACACTGTAATCAACTCACCTTCCAAAACCAAAAAGGCCATTGCAAGGATATCACATAGGATCAAACCAGCAGACTAAATCTTACTGTTTCATCTCCAAAAGAGCATCCATTTTTGTGGTTAGAAAAAAATTAAAGAAGGCTAGTTTTACCAACATCTTCTACATCTAAAAATACATAGAGCCTGCTTTGCAATTATCTAGCTGGAGTGGGGGCTGGGAGAAATCCAGAACAGGCTATTCCAGGAATTCAGTTGATTCAAAAATTTTCCGCAAGCCCCTGGTATCCATCCCATTACCTTTTCTCTTACTAAACAAATGTAAAACTGAATAGTGGACATGAAATAACCCATTTGAGGCAGATTTTGCAGATGTGAACCCACCTCTTACTATATTCCTATACTACTGAACCACATGATACCAGATTGTAACTACTGAACGCCACCTGTTTGGATTTTATTGTATGACAATAATTTAGGAAAAGGTGACCTGATAAGCACAACACTATCCAAGGTCAATTCTGACAGTTATATTATGTAGGTGATAATCTTCTCGGGATCTCTTTCAGCTCTTCTTCCATTCATTGCTGTTCTCACTCACCCTCAAATAGATTGACACTAACACTGACTCTTTGAAGATAAGAAGGCAAGTTTATTCTTAAGTGAATTTCAAAGATTATGCTGTTAATATGCAATATAAAGCATGAAAATACATGCCTCTGTTTACCTAGCAGTAAGGGGAACCCGATTGTTAAGTCGATTGGCTGATCGCTTTTCTGAGGTAATAATCCTTTTAAAAAATTATAATTTGGTCACTCAATCCACTTTACAGTATATTCTGTGAAGCGCTTTGAGATGTCTCGATGATGAGATAAGGCGCTACATCATATGTAAGGATTATTATTGTTATGATGGACGGCCATGTAATGCCAAATTAAGTTGCTATGGAGACAGAGGCTGATGCACACAGCAGTATAGAGGCAAGAAGGATAAAAAAAAACTGCTGAATTTCTTCAACTCATTAAGGTCATCTTTTGATAAGGCCATGACACTGAGGATATGAAAGGTTTACTGTAATGACCATAACTTAGTCTGTTGTCAGAAAGAGGCCAGGCTCCATGTCAGTTTCCTGTGGGAGCAACACATATTTTAGTCCTGTCAAAATAATCCTAATCGTTTCCTGAATCAATGTAGGAAACTATTAGACGTTTCCTATTACACTGCACCAAAGTGACATATATAGTTGCTCTACATTTTAATTTGAAGTTCAGAGGATAAGGGTTGATTGATGATCTCTTGGGATTAGATTTCTGTGGCACAACCTGTCAACAAGGCCAACTTTATGTTCAAATTGCGGTTTGCAGACTTTCTTCCTTCTCACCTCTTTGATGCTGTGTACATCAGTCTTTTCTTTATAATAACTTCATCTGGTACTACATGGCTGCCAATCAGGTCTTAACATTTGCATACCAAATAAAGGGACACACAAACCAAATAGCCCAATTTCATCCTCTCAATGTAAACTGATAGCTCTCTATTCACTGATAAGCCTTGGGTTCAGAAAGCAGTTTAATCGAAACAGGGTTTTGGACCCATTTCTGCTATATTTAGTATATGTCTCATGCGCTTAGATATTAAAACTATAAATGTCCAGTCATGTAGAGATTCTGTACATAAACATATCTGTTCTGGTAATTACTAATTGCAGGATTGATCACAAAAAAATGGGTTCAATAAACTTATATATACAGGCGCTGACCCCATAAACTTGAATGGATGCTCACTCTACTTTACTGAGTCGGTGTCATGTTCTGAGTACAAGCAGGCCAAGATGAAGTATTCACTGGAGTTTTGTAAAGGTCAGCAATTTGAACAAGCGCTTCCAAAGTCAATTAATAACCACTGTCAATTGTAAGAAGGCAACTGCACTCCAAACGTTCACTCTCAATAGAAAGTACAGTTGAGCACTGGTTATCTGCACACCAATTCAACCATGCACACATGGGTCACTGACATGGTATTTGAATGTCAGGTTGTGATGCTGGCAGAAAATAATCTTGTATGCACATTGCAAAGTTGCGCAGTTACTAAAGATGCAATCTAGTTACTGAGTGGCTTTGAGCAACTGCACATCTGTGTAACAGGTTTTTCTTCTACAGAGCAAATGTCAGTCCTACAAAGATAAGTCTTACACAGCACTTTTAAAGAATTAGAGTCAGAAAAAGAGAAAATTCAAAGAGAGAGACTCAGAGGCGTGGAAAGAAACTCAAGAGAGAGTGAGAGACTTAGAGAATGAGGAGCTGGCAGTGTGGAACTACAGCAACAGTAACATTCCTGATGAAACTATTTATAGTTATCACTGAAGCCCATTTAGATTTTGTCTGGTAACCAATTAATCTCACTGCTTATCCACAACGAGTTTCGTCCCAATTAATATGGATAATCGAGTCTCTTTCGGCTGTTATGTTAACTATATTTGGAAACACTGAACAGACTGATCACACCCAACAACTGTCCAAAACTAGTTGTTAAACTGGTTTGATTGTATAAGAACAGAAAAGGCTAATGGTATTTCACAATAACTCACGATTAGCCCAGGGGGTCCAATTAATGCAGAACACTTACATATATTTTTATTCCACAATGCAGGAATGTTCCATTAATGCACTACAGACTGTCTTTCAGATCAGCTCCTCACATTAGTGTGCCACATAACTGAGTGTCAGTTCAATGCTGTTGAGATTCCAAAATAATGATAGCGACATTATATAAAAACCCAGTAATAATAATTCCTGTGTTTGATACAGCACCTTTCAAACACTGGACATCTCAAAGCACTTCACAAGATTATTGTAAAGTGTAGTAAATTGTATTTTGCAGGCAAACATGGCAGCCAATTTGCACGTAGCCATGTCCCACCAACAGCTAAGAAGTGATTCTTTATCTGGATGAATTGGTGCAGGCTTGTACATGCCACAGCACACGCAAATGTTTTAATTGGGTAGCTTTGGCTATATAATGTTTTACCTAAATATTGTTTATACCTCTTGCCTTCTTCAAACATTTTCGCCTAAAACTATCAATGAAGGTCACTCAAAATTATTCATTCGTAGACTTTTACTTCCTCCTGTAGAGAGATTTGCTCTTGTATTGCTTAGTTAAGACCTTATTCTGCACAACAAAACAACAAGTGAGAACCACAGGAACAAAGCAACAGTAATTTAATGATAAAGGAGTCTGAACACTAGTTTTGAACACTAACATAGCTGATTAACACCTCAATGAAATACACTATCCTACTTCTGAAATTCTCAAAATAACTAATTTTCTAACACATAATAAATTAGCCAATTTCTTTCGATACCGATTTAAAGTGAAAAGGAACGCCACTAAATTTACTGAAGTTAATCAATAAACCTACTGGATTCTAGGATTTGGGATTTTTCAGCAAAGTTCCCAATGAATTAAGGACTGCTGAAGGCAATTTCAAGACCTAACTACTTTGGAGTTTTGCTTGCTATATTGGCAGTTAGACTATATGCTGAACCTCCTAGTTGCATTTCCCAGCCTTTTTTCACTAAACTCAGTCAGGCTGTTATTTTTAAGCACCTTGTGCAAAGATCACAACATTACAAGTTCAGCTTTTTGTCATACTGGAACTAACAGACTGATGTTTATACAATGGTTTGTTACTGAATCGTGCAGGTGTTCACATAGAACAAGCATGCTCTAAATTCTAACCTTAACATTGAATGTTATTTCCTCCATGACGTACACTCGCTCAGGGAATGCCTTTGCCACCTCTTCCACACTGCTGAAATATTGAACGGGCTCCTTGATATCTCGGTCTTGTTCCAGTAGCTTAAACTGTCCTGAAATTGACAAACAGAGAACAACTCAGACACGTTCAACAGCTTTAAGGAGGTATTCTTTCCCTGCTCCCATTTATGCTTGTGTATGTGTATTTCTTATCATACACATTAATACTTACACTCAACAAAATAAAAAAATAAATAAAATCAGCACTGCCTTATACTGTTCCTTCAGAACGAGATCCATCTTATTGGAAGCAAAGCTTTAGCTGATTTTAAACACCGAGTTTAAGGATCAGTGTTAGCAAATTGATCCAAACTATTTGCCTCTAGGTCAGAAGGTTCAAGCCCCACATTAGGTCTTGGAGCTCATATTCTAAGTTGACACTCTAATGCAGTGCTATAAACAACAACACAAATTGCATGTATGTATATAGCGCCTTTCTCGTCAGGAGGACATCCCAAGGTATGGGGATTGTGATCTATTGATTTGGAGTTGCAATCTAAAGGAGTGGTGGGCAAGGGGGTTGGGGATGGGAGGATGACCAAAGGCATGATAAATGAGAAGCACCTTTAAGGATGCAAAGGATGAGGGTGAAGCAAAGAGATTCTTGGATGGAGTTCCAAGAGGGTGGGGGCAGAAAGACCAAAGGCCCAACTGCCAACGTTGGGGTGGGTAGGCTGCAGACATAGAACAGGCTGCTGAGTGGAGAGGTTGCTATGGTTTTAGTAGGTCACAGAGGTAAGTTGAAGCACTACAGTGGAGCTTTAACAGAAAAAACGAGGTCTTAAAATCAACACAGTGCTGGGGAAGTCCTATATTGTCAGAGATGCTGTCCTTCAATGAGACAATAAACTGAGGGCCCTTTTGCTTGTTCAGGAAGATATTAAAATCCAGTGGCGCTATTCGAAGAGAAGGAAATGTCTCCTGTCAACTTGTCAATAATCTCCCAGAAAAACAAAAATTGGCCATTCCTTTCCTGTGGATGAAATAAAAATGCCACAGTAAGATTTAGTACCAGACATCCATTTTACCAATCTTAATAAGTAACATTGATTTGCTTTGAAACCAACTTAATCATGACAAAGGAAGGCAACTACATCATGGTATTTTTATCCAGCAGAAATCCATGAAGTTTTAAAGCTTCAGACATTATTTCATTTGGATTTTAAACTATCACAGATGTACACATAAAACTTCAGGATATTTCTAAGACCGAATAGATTTTCTAGAAAATCTGCATGGCTAAAACAGTTAAAATGATACACAACAACTTTTAAAAAATCCTTGCATTTGATATAGCGCTTTTCACGTCGGGAGGACGTCCCAAAGCGCTTCACAGAACACACTGTAAAGTGAATTGACTGTATATTTGTGGGCAAATGCGGCAGCCAATTGCGCACAGCAATGTCCCACAAACAGTCGTAGATTGAAAATGACCAATTTATTATTGTTTTTGTTTTTGGTGGGATTATTATAAGGCGTGTGGAGTAAGGAAACTTGCCCAAGGTTTCGCCCTCTGCCTGGAATTGAACTCAGGTTTTTCGCTTGCAAAGCGAATGCTCTAACCACTGAGCTACAGGACTCCACTAACTTGCATTTATATAGCGCCCTTCACGCAAGGTAGTGTCCTGGCACGCTTGAAGATACTGTAATCTGCTTTGCTATCCCCAGCACTTTATCTTGACTGTGCCAATGCAAAACTAAAGGTTGAAAGAATTCAGTTAACTGTCCATATCTGACTTAAGTTAGTAATGGCAAAAATATCATGGTTCTGATTGAGCCAGTAGCCATAGACTTCTTGTCTGTGCAACATTCACATAGTTGCAGTGACCAATTTTGCACCAGCATTTCAAGCCTGCAAACAGTGAGTCACAGCAATTACTGCATTCATTTATAAACTAAAAATAGAACCAACTGTCATAACATTACACAATTCCTCAAGCTGGTTCTAAAGTACAAAACCTCAAATTGTTTTGTGTTATCAGTGGCACAACATGAATTTAGAAGGCCGCTAGTTATGAATCCACTTAGCAAAGCTTTTAAAGAAGTTTGCACAGGGCTCAAAATGAACACTACTCCAGTAGATATTCAGTTGTGTGCTCACAGTACTGGGAAGTACAAACCGCTCCAGGTCTGTTTCACAAACTACCTCCAAATACACACCAATTTCAGGTACTTTAAATTACATTATATATTACGAAAACCAGACAGGTACAACACAGGAATCACACCTTTTAAACTAGAAAATCAAAGCAAAAGCTTTTATTTGGCAATGTTCTATATACAAAAATGTTTCTGCATTTCGTTGAAGGCAGTACATCCGTCCCTCCTCTCTATGACGTATATTTTTCTTATCAGTGACCCACTGCAACAACTTTTTTTAATCCTGTACAACACCCTAACAAGGAAGCACTCCCATAGTTTTTTTTCTACAACAGCTTCTTGTATGGGTTCCAAAAATAAAAAGTATAAGATTTCCCACTGGATATCACACACTTCAGCACCTAATCGTGAATTCAAACTACTGTGTTTGAAGTGCTTTCTTATGAATGTCTAACATTACTGGAATAGAACATTTAATTCCTAAAACCTTGAGGTCCTCAAAAAATAAGCCAAAACTTTCAATTTAAGGATGATTGTTTCCTTTTGAAAGACGATCATTGACGTATTCTTTTATATATTCGATGGATTCCTTGACACACACATCCCTACCTAACATACAGTTAACTAATGGTATAGGGAAATTATGAATTTCAGATAATTTTCTTACATTGCATTCGATAATGTCAGCTCCACAAATATTTTCTTGCAGCAATGGAAGCGTTCCGACTGAGAAGCTTTTTGGAAAATTTCTGTATCCACATATGAAAATCCCATTATAACTATACTGCCACTGCAGGGTTTGCTATTGCAACAGTGCATTTTCCATGCAGTTACCACGGAAAATGGGGTTACCACAAAGGTCACCATTATTCCACACATAAGAGGGAGGGATCTGTTAGATTCCTCTTATGCTATAAACTATGACTGCCCTCCAACTGTGCTTTCTTCCCCTTACCAACAATGTGTAAATGCACTAATGTTTCACATCACACTGCTATCTCGTAGACTGCACCTTCCTCACCCAATCTCCATCCCACTTTGTCCTTCATGATTTGTGGCATCTCCTATCTGGACGATCTGCGCTTGCACCTTTACTTAGTTCATCCCCAACTAGGTTTCCTCACTGAAACGTAAGTCTTATCTCAGTCTTTATTTTCCAACTATTGAATCAAATGACATGTTGGTGCTTATGTTCGTTCTGATGTCCTTGTTGCTCATTTTAGCTCCCTTGGATCATGACCTGGGCCAATAGAAAAGTGCGGCTGCACTTTTTCTGCGGAATCAGCTACAAACGCCCTCCACGCCGCTACAAACCCACAACGAATGTAGTTTCAACGCTGTGTACCTGATGTCACGGCGGGCAGGGCAGCTCCGGATGCGCAGTGAAGCAAAAGCGGCAAATGGGCTTCACTCGGAGGCCCCGCTGTTGTGATTGCCAGTGTGTCTGTGTGTTTCTCTCTCTGGGTTTGTGAATGTCTCTCTGTGTTTGTGAGTGTCTGTGTATCTCTCTCTCTTTGAGTGTCTCTGTGTTTGTGATTGTCTCTATGTAAGTGTGTCTCTGTTTGTGAGTGTGCGTCTCTGTTTGTGAGTGTGCGTCTCTGTTTGTGAGTGTCTATGTGAGTGTGTCTCTGTGTTTGAGTGTCTGTGTGTCTCTCTGTGTTTGTGAGTGTCTATATGTCTCTGTGTGTTTGTGAGTGTCTGAGTATCTTTGTGTTTGTGAGTGTATCTCTCCTCTGTATAATAATAATAATAATAATCCTTGCATTTGATATAGCGCTTTTCACGTCGGGAGGACGTCCCAAAGCGCTTCACAGAACACACTGTAAAGTAAAGTATGTATGCATTTGTGAGTATGTGTGTTTATGAGTGTCTTTGTGTGAATGTGTATCTCTTTCTGAGAATGTGTGTCTCTGTCTGTGAGTCTGTGTCATTCTGTGTCTGTGAATGTGTGCTCGTGTGTGTATGTCTGAGTGAGTGAGTGTATGTGTCTCTCTCTCTCTGGGTTTTTGTGTGGTACCAGGCCCTGAGAGGTAGGAGGGGGTGAGCTCCTGTAGCCTCGCTGGTATCTGTCTCCCCTCCCCCAAAGAAAATGGGCCACCCAATTTTTGTTAAAGAAGCAATTAATTTTTTTTTGCAACAATCTAATGTGTTATTTCTTCATGTTTAGTTTTTATCAATAGTGAAAAAAAATGTAGGTTGACCTCAATAGCACAAACCAACCCCCTGCAGAATTTTCAAATCCCCCTGCAACGTTTGGCAAATATTTCCGCACTTTTCTACTGGCCCAGATCATGACTCGTGGATAAAAATCCAACACATCAACAATAACTTGCATTTGTATATGGCCCTTCACGCAGTGTAGCGTCTCGGAGCACTAAACAGTGGCGGAGCCTGATGCCGAGCCACAGGGAAGGAGAAGGCGACTGTAAGCACGGTGAAAGAGGAAGGACGTCAGACATGATCTGAAAAAGGGGAACGAGGGGAAAAGGCAGACAGATTGAGGGACAGAGTTCCAAAGTTCCAGCCATCAGTGGTGTAACGGAGGGGATGAGGGACAAGCTGGAGCCCGGAGCCAGCGAGTGGAGGCAGGGGAGTGGGGATTAAGTAGGTCAGAAAGGTAGGGAGGTGCCATGGGTAAAGAAATTTGTAGACGAGTGTGAGGATCTTGAAGTCAATACAATTTGTGATAGAGAGCCAATGAAGCCTGCCGAAGACTGGTCTGAGGGGGTACAGAGTTTAGAGTGAGTGAGTATACGAGTGGTGGAGGCCTGGATTTTGTGGGTAATGGAACTGGGGAGACCAGCGAGGAGGGCATTGGAATAATCAAGAGGAGATGAGGTGATGAAAGAGTGGACAAGGGTCTTGGCTGTATTTGGTATGAGCTACAGTAAGAGGTGGGCAATGTGACGCAGGTGAAGGAAAGCGCTCCTGGCCAGGGACCGAATGCGGGATAGGAAAGAAAGTTGTGGATCAAACCTGACGCCTTGGTTACATACAGGTTTGGTAAGTCTTAGAGATTGGCTGGGGAGATTGAGGAGGTCAGAGTCACAGTAGAGAAGATGTTGATGGGAGTCACGGAGTATCGATTCCGTCTTGTCGACATTCAGTTGCAGGAAGTTTGCGACCATCCAAGCTGTAATGTCTGACAAACAAGCTAGCAAGACATCAGTGGACCTGGAGTCGCAGCTGGAGGAGAACTAAGTGTCATCCGAAGGTTTACCCCGTGTCTGTGAATGGCATCGCCGAGAGGGAGCATGTAAGAAAAAGGGGGCAAAGGATGGAATCTTGGGGTACCACGCAGATGACCGGGCGAGGGTGGGAGGAAAAAACATTTGCAGAGACAAAGTGATGGCGGTTGGTTAAGGAAGACTTGCACTAAATATATCTGTTGCCTGGTCAACTTTTCAGAACTTTTCATCTGATGGGTGGCTTTTCCCTTCATTCCTGGCCTCCAACCTCTCTTGGTCCATCTAACCTTTCCAGTCTCTTTATCAATACTATCATCCTTACTGCTCCTCTGAACTTTGCTCTTTTGATCCTTCCAAGCTTTAAACAAGTCAGCCAATAAATATAATATATAATAATAATCCTTGCATTTGATATAGCGCTTTTCACGTCGGGAGGACGTCCCAAAGCACTTCACAGAACACACTGTAAAGTGAATTGACTGTATATTTGTGGGCGAACGCGGCAGCCAATTGCGCACAGCAATGTCCCCCAAACAGTCATAGATTGAAAATGACCAATTTATTATTGTTTTTGTTTTTGGAGGGATTATTATTAGGCTCTGTGTGGAGTAAGGAAACTTGCCCAAAGTTTCGCCCTGTCTGGAATTGAACTCAGGTCTCTCACTTGCAAAGCGAGTGCTCTAACTACTGAGCTACAGGACTCCTATATATCCAATATACTGTATGGGGGTGGAGGAGGTTGAATTTTCTCATCACTACTGAAACCAGTCCACAGTCCCTATGTGTATCAGAGTTTACAGATTTGAGTTGTCATATAAGCACAGCACATTAATTGGAGGATAATGATCTATATTTCACTTGCGGGGCTGAGTGTAACCTTGAACATAGTCACTGGTAAATTATCAGGTAAATTATCTGTAGGATATACTTTCTATGAGTGCTCATCACATATCCACTGCATTGCTAAAAGACAATCAGCTCAGTTTTTTTTTCACAACCAGCTCACGATGGACTCAGACATTAATTATGAACTCTTCCAATTGTGCAATAAACATTTCAAGCAAAGATGGATTTGGAAATCATGTCCAATTCAAATTTAATATTTTGCATTTTTTCTGAACTGTTAAAAGTAAGTTAAACAAGAAACAACCTTACAGGTAATCAATATGCATACAAAACAGTGCCTTTAGCATCGGGAAAATGTCAAGGCACTTAATCTTGGCTTGGCACCCCACCTCAGGATGACAGACGAGGAGGATGAGGAGGGGAAAGATGCGGTCAAAGAGGTAGGTCTTGAAACGGATCTTGAATGAGGTGAGGGAGGGAGCAAGTTGAAGGAACTCTAGGATTGATTCCAGAGAGTGGGGACAAACTGCAGCAAGTGATTAAAACAGTCATGAAACAATGGGTATAAAATAAATTATATATTTGTAGCCATTTGGGGGGCTTTGAAATGTTAAATAGGGCATGAATGCCAGAAATGTAGTGAATATATGGGTAATATGTACTCCTCGTTTTCAGGATCATTAGTCTCCTCCACACATGAATACAGCCAGGATAGCTGAGCACACACTGTTCTCCCATCTCTCCTGCCACAAACCTGCACCCTTACAAACTAGGTCAACTGTATCTTTAATGCAATAAATATTGGTCATTGAATACTGTTCTCCTTGGTCACCTACATAAAAACTATGACATGTAAATACTCAGAATGCAAATGAAGGGCAACAAATCAAGTTGTTTATGGAATTAAATAAGTGAGAGCTAGATTCCAGATATCAAATGCACTTATAATCATTACTGCTCAATACAATATTTAATATCAAATCTGCTTAAGGATCTTGATTAACAATATTCACCCGTTGTAAATTCAAAGTTGTACTGATTCTTCTACCATGACCTCCCTCTGCGAAGGGCAAACATTCAACATAACTGGGTTTATATTCCTTAGAGCTAAGGAGGTTAAGGATTGATTTGATTTGAGGTATTTCAATTACTGAAAGGATTCGTAGGTTAAGATAGTGGATGACTCTTTCCTCGAGAAGAGGTATCCATTTCAAGAGGATATAGCACATAATTTAATAGCCCTAACAATCAACCAAAAAAAACTGGAAAATGTTTCTCTTGAACCAGAGCTCCAGTGTCCTCTATTTTCCTCATCTACCTTGCGTTTCTTACTGAGACTCATAGTCTGTAGTTTTAGAAATGCAATTATGTAACAATACCTTTTTAAAATAATCTTGCTGTGTGTGCCTCTTCCAATGTCTCTCACAAGGTTGTACAAGGCATGAGGTACTGCAGAGAGTGACCGAAAGAAAGGCGCAGCATGGAGGTAAAACAATGAAGTTGGAAATGGATGAAATCATCCCCTGGGCTGGATGTGGCCCGCACGACACCAGTTGGTCCACTCTAATAAGTGGTAGTGACGTGTTAAGCCAGGGTTGGATTATCAGCTTACTGTACACACTGATTATCACACACATTTCAGAACATGGGCTGCAATATTGAAAGAAAAAGAGAAACACACACACCCACCCACACCTAATACTAGCACTGTTTTTTATATTAACATTGCAGGGTGGATAAAGGGCTCTCGACTAGCAAAGTGCTGTGAATCATATAGAAATTAAAGTTCATCTGTGGAATCAACAGGGTACAGCGACATTCATAGTGAATAAAATGTTGTCAAAAAGGCTAAATGAGGTACATTCAATTCTTTGAGTTTATAAACTTAAAAGTTACGTAACCTACAGATTTGTACTCCGGTATACTCAAGAAATCAAGGAATCCAAATCCCTTGAACTTTAAATACTGAGAGTCCTTCCAAATGATACACAGAGAGCAGATAAACTATTATGTTATTACAAGAGTGCCTGACTAAATCAAACAGGATTTAAAAATACATGACTTTTAAGGTTAGAAGTCTGAAAGTATCGCCCATGATGATAGTACAGTACATGCTATGAATATTGAGAAATGTGCCAATTTTATTGTGATTAAAATGAGAGAATGTGGCTTTAAATCATTAAATATTTCTACAAAAAAATATAAATTCTTCTAACTGAGCACTATACAAAGAACACTGGAAACCCATCTTCAACATTAGTACTGAGTTGAAGAATTTTCAATAATTCTGAGCAGTCACATTTTAAGACAATGGTCCTAAGGCTAAGACCATAACATATTGTGGGCCTCTGAAACACTTATCACATCTGTAACCCTCAGGTTAACCATTTACTACTGCAAATCCAACTGGAGAAAAATATATTTTATGTCCATTAATTTCTATATAACTGGAATGATATCACAATTGTAGATCAAAGTTCTGGCACTAAATCAATGGCTGGTTGTAAAAACTGGTATCAAGTTAACCATGAATACAATTTTCCTTAAATCTAAGGCTCTATCTGCAATGAGCTTGGGTAGTCTACACCAAGATTGTAGTGAATTTACAAGATCGATTCAGATGAAGAAGAGCCTTTGGCTCATTTGATTCAATCCTTCTAGAAAACCTACCCGCCCATCTACCCATGTAAGCATTAAACTGTAAATGCTTTAAATGGTCCAGGGTCTTGGCCTCAACCACTCTTCCTGGCAACCTGCTCTAGTTATTTGGTTTTCTTTCACTTCAAGGAGCCTTGGGGTAACTCTATGAGAAAGGCACAATTTTATAGTAGAACATTAAGGGGGGGAAATCACTTTGATAGGGCAGAGAATAAGGAGCTTGATTCCACGTCTCTCTATTCTACACCTAATCTCTAATTTTTAATGCAGACACTGAGCGCCCAACAAAATAACCATTTTCCAGCACCATTTTATTTACCTTTGATGAGCAAAATAATCATCCCAAACTTTTCTACTTGCTCCAGTACTGTTTTATGAAACAAATAACTATAAATTGTACTTTACATACAGTAGACTATTATTTGCTCAAACGGCTGGATCCCCAAAGCCACAAGGAATTACTGTCAAGTCACGCTTTTATACAGATCACATTAATCTTTAGTTTCCGATAGACTTTGACAAAGAAATCAGTAAATGAGAATTGAACACAGTGTCCAGTGTGTAACAGTATAAAGCCATGCACTGTTCAAATCCATGGACTGCAGAAAAGCTCACTGTGCTACTGCCTTTGTACTACTTAGAAGCATTTCTTCTTCATTCTTAGCCATCCTCCACATACCACTTGAGTGGGATGACATTGAACGCCTGAGGAAAATTCATGCGAAGATGAAGTCCCTTTTAGATATTTTGACATCATGAGACGTTGCCTTCCTTTAAAGCACAACTCCCTGCCTCGTTTTCTTTTATATATTAATCATCTTTGACTGCATAGGCTACTTAAGAGACTAGAGAAGAGATCAAGTGGAAATATTCGTAGAGTTGCAAAGCCCATACTTGCATCTTGAGACATTTTCAGTACAGGAGATGGCAATTTGGCCCACCATACCACAACTAAATCTTTTTACCAATCAATACCCAAATGACTTTGCAACAGTTACATTCATACTGCTGCAATACCATTATATTTTCTTAAAATAATAAATTTCTGCAATAGATATTTGAAGCCAAATTCTGAACAACAGATTTTATTTACACTTTAGTCCAATTGGACTTTACAGTTGTCATTGCTTATCTTGCTTTGAAGTGAGGATTCGACAAACATTTACTTGCCAAATTTTAAAACAGAATGTGCCCAGAATCACACGGTTGGCTTAAGGGCAAAAATAATCACTTCCAGGTACACTTCAGAAATTGGAGGGGTTTGACTGATTTGCCTAAAAAATAGTCACCACACTAGACAGTATGCTTACATGCTTCACTAGACCAAGTGGAAGAACTTTCATGCAACCCCTTTAGCTAGATAAGGAGGAGGACTTTGTGCAGTCCTGTAGTTCAGTGGTTAGAGCACTCGCTTTGCAAGCGAGAGACCTGAGTTCAATTCCAGGCAGGGCAAAACCTTGGGCAAGTTTACTTACTCCACACAGAGCCTAATAATAATCCCTCCAAAAAAACAAAACAATAATAAATTGATCATTTTCAATCTGCGACTGTTTGTGGGAGATTGCTGTGCGCAATTGGCTGCCGCGTTCGCCCACAAATATACAGTCAATTCACTTTACAGTGTTCTGTGAAGCGCTTTGGAACGTCTTCCCGACGTTAAAAGCGCTATATCAAATGCAAGGATTACTATTATTATTATTATAGACCTGTGAAACATGCAAGTCAATGTGATAAAGCCCTACAAAAATGAAAGTTATTTTTTCTTCCATTCATACTGCAATGGTTCACTATAATGTACTGCTATTGTGCAGGAAGTGCTACTAATATCTCCTGGCTTTCTATGGATAGTGTATTTGTGCAGAGACAGTGGTTTTACATATGCAGCAATATGTACGTGCAGCAAGCGACCTTCAGCAGTGCTTTCTGTATATAGCATACACAAGCACAGGACGTGACTGAAATCTCAATGTTACACCCCAGAAGTTGGGCATTTTTTAGTGCCATAAACTGGGTGTACACAGATTAACTATAGCGATGCAGGGCTCTGTTGAAGAGTGCTATGAAGACATTTCCTTTAATATGCTCCTCATTGCAAGAATTCTACCAGAATTCAAAATCCTCGTCCTCACTTTCAAGGCCCTCCTATATCTCTGACCTGTCCGCTCCCAGAACTCAGCAGGCTCCGGCCTACTCCAGGTCTCCCGCCTGACCTGTCCTACCATCGGCGGCCGGGCTTTCAAACTCCCTACCCCCACTCTTTGGAACTCCATCCCACAATCCGTTTGCCTTGCTCCCTCTCATGCCTTCTTCAAGGCACGACTTAAGATCCTCCTTTTTGACCGTGCCTTCAGCCGTCCTCTTACCCACTTTGTCCTCCCTCATCCCAACCCTGCCCGCCCACTCGGGTCCTGATCCCTGACTGTTCAGCGCCTTGAGACGTCCTCCTGACGTGAAAAGCGTTTACAAATGTAATTTTGTTGTTGTTGCTGTCCAGCTTGGCCCACCTTACCCCTTAGAATTAACTTGATGAGTTGTCAGTGTGGTTTCTCAGTAGCATTACACCTTCACATTGCATTTACGAGCCAAACATGCTAATTAATCATCAACATTAGTCTTGAGGACTGCAGATCTGACTGCTCAGGCACTGGATCATTGAGTTCACCACAGAGTTGACTTAGGTTAATTGTTCCTTCACCAGCTCCACCCAGAGAGACCCTGCTCATCTCCCTACGATGAAGATAGTTACACTTTGCCTGGTCAGTATAAATATATAATCCTTGCATTTGATATAGTACTTCTCACGTCTTCTCGACATCTCAAAGCGCTTCACAGAATATGCTGTAAAGTGAATTGACTGTATATTTGTGGGCGAAACGCGGCAGCCAATTGCGCACAGCAATGTCCCACAAACAGTCGCAGATTGAAAATGACCAATTTATTATTGTTTTGTTTTTTTGGAGGGATTATTAATAGGCGTGTGGAGTAAGGAAACTTGCACAAGGTTTCACCCTGACATGCCTGGAATTGAACCCAGTGCTCTAACCACTGAGCTACAGGACTCCACAACTATATGAACTATTATCTAAACTGGCCAAAATGTCTACACGATGGTCAGCTTTTTTTTTTAAATCTGTGAAATTCCAATTTGCTAATAGATCGAATATAATCTTTACACTCAGTTGTACACTAAATAGAATCAGTAGATACATTATGCTGTCTCACTGGGTTTAAATAGGGACACAGCTGCTTGTTCCACCTGCTGCCTACCATTCACGTTTGCCCATCTTTGACAGTTGGCATTAAGCCTTGAAATCACAACATGAAGGAGTTGACCAACATGAGCGCCAAAAAGAAACTAACTGACAAAGGAACGGTTACTTGGCAAGAAGTTATGGAATAAATCTATGGTCTTGATGAAAAAAAACAATGAAACTGATTGCTCTTTTTAAGTTATACTGCATGAAATTCCAAAGACGTAAAAGGCACTGTATCAAATGCAAGGATTAAGGCAAAAAAAGATAGAAACACAAGTGTTCTATGCAATAAATGAGACAAAGGCCCATCGATTCAATACAATGCCAGGCACCACATCTGTACCATTTTGTCAGGTGCATGGTGCGCTATCACTGGTCCTTTCTTACAAATGAAACCTCAAAGCACAGCCTTACATCTTTTCATTAAAAAATGTAAAAATCCAAGTAGTATTGGTCCAGGCAATTACTAAAGAGTTCAACAAAGCCCCATTAGAACTCGTCAAAGGTCAGCCATTATATTCAAGTATCAGCTTATTTCATAAAATGATGGTATGATAGCAGAAGCACAAATATACAGTCAATTCACTTTACAGTATACTCTGTGAAGCGGGTTGTGACATCAACGATGTGATCAGGCGTAATATCAAATGTAAGTATTATTATTACAACAATATAAGAGTTCTTTTTAAGACCCAATTCTTTCCAAAATAGTCAAATTGTAAATGGACATTGACACTATATTTTTCTATGGCAGAAAATATTAGGTAATATCCACAGTATCCTCTTTGAGGTACAGGAGCTGTTGAGTTTGTTGAAGAGATTTATTATTATGTAAACTCCTTGCTTGTCGGCCTCCCCAACTCCTCCCTCTGTAGGCTGCAGATCATCCAGAACTCTGCAGCCCATATCCTCTCCCGCACCAGGCTCCGTGACCCTATCAGCCCTATCCTCGCCCGACTCCACTGGCTTCTCATCACACAGAGGATACAATTCAAGATGCTGGTCCCGACCTTCAAAGCTCTCCATGGTCTGCTCCCCACTACCTCTGTGATCTCCTAACCCCCTACCAACCTGTCCACTCCCTCTGCTCAGCAAGCTCCAGCCTGCTTCACATCCTCCACCTCGCAAGCCCCATCATTGGCGGGCAAGCCTTCAGCCTCTACTCTCTGGAACTCCATCCTGCAGTCCCTCCACCTTGCACCCTCCCTTGCACTTTCAAGACCCATCTCAAGAACCCCCTCTTTGATCACCTTCCTTCTCCCCCTGCCCTCCACCCTCCCCGATCCCGAACCCCAGCTCGGGTCCGAAACATTGACCCAGTGCCTTGGAACGTCCTCCCGATGTGAAAGGTGCTATACAAATGTTAATTTTGTTGTTGTTGTTATTTTTGGAAACCGAAAATGCGAGAATCTCATTCTGCCAACCTTTTGATAGTACTCTTATGAAAGGACAAAAAGCTGAAAATTGGATGATTTACCAGAAGCACAGCCTGCAGAAGCGCAGATACGGAGGGCCAAATGGCTTCCTCCTATGCTGAAAGTGTCTAGTTTTTGAATAACATACTATAGAGTCATTTGTCAGCACTGTTCTAAAATATAGGAATGCTTTGCTTTCATCAAAAACATCAACAGCATTTACTGTATTGGTTGGAACGAAGAAATAGTTTTGCCACTACTCAGAACTACAGAGTATGCTGATATTTCAAGTGCTACAGTACTATTTAAAGCTGGCAGTTTAGTCTAACTATTGCCGCTGTTTGTAGAGTAATTGTCTGCAGACTCAATCTGAAAAAATGCTCTTGCATTGGAGTATCTCACATGTGTACCATTACTAATTTGAAAAGAAATTCACATGGCCAAGATTAAACCGAACAGCCCATGGTCCTAACTCAATATCTCTGTCAGGAACAAAGGTTTGCAAGCAATTACATAAAAATGCTTCATACCACAGAATGCCTGGTTTAACTGATGATACAACACTCACTCTGAATTCACAGAAGTAATCTAGTCCTTTATAGTGCACAACCTTTATACTAAAAGTACCCACTACAGGAAATAGTACTAAAGGTTCCCAAAACCACAAACCACTGATAAGACATCAATGCCAATGATTTTTAATCAAGCCAGCAATCTCAGTCATGCAAAGATCGTGTTTTTTCGCACTCATGTCATAATAATAAAATAATGAATTGGTCACTCAATCCATGCCTGTTTGCGGGACACTGTTGTGGGCAATCGGCTGCCGCGTTTGACCCACAAAATAAACTGTATTCACTTCAATTCACTTTACAGTATGTACTGTGAAGTGCTTTGAGACGTCTCGAAGACCTGATAAGGCGCTACATCAAGTGCAAGGATTATTATTATATTATTATGATGTCCGAACATACCTGCTCCGTGCCCACCTTCAATTTTGTTACAATTTTAAATAGTCATTTCCACTGATATCAATTTATACAGGGTGACCCGGTTATACTGCTGTGTTTTGGCAAAATTAGACACTGTGCCATAACCGACCCAGGAAAACAAACGACTCCTGGTCCAACTTTCATGTCACCAGATCTTTGCTGACATCACTTCTGGAACAAGACAGTGCATGTCAGATACAAGTGCTCATCTCTCGTGAGAGGAGACAAGGCTAACCATCCGCATACTACATAGTGGCCAAACCGCCCTGGCAGTGTAGCAAAGCACTTAATGTACAGTATGTACAAAACAGTCAAAATATATTTAACCAACAAGTGATTAAACTCCTCGCCAGTCTCCCTCGCTACACCATTCATAAAGTCATACTGATTCAGAACTCT
Organism: Callorhinchus milii; assembly: GCF_018977255.1. NCBI lineage: Eukaryota > Metazoa > Chordata > Chondrichthyes > Chimaeriformes > Callorhinchidae > Callorhinchus > Callorhinchus milii. Next base: position 95,122,050 of record NW_024704743.1, on the reverse strand, counting down.
GCTGCACACGTACCCACATCATCACTTGTCATCAGACATGCCTATGGATAAACGGAGTGGCATGTATACTCCAAATAGACAATGAGCTGGAAGCTTCATTGTGCTTATTATATAGTGAAAGAGTTGGCAAGAAGCGAGGCACAAATGCTAGAAACCACAACACGAATCATACAATATTACGTACAAGATTAGGCCATTATACACAGAAGCCCAGAAAGATCTGCATGGAATAATGATACAAAAAAAGCAATGAGCATCATTTACTATGCATAAAAAAAACTGAATTCAGTCAAACATTAATACACTTTTAGAGTTCTGACCGAAATGAATAAAATCTCTAGAATGCAAAGAAAATAATGGAATTGGTAAACAAACAATACTGTTCTAAACCTAAATCTGATTGTTCAAACAAATATGAATGCAGAGGTGTTCTAGTTATATTTGCAAGTCTTTAAGACTATATACAATATGAGAAATATCTATGGATTCCATTAAGTATTTCAACTCTACCTCTCTGCCTCCACCCTGAATTCCAGGACTACTGGCGTCCTGACCGACTGCCTGTCCGACATTAAGTCCTGGATGAGGGCCAACTTTCTCCAACTCAATGTCAGCAAGACCGAGGCCCTCCTGATTGGCACTTCAGACGCTGGCAGCATTAGCCTCCATGGCTGCACACTCAACCTCACTAAGCCAGTTAGGAGCCTGGGTATCTTGTTTGACCTGTCCTTTCTCCCCCACATCCGTGCCATGACCGGCACTGCCTAAAACCACCTCCACAACATCGCTAGACTGCGCCACTGCCTCACCCCTCAGGCTGCCGAAACCCTCACCCATGCATTCGTCACATCAAGGCTCGATTACAGGAACTCCCTCCTCATCGGCCTTCCCAACTCTTCCCTACATAAGCTGCAGATCAGTGGAGTCCTGTAGCTCAGTGGTTAGAGCACTTGCCTTGCAAGCAAGACACCTGGGTTCAATTCCAGGTAGGGCGAAACCTTGGGCAGGTTCCCTTACTCCACACACCTAATAATAATCCCTCCAAGACAAAACAATAATAAATTGGTCATTTTCAATCCACCACTGTTTGTGGGACACTGCTGTGCGCAATTGGCTGCCGCGTTTCGCCCACAAATATACAGTCAATTCACTTTACAGCATATTCTGTGAAGCGCTTTGAGACGTCTAGAAGACGTGAAAAGCGCTATATCAAATGCAAGGATTATTATTAACATCCAAAACTCTGCAGCTCATGTATTCTCATGCACCAGGCTCCGCGACCCCATCACACCCACCCTCGCCCAACTCCACTGGCTCCCCATTCCCCAGAGGACCGAGTTCAAGATCCTTGTCCTCAACTTTAAGGCCATCCATGGCCTTGCCTCCTCCTACCTCTCTGACCTGCTGACTCCCTAACAACCTGCCCGCTCCCTCCGTTCAGCGGGCTCCGGCCTGCTCCATGTCTCCCACCCGACCGCCCTACCATCAGTGGCCGGGCTTTCAGCCTCTCTGCCCCCACACTCTGGAACTCCATCCCACGGTCCCTTCACCTCGCTTCCTCCCTTGCCTTCTTCAAGGTCAGTCTCAAGACCCTTCTCTTTGACCGTGCTTTTGGTCTCCCTCCCACCTCTCTGCCTTCCCTCACCCCTACACCATCCCTCCCCCATGCTCAGGCCCCGATACCTGACTGTTCAGCGCTTTGGGACATCCTCCCGACGTGAAAGGCACTCTATAAATGTAATTTTGTAGTTGTTGTTGTTGTATTTACTTTGGATAAGAAATGTCCTGATTATAACTTCAGATCTAGTTCTACTTCAAAAATAAAGAGAAGACAACTGTGGCTTTGTTCCAGAGTTTGAAGCAAATCTGGTAACACAATGCATCTCCTTGTATTTGGTAAGAAGCTTCACTGAAGGATTACTGCAATAAAGCAGAATCGTAATTTATTCTAGTAGTCAGAGAGATCAGCCACATGTCCAACTGTCAAATGAAGAGGCAGCAGACCAGTTAAGACTATATAAAGAACAAAGCTAAAATGGACAGCACAATTTATTTTTAAAAAGTTGTTGCAGTATTTGTGTTCACCACCAGCACATTCAGAACATATTAATACTATAGTCACAAGCAATACCACGTCCAGGGATAAAACACTTTTCCTTTTCTTCTACAGTGTGAAATATTAAATCTTTCCATTAACAGAAACAGTATTAATAATAATCATCCTTGCATTTGATATCATGTCTTTGAGACATCTCAAAGTGCTTCACAGAATATACTGTAAAGTGAATTGACTGTATATCTTGTGGCGAAACAAAATCTAATTTAATGCTTAATTCAAACTTTAAGGGGTTAAATTCCTGATATTGTAATTTGATTCAGAACAGAAGTTTGGAGTAGTCATCACTCAGGTTGTTGTAACTCACACATCTAACAGTTCACAATAATCACCCTTCCAAGTCTGAAATCCAAAGTCTAACATACGGTATTATGCTCATTTTACTTCTGATAATCACCTGCAAAACATGCTACTGAAAATGTTCCCAATATCTTTATTGGTATAGTGGATCTGACTGTTCATTCTCACTCACTTCATTATTCTAACAGCAAAGATGAATTCAGAACCCAGCCATTCACATGACTATTCTCTGGATTACTCTAAGGACAAGGAATTAAATGAACATTGGATTGCATGACATCAAACAATTTACATTTATATAACACTTTGCACTTCAGCAGAATATCTCAAAAGCTTTCACATTGCTGGATGTGGCTGGGAACCAGGGGTGGGGAGGGGAAAGAAGACTAACTGAAAGTGGGTCAAACAGCTACATTTTGAGACGTGCCTTGAAAAAGGGAGGGAGGGAATCAGAAGGACTTCAAGATGGAGTTCCTGAAAATTGGGTCAGAAAGTCTGCCTGCTCATGGTGGGATGGATGATGGAGAAGAGAAGACATGAAGCAGACCAGTATTTGCCTGACAATGATTAGGTGCTTGCTAAGATTAACAAGCGAATTGTGCAACAGTCATCACAAGCTCACATCTTCAGTTCTCCATTAACCAGCAACTAAGAAGCAGCCCTAGGTGTTTTTTTTTTGGGGGGCAGGGTGAGAAAGTATAAGATATGATGGATGTGGCTTACAAACTAAAAGAGGTGGGGGAAACAAATCTCTTCTCCCACCCAAAATCATACTGCATTAGCTTCAGTTTCAATCTAATACCATAAGACCATAGTGGACTTAAAGAATGAAGTTGAAACAATCAGGTTGTACAGCAGAGTTGAGCCCAACTTCCTACATCAGGATTCAGCCCCAAGTGTACTTCGCACATACTCACTCACTGGAAACACACTTACCTAACCTGTCACTGAGGCAGAAAGAAGAAATGGAAGCTTGCAGCTAATTTCATATAGCTCCTGGCGGTCTGATTTAAAGTGTTAGCCTGGCTCAGTTGGTAGCATTCTCACCTCCGAGTCAAAGGTTGTGGGTTCAAGCCCCCACATCGGATCCTTGAACTCACCCAGTCTATTATTATTATATCTTACCTGATGAAGATCTGGATGTAATACAACCATCTATCTGGCTACCAGTGTGGGCTAAAGGGAGTCCCTCTCTCTCTTTGAAAGAATCACATTACTAGAAAAAAATGAGTGTAAGTGGTGAGCAGCAAGGTTTGGTAGTTTTTGAATTATAGAGCTTTGATTAATGTATTCTTCGCCAGAGAAGTAATTTTAAGATCAACATAGGATGAACAAGAAGAAATGACTTCCGCTGGCGGGTGGGTTGGTAACCCAAGGACACAGATTTAAAATAGCTGTTAAAGGAAACAGAGGGGAGATGAGGAGAATTTTTTTCACACAGCAAGTTGTTCGGATCTGGAATGCATTGCCTAAAAAGGTGGTGGAAACCGATTCGATAACAACTTTTAAGAGAGAACTAGGTAATTATTTGGGGAGAACAAGCTTGCAGGGCTATGGGGAGAGAGTGTGGGAGTGTGATTGATTTGGATAGCTCTTCTCAAAGAGCCTGCACAGACACGATGGGCCGAATGGCCTTCTTCTGTGTTATATAATTCAATGAATCTATGATATGCACAAAATAATGGAAGGATATTTGCTTTTGTATACTTAAAGTCCCGCTGCAGGACAACTGGGATGGTGTGGAAACCGGAATTTCCGGCTAATTGTTTTTAATTCTGCTAGCAGAAGCTAGCAAATAAGCTATCTTCTGCTCCGGGGATTCAAACAATCAGAGTCAAAATTGGCACACACGAAGAGAGTTGGGAGACTCGAATCCATGGGCCAGCATTTTGTTTTTTAAAAAAAAATCAGTTTTGAACCCCGTCTGCATTCGAATTCCGGATACCAGGAGTCTAGTAAGGTGAAGGTTTACTGTACCTTCTATATGCCAGAAATAATGCTCATGTTGTCTCATATTATCACAGTCAATTCCTGTACACCATAAAATACAAATTTAAACCTATTCAACATTTTTTTAAAATTTAATATGGAGGTGTTGACTGTTCACGACTTCACACTGAAGAATGGTTATAGAATCTCAACAATCTATTGATAATAATGATAATCTTGCATTTGGGATAGTGGCTTTCATGTTGGGAAGACACCCTAAAGCACTTCACAGGATATGTTGCAGTGGTTGGTGGTCTAATAGAGTAGTGCAAAAGCACACTTAACATTTACTACAACTTCACAAGTCAGTGATTTGATAAATGATATTTACCAGAGTTTGATCAGAAAGTCTTTACAAACTCTAAATGGAACTGGATCTTTGCCTCTTACAGTATGCAGTAGGGATCAATAAAACTTCAGATTGGATTGCTGTGGACTCTAATCCAAGTTCCCCTAACTGTCTCATCATTTACTCCTTAAGGAAACTGAACAAAACTGCAGAATAATAAACATTAAATACATCTTTGACAGGAACATTCATCATAAAACCTCAAACTCAAAAGCACATAATTTGTATCTCTATCCATGTTCCCAGTCATGCAGCCTTAAGGAAATGGTAAAGATAAGTTACAAGTTCCAAAGGATACATTATTGGATACATTAAAGGAACTCAATAACATTGCATACCAGAACAGACCAACAGTAGTCATATTATTTTAATTCCGTCACAAATTAGTGAATTTAGATCACATTAACAAGAGGACACAAATACTGAACATATAGCACAAGCTAGATGTACTGTTACTTCAGTAAATAAAGAAAAGCAATCCTCAAATTATGGGCAGTCCTCACACAGCACATGGTAACAAACGTTGTTGTTTAGAAATAAAGTTTTACATCTAGACTTGATTTTACTATTGTTAAGATCAGCCAAATAAGCAACTTTATATATTACTGATTTATGATAAAATGTTACTCCTACTATGACAACACACAAGTAGATGAAGCAGGTACCCAACACATTTGTACGTTCATTTACTTTTACTTTCTTCAAATCATTAAAATGGTTGGGATGCATGTTGGCTACATTAAACTTAAACTAGAATCTTTCAGTCTGCACTTCCTTTCTGCTTCTCATTTTAATATTCAAGATCATACACCTGAATCTTCTCAGGTTATAAATGCCCTCCTCTCTGTTTAACTACATACTCAATCCAGTTTTATAGTTTTGAACCACTGATAATACTGAGGTAATAAAACTAAATAAATAAGTCTCCAGCTCTAATTAGCTTTATTGCCCTTCAGATTTTACAGCTGAAATTAGGTTCCTTCAGTTGTCCCTGGGTAAAGGTCGACACTGAGATTACAGCTCAACTAGAAACATCCCAACTGAATACAAGGCCTGAAAGTTATAATCTAATTCCCCAAACAGCTACAACGTTCAAAATATATTCTCTATCTCTTATTCGACTACCGGTGATTAATTTACACTCCGATAACAACTTTCTGGTGCCCAGATGGTTCAAGTTTCTAATAGGCGAGGTGGAGGGGCTCCTGGATAGAATTCAGAGGGTGGGGGCAGAAAGGCTAAAGACTGCCGATGTTGGAAGGTCAAGGTGGAGACATGAAGCAGGCCAGTGCCCACCTAGTGGAGAGGTCACAGAACTAGGGAGGAGCGAGATCGTGGAGGGTTTTAAAAGTGAGTGCGATGATCTTGAACTTGATCCTCTGGGGGATGGGGAGACAGTGAAGCCGGGGAGGATGGGGTTTGATGGGGTCACAGAGCTCGGTGCAGGAGAGGACATGAGCTGCAGAGTACTGAATATTCTTCAGCTTGCGGAGGGAAGAGCTTTGAAGTCCAGGGAGCAGGAAGTTAGCATAGTCAAGCCTCGAGGCAATGAAAGCAAGGATGAGAGTCTCAGCAGCCTGAGGGGAGAGGTGGTGGCAGAGGGGGGCGATGTTGCAGAGATGGGGAAAGGCAGAGCAGATCCTGGCACATATGTAGGGTTTAAGACAGTTGAAGGTCAAACAAGAAACCTAGGTTCCATACTGGTTCAGTGAGGTGAAGAATGCCTCACCATCCTTCCTGCAACTCTACTCTCCTGGACACGCCCTCTGCTCTGCCAACTCCACTCTGTTTCATGTCCATGCCTGTATCACCCCAACTGCATCATCCCACATTAGTGGGAAAGTTTTCAGTCACTTTGCCTTGTCCTCTTGAAATCACACCACCTCCCTCCCTCCTTCTCTGCTTTCAAGGGTATTACCCGCGTAAAGGGTATTGAAAACCACCTCCTTTCATCTCCCTCCCCTAATCCTCCCCCTTTGTAAAGTACTTTGAGAAATTCGCCCTACCTGAAAAATGATATACAAGTGCAAATTGTTGTGAAGCCAATGTATCGCGAGGACTCTGAGAAGAGAAGGTTCTTGTAACCTTATGGTGTGTGTTTGCCTGCAACGCTAACATTATTCGTGAATCTCAAATTAGTCTCAAAATCTCCTACCTATCTTCTCCCACCCTGAATACAGATTCTATTCTGGCGTCCAGCTGCCCGGGAAGAATCACTTTGTAGAACGTAAACAGAACCAGCCTAGCCTCATATCTGAAAGCACTTCTAAAAAAGAGATGCATTGACACCAAAGAATTTAAACTAAAATATTTAGCTGATGACATGTACACAATGTAAACGATCCCTTTCAAATATACCTTATTTGCTGCTAATAGTCTAGCAGCACAATGAATAGCAACCCTCTCACATTCGATAGCCACAGCTGAAAGTCTGGGTTAGAAAATCACGGTTCTCAAATCAAAAGTCATCAGAATGGATTCAATCTCACAATGATACATAATGCAGGAAATGTATATTTGTATCCACAACTGTATCATAGTTGCAATTAGATGTACAAGCATAAAACCTAATTTGTTTTCTCCATTTTGTCAGTAAGGACCTATCTGCAAACTAAATAGACTTTTGAAAGAAAACAGGTTTTTGTATCAGTTAATTTGATTCTTAAATGTTTTAGAAAACATTTCAATGTGGTCAGCACCAATATTTGTTTTAAAATGACAATGTCACTTAAATAAAATGTAGATTTTTCTACATCAAAACATTATGAACCAGTATAGAAACTAATTAGCAGACATTTGTCCCTGGTGCTTATAAGTTCTTTCATGTTCAAATTGATTTTATCGTACAATGCAGACTTCAGCAGTAACTCTACTGCTTTTCACTAACTGCAGATGAAATCATTGCATCAGAGACAAAAAAAATTAGCCACAATATATCCCAGATCAATTGGTATTCCTATACGTCAGGTCATTCTTGACACCACGGGCAACATCAGTGCAGACCTCTGAGCTCCATAAAAGGCCACCTGTTTGGAATGTTAAAAGCTTATTCCAGGAAATGTCACAGGCAGAGATCGATTCAAGCAATTGTAAAATGGTCTTTGGTCATAGAAGAATAGTATGACATTGATACTCCCATGAAAGCAAGGTTGAATAGCACTTTTACTATCACTTCAAATGTACTCTTCACTAGTCTCACCATCCACAAGGTCCAGCGAATACATAACCTTGCTATCCGTATCCTTACCCGTACCAAACTTTGCACTCAAAACCATAATCCTCGACAAATTGATTGACTTCAAAGTCTTAACCCTCACATACAAATTCCTTCACTCCCTAACACCTCCCTCGCAACCTTCCTGACCTGCTCATACTCCACTCTTCTGGCTGCCTCCTTCGCTCAGCTAACACAGGCCTGCTACATCCGCCAACCCCTCCACACCACTCTCTAGTTCTAACCCCCAAATCCCCAAATTCCTGCCTCAATCATTCCATATAACCTCCTCTTTATTTTTAAATCCCTCCTGAAAACCTATCTCTTCGACCATGCCTAAGGTTACCTCCTCCCTTTCTCACTTGCTTGGTGTCAAATCCTGCCAATGTTATGCCACATGAAGGGTGCTACATTGTTATCGTAATTTTAGGTAGCAAAATATGAAAACAAGGGTTAACATCCATAGCTTGCAGGAAATACAAATATATTTGAAATACAAATGTGTAAAATGATTTAAGTACAATTTAGGCACTGTCAGATCTCCTGCCTCCAATAATAAATACAGGCAGAAGGCAAAAACAAGAGGACAACGAGCATTGATGGGCTGGCTGGAGGAAATGTTTAAACACCTGCAATAAAAATAAAATATATTCATTAGGTTTTAATAATAATAATTCTTGCATTTGATATAATGTTTATTGCGTCATTGAGACGTCTTAAAACTCTTCACACAATATATTGTGAAGTGAATTGACTGTATTTTGGGGGCAAAACACGGCAGCCAATTGCACACAGCATTGTCCTTCCATCTAGCTGTATATAAAGCTACCAGCTGAACCAAATATTTCTGATTTAAAATCCATAGCTCTTCACACTGCGATTCAAAACACCAAAACCCAGCAATTGGCTGCTGCGTTTTGCCCACAAAATACAGTCAATTCACTTTACAGTATATTCTGTTAAGCGCTTTAAGACGTCTCGAAGACATGATAAGGCACTATATCAAATGCAAGGATTATTATCATTATTATTTCTATCTTTGACTACTGTTTAAGGAAGAAACAAACTGCTACTGCATTTTTAATCAATAATTGTTCTAATTTAATAGAATTGAAGCAAAGATGAAAGGGCTGCCCTGGAGACTTTAGATTCAGCAATCCTTGTTCTGCCTTCAGAAATGGATACTTCAGGGTAGTGTGATCATTTATTCAGCGACAGTGCCTCTGTATCCCCAACAAATGAAAGGGCATTTTCCATACGCATATTTCAGAGTCAAACGAAAGTCACTGGAACAAAAACACTGCATGATCTCATATTACCTAAATGTACTGGTTATAAATCAACAATGTGAACAAAGGGGCCTCTTAAACCAGCTATTAGAGAATGATAGGGTCTCAGTAAAGTGCTACCGATTAAAGAAGAGCTGAATTCAATTTAATTTTATATCTTTACAAACAGGGGCCATTCTTGCAGCTCGGGGCTCAATTGTGTTAGTGTGGAAGCTGCAATCAGGTGACTCATCAGTTGCTGAAGCTTGGACTGGGTTCACCAGTACAGTAACACACAAAAACAGCTACTCATAAAACTCCCCACTGCCAAAAGGGGAGGAAAATCAATTCAAATTAAAAGATGCTCAAACAAGTCAACACTTTAATTTGGTCAGCCAAACAAAAATTTGCCCTAGTTCTCCAATTGGAAAATCAAACTGGTCTAAGCAAGACTAATTGCTGCAAGGCATGTAAACCAATCACCCTTTCAAAATTGGTTAATTAATATGTCTCAAGAGATAGGGACATCACATATCAAAAACACATTTAGCATAGATTAGCAATGCACTAATAATTATGAATTTCCATTGCAAGAAATGCTGCGAAACAGAAAGCTGCAGATGCATTGTTCCAGCTGTACATCAAACTCTAGTAAGTGTTGACCTCGCCATCTGAACTGCCATCTGCTTTCATTATACTGTATTTATTAACGGGGAATGAAGATCTAGAAAGAACTTCCTCTTCAAAGTACTCCCAATAGAAATTGCTACAAAACAATACTTTCCCTATACTGAGGATTCTTGCTTTAAAACAGAAAGTGGGTTTCACCTCCCTCAGGCACTTGGCTGCTCCAATAATGTGTTACAGGAAGAGCCAGAGTGGCTCCATGGAACTTCACAGGAATATGCACTTTGGACTGGTCTGAGAACTGAACCAGAACCAGATGAGTTTCTGTATCCATGAATTTACAATTCTTTGGAAGTATCCAAGGCTCAAGCACTCACAGCCATTCACACACACACCCTTGCTGTGCTGAAGGGTCTTCGGTTTCAGATATCAAGAAATCACCAAAGCAGGAAAAGATGGGTTCCAGACACAACAATTTCTACACCTATTTTGTCTATTTGAAAGCACTTTGAGCAAGAAGTAGTCCCTCTAGAATTCAGATCCTCTGAAACAGCTGGAGTGTAGTGGAGCTAAAACTGTTAACAGAATCATACTGCCAAAGTCAGAAAGATATGAAGCAGTGAAGTACTACTGGCCAGTTTAATTTGATTATGTAAGATCAAAATATCCAACCGTTTACACACAGAACTGTCCTACTACAGTTAGTGTTAGCCTTGTTTTGGATATGGAAATTCTCATATGGCTTACCCATGCTAGCTGAGATTTGCCATATAGGTACAAATGATAAAGGGAACTTACTACGTTGGCTTATTTTAAATAACTTTCAACACTTGTGCAAGTAAACTCAGAATTAAGAGAGGAACAGCTTCTTTCTACACTAGGGGATTATTTAGGGTGCAAAATTAACATTAGTCTGCAAGGCCAGGGGCAACATTCCAATACCAATAAAGCAGATACACTTGGGACTGGTCTCAAAGCTTAGGTTATTTTATGAGCAGCCAATAGTGGAAAAGTAGTAGCATAACCTAATGGCAGACAAATTAATTTTTAGCTACTGCTCTTGCTGTCCAATACCCTAGATCTACTTTTGAGAACCTAAACCACTCCAAAATCAGATGACATCCGTTCTCTGATGTGCAATACTATATTCATTTTTCAAGTCTCTTTAAGAACTTGGTAAAAGTGGAACACTAGTTACCCCATTCAGTGAACTGCACTACAATCATGTACGTGATGCCAATCCTGCTAATAAATAATGTGACTGATGATATTCACAAACATGAGCTCAATTCAGTTCAAAACACAGCAACTGCTCCCAAATTTTGAGGGAGAAGCGGGCGGGGGAGGGAGAGACACTATCGACAAAAGGAAAATTGAACTGGATTAATCACAGTTTTTGTAATGGTATCTCGATGTGCTGGTACTCTTAAAATGCAATGCCAGAGGTAAAAGTTATTACTCTCAAATGTAAATTCCAAGAGAAGAGTTGAGAGGAACCCTGACAATTCCTCACAAGGAGGGAGGCAAAACCTAGGCATCCAAATGAGAGGATGAAAAGGACAACCATGCCAAGGTATAAGTGGATAATCTAGATTTTTTTTAAGCTACAATAATAATCCTTGCATTTGATATAGCACCTCTCACAACTGGAGGACGCCTCAAAGGGCAAGATTTTACTGTGAAGTTCAGTGACTTTATTTATATTCCCTGCTTCCCCCCCTGCTCTCCACCCTCCCCGACCCCCAGCTCGGGTCCATAACTCTGTCTGTCCGGCACCTTGGGACGTCCTCCCAATGTGAAAGGCGCTTTACGAATGTAATTTTGTTGTTGTTGTAGACAAATGCGGCAGCTCATTTGCGTACAACAATGTCTCACAAACAGTCATGAAGGGCATAACCAATTTTATTTGTGGGAATTATTGGCCAGGACACCAGGAGAAACTCCTTTCTCTTTTCAAGTAGTGATCTTTAACATCCACCTGAAGAGGGAGATGAGACCTTAGTTTGATGTCTCACCCAAAGGTTGGCACCTCCAACAATGCAATACACCCCCAGCAACGCACTGGAGTATCAGCCTAGACTTTGTGAGTTCAAATCCCAATGTGGGACTCAAACCTACAACTTTTACTCAGAGGCAAGAGTGCTACCAACTGAGCCAGAATGACGCAGAAGCTTTAATGAACATGATAATCTAAAGGATTTATTTTGAATTATTAAATTGGTTACTTAAAAGGAATCACAAGTACATTTAAGGTAATCTCAACATACTTACATTTTTAAATCACTGCAGGAAATGATTCCCATAACAGGGAAAGGCTCGCTACTATGTCCAGCAAGGCAGCTCTGAACTCCAGTGTCAAGAAATGAGTCTTGGCTGCAGGTGGATGTAAACATGCAGATACAAACTACTTATCCTGCCAACATCCAAATTTGGGTCTGAGAGGGAATCAAGAATGCTGGAAAGCATCTTTTTCATTGGCAGTCTGTTGGTAGAATTGCTATTGATGCAATAGCAATTCTACCAACAGTGACACAAATATACTCAACTTCTTCAGAAATCCTATATGTGTTGTTCTGTAGAATGCTTAGCACCGAAGTTTCAAACTATAAACAGTTAGGAAAAGCAGGATTCTTTGAATGTCAATGCAGCACCAACAATTTCTCATTTTATCTCAGATTTACATCAAAGCATATCGCCAACAACACTTCTATAATAAAAGTCTACACAACAGTACCTGTGGGAGCTATCGTATGTCTTTACCAATCACAGGTTTTCAATGACTGCCACTGAAGAAAATTGGCTGTAGGAGATGGAAAGAAGCAAAGCAGCACATTGATTTGAATCTTACCTCCATAATGAACAGGGATCTCTATTTTTGGCCCTATAACATAATGGCCCTCTTCCAAGCTGTGGGCAGTGATAGTTGTCCATTGCCGGCATGAATGAAGCAAAACCAAATCATTCTCTCGTATCCCTTCCACGGTTTCTCCTGCAACAAATACATTTCATTGTCATTAGCAAACCATAATAGATATACTTTCAAGGGTATTTCCATGGTCATGCTAGATCATTACATTTAATTTTAAGTGCTTATTGTTAATTTTTTATTTCGCAGACTAATATGTCCTACTTCAATTCCCCCATCACAAAAATGGGGCTCAGAAATTAGAATGATGAACTCAGATAGCTTGATGTCAAAGTTGAAACAATTATCAAATCCAAGCTTATACATAATGGAGAGAATATGCCTATGATTTTGTCACACCACAATTTTATTTTTTTAACATTGGTTCTCAAAAGAATAAACTGCTTCAAAATTAGAATTTCTGAGCACCCACTTTGATTATTCATTCATATTAATTTCTAAGAGATATGGGAAAACCAGAAATAAAGATCTTTATGTAAAGAAAAAAACATATTTATTTTCTTGTTCAGATGAAGCAATAAAAATAAACTTCTGATGGGATCTAAATCTCAGTATGTTCTGCATAGAAAGAACTAGGGAGCAAATCGCTGATAAATTGCTAGGGTATTTTGAGTATATGACTGCATTTTTTGTTAAAGAAACTGGTCACTTCAATAAAACAACGGAGCTCTAATGTCCTCAGACTGAAGTTGCTGCAAAAAAAATACAGCTTTCCAAATTTTCAAATGATTCATAGATTCATAGAATATTACAGCACAGAAGAAGGCCATTCGGCCCATCGAGTCTGTGCCGGCTCTTTGATAGAGCAAGTCACTTTCACTAACCCCACTCACCAGCTTTCTCCCGATAACCCTGCAAACCCGTCTTCCCCAGATACCTATCCAGTTCTCTCTTAAAAGCTGTTATCGAATTGAACTTGACTACCCTTTCAGGCAGATCATTCCAAATTCGAACAACAATGATCAGGGACCAAATTTCAAAGATGTTTCTCTCAGCTCAAAACTTATGTACTAAGAGTATGACTGATTTCCCAAGTTGCATATCTTTATAAATAATGCATTTGATATAGCACTTCATCAATTTGTCAAAATATCCCAAAGCACTTCACAGGATTCACTGTAAAGCAGTAGTGGTCAACCAATGGCCCGTGGGCCGGAAGTTGCCCAAGAAGCCATCAAGTAATGGCCCTAACGAACTTACCTACTAGTCTAGGTAAGTCCGTGTTCAATCAATAATGTGTTTTTTCTTGATTGAATATTTCTTGATTTATGGCATAAAGCAATCAAGAAAATTTATTTTGTTAGCCAACAAAAAGGTTGGCCACCACTGCTGTACAGTGAGGTGACTAGTGTTATACAAGCGAGCATGAGCTCCAAAATAATAATTACCCCCATTATCCACTTAATAAAACTTTCAAATTATGAACAAAAATATAAGCTTTTAGAAAAAGACAAGTGATGCACTAAGTCATAATTTGAAACAGATTTTTAACATCAGCCCAAATCTCCATTACTGTGAACATTTCAGGTAGTGATGGATTGGGGTTTGAAATAGGTTGAGATGAAACACTGTCAAGGTTGCACTCTGAATTAAGCCTGATTGAGGAACCAGGGAGGTTAATGAAATTCGAGACAAACCCTTTACAGCTGCCAACAGCCGATCAAGATGACTTGTATTGTTTGATGTTGAGCTGTAGAAAGTTAGATTTATGCCAGATAGGTAATAAAACAGCAAATGTCCTCTTCAAGAGTAATAGTGGAGCAGAGTTGGACATCAGTGCACATATAGAAACTATGCTCATGCTTGTGATAAGCTAAATGAAAGATTTTAAAGGTGGAATAGTTATTTAAGAAGTAGCTATCCTGTTTAGCAATATCTGAAACTGTACAAATCTGATCATCCCACAGAGGTAGACCTGCTCACACAACAAAAGTGTTGCACAAATTGAGCAGACCAGTAAAACATTTTCCAAGTATTTACATATTTATGAAGGATTATTAAAAACATTTTTGGGGGAAATGCAAGATTAATTTAAGATATGTCCATTCGTACTTTGAAATGTGGGGCTATTTTAATCAGCACAAGCAGATCTTTTAAATGGGTAAGTATGAATTTCAGTTGTTTGGACAAATAATGGAATATAGTAATATTTTCAGTAACTTGTAGCCTGGAATGTTTATTCTGTGTGAAACGTCAGGTATAAAAACAATCTATACAATTTTTTTATGGTACATTCCAGAACTTCATAAAGAATATTTTCTGTATAACTGCTCCAGGTGGTGCCAAGAGGATGGTGCAAAGCTCTCATACATTTTATGCAAAGTTGTGCTGCTCACTAAGAGGCTTAAACCAAGGAGTTCCTGGCATCTGTTATCCACTTAGTGAGGGTACAAAGCTGTATTTATTGGCTGTCAAATGAGCAACTAGTGACTTTCTTGGGGAAGGGAAGTACAAGAGGAAGTAAGCGCCAAGGTAACATGTTTTACAACAGAATATTAAAGTCAAGTCAACCTCCTGCGCAGTTTAGGTGGTCTGGTTCCTGAGTCAAGTGGGTCCACAGTATTCCAAGGCATTGTTGATGGCTGATGAAGATAGAAGATGTGAGATGTATTAAACATGGAAATGTTAGCATTGTGCTTGTTCAAACTATTTTTGAAGATTGGTTCCCTGATGGAGCAGACCTAATATTTTTCACTTCACTCCCTGTCACTATTCATTTATTTCAACAACAACTTGGATTTATATAGCGCCCTCCATATTGGGGCAGCGTCTCAGAGTGCTTTACAGTAACGGATCCCAGGGCTGAGCCAGGGGGATGGGGAGGAAGGTTGACCAAAGGCGTGATCGAAGAGAAAGGTCTTCAGCAGGGACCTGAAAATAGGAGAGAGGGAGCGAGGTGAAGGGAGTGAGGAAGGGAGTTCCAGAGCCTCGGGGCATAGTGGCTGAAGGCACAGCCGCCAAGGGTGGAGCGGAGGACTCGGAACAAGGAGGAGGCCAGATCCGGCGGAAGAAAGGCAACGGGTATGGATGGTAGTGGAGGGAGGCCAGTTTATTCAGTTTATTGTTAAGTGAAATTAAGTTTTAATAAACATTCTTAATAAATATTCAAATGTCTTGAGAATGTGGTTGATGACCTCAAGAATTACAACAACAAAATTACATTTGTATAGGAGTCCTGTAGCTCAGTGGTTGGAGCACTTGCCTTGCAAGCGAGACACCTGGGTTCAATTCCAGGCAGGGCGAAACCTTGGGCAAGTTTCCTTACTCCACACGCCTAATAATAATCCCTCCAAAAAACAAAAACAATAATAAATTGGTCATTTTCAATCGACCACTGTTTTGTGGGACACTGCTGTGTGCAATTGGCTGCCGCGTTTCACCCACAAATATACAGTCAATTCACTTTACAGCATATTCTGTGAAGCGCTTTGAGATGTCTAGAAGTCATGAAAAGCGCTATATCAAATGCAAGGATTATTATTATTATAGCGCTTTTCACGTCAGGAGGACATCCCAAGGCGCTGGACAGTCAGAGTTTCAGACCCAAGCTGGGGGCCGAGATCGGGGGAGTACAATGGGGGAAGCAGGGTAATCGAAAGCAGGATCGAAGAGGAGGGTCTTGAGATTGGTCTTGAAGAAAGCAAAGGAGCGGGGCGAGGTGGAGGGACTGCGGGATGGAGTTCCAAAGGGTGGGGCGGAGTGGCAGAAGGCCCGCACGCCAATGGTGGGGTGAGCGAGACGGGGGACCTGAAGCGGGCCAGAGCCCGCTGAGCAGAGGGAGCAGACAGGATGGTAAAGGGTTAGGAGATCGCAGAGGTAGGGGAGAGCAAAAGGATGCAGGGCTTTGGAGGTGAAGACCAGGATCTTGAACTGTATCTATCTTCTGTGTGATGGTAAGCCAGTGGAGTTGGGCAAGGATGAGGGGATAGTCACGGAGCCTGGTGCGGGAGAGGACACGGGCTGCAGAGTACATTTTTGTATAAATTATAATCCCAATGAATATAAACTATAAACGTTACTTAATGGAGTGGGGTGATCTTTCATTAAAACGTATACCCTATTTTTCAGCAACATCTGAGACACTTTTCTCTCCCAAGATTCCAAGTCTGAAACCAGAGATATGATTTCTAGTAAAAATTCCCTCCATACGACATTCAGCTCACCATATTGCACTGCACACTGGGGCCAAAATAAACACCACACAAACTTACTACACTAGAGACAACAAACCAGGATAAAGATTTATGGTATGAATTTAGGAACCATGCCAAATTGAAGTGTAAAATTAAAAGAATGGAAGAAAAATTGTACCACAATGAAAAATCTACATGAACTACATTATATCGGGGCTGACAACATGGGAATCCAGACAGTAAAAAATCTATTCAAATGGATGAGTACACCCAATTCAAGTACAAACACGTATACGTCTGATCCAATGATAAATGGGGAAAAAAGTAAAAACTATTTAAATTTTCAACCAATTTTATTTCACCACCATCTTTCGCAAAATACAACTTTTGGTGAGATTCCCAAGATTTAATTGATGGCTGTCAAATCAGACTGTGGCAATTAATCTGAAAGCCCAAATCGTAAATAAGAGGGTAATTGCACATCAATAATCAGGTCAGAAATATGATCTGTATTTTTATCTCAAGATCAGGAAAATTCTTTATCACAGCTTGATGGATTGAAGTGCAGAGACTTATGGGTGGGTGGGGGGAGAAAGAGAATGAAGAGCAACTGCTTTTTGGGGTTTTACAGCTTGCTATCAACATGAGAAATTTAAGCTCTGTTGAAACACAAGTTGAGACATCTTCTATGGAAAACATAGATGAGAGCCCAATAACTATTGTGCAGCACGCTGCCAAGGTTCAAAAAAGTCAGTGATGAGTGATTGTGGAAACAAAAGGGCGAGGGTGAAAGAAGTCATTTCAATCTCTTCCTCCAAAAAATAACCAAGTTTCATTTTTTAAAAATCTACAAAGATACATTCACCTTTTTATACTGGTAAAAGGCAGCCTGTAATCATTTATTACTTTGGTCAGCAGAATGTCTGACATATGGAAAAGCATCACCACACCTCAGATTATCCAAACAGAGTTTCAGATGGAGTTCCACAAACATGTGGCAAGGTTTCCACTGCTTGTCCATCTAAGGCCATCCCTAACCATCAAGACTTGCACAGTTAACAAGTGGGAAGAATACCTAGTCCCAGTGATCAGTCTGTCTCTCCAAGTTCTGTCAATGAGCAAGGCTAGCTGGTCTGTCATCAGCAGTCCCACCTGGTTCAGGAACTGAACTATGGAGACCACCACAGACTGTATTTAGTTAATTTTCACTAACTAAATACAGAGCCAATCCACTTAACAGTATATCCTTATGAAGCACTTTGTGACATCTCAATGACGTGATAAGTTGCTGTATCAAATGCAAGGATTATTATAATAATTTTGAAATTCCAATGTCAAACATGTTACCTTGGAGGCAGCACATCTCCAACAAAAACCTACTTAGCCTCTTCTCCTCACTCCCCCCTCGGGAACAAGAAGGATCAGCAAAACAAAGTGCTACAATTAGGTCAGAAATGCCTGGAACTGAAGTTTATTCTCCCCAATGTTATCCCATACAACACTAATGAATAATCAAATTATGGTATGTGACAGGTTGTCTCTTGTGTTAGCCAACATACAAGAAAACATTAAAAATACCTACAGGGGTCTTTGGTATTTTTCAATGCTACTGTATAAGCAGTATATCAAATGTCAAGAAGCTGAAAAGGCCATGTCTACTACGCAATTGTGTCCAGGTTTACACTTCATAGGTTTTGAGTGGGCAAGCAAAACAGTCCTTTCCAGCTAATTATTCTAAAGTTGCTTCCAAATTTAAAATGGTCAATGGAAGCCAAGACTCAAAAAAGGTTATGTTAATTGGGATTAACAAAACAACTAAAAATAGAAGGAACCAGGGAACCCAGAATTTAATTTAACATTGGTTACTTCAATGATACATTACAGAACTGACGTTACTGCTGACATTTCAAACATTTCATTAGAATATCCTTAGTGCTCATTTCCTGGAATTTCTGAAAACCTGCATTTTAAGGGTTAAAATGTATCCCACAAGGAAACAAAGTTCATATTTAGTTCATTTACACATTTAGCTCCCTTTAGTGGGAGACATCCTATCTTTGATCCATAAACAATATACAATGGGTGGGGGGGGGCAGAAACAGTAACCTTCCCCACTTCCAAAACAGAACAAATTGTACACAGACACTGAAATGCACTGATTTATTGCATCAGTTTCCAAGAAATTTGCGAGGTTAGTTATAACCACACTTCTTTCAGGAGCTACCACTCAAACTGAAAAACCGAACCTTTGGAGACAGTATCGCAAAGCACATATCAGCTCTACACAGCTCTACACAATTCAATTTACAACCAACCAAAACCAATTCCCGATCATACGCAACCAAACATTCTACGAAAAAACCCCACCCCTGCGCGTCAATGTGTTAAATTTACATACAGTATTACTGTACTCTATTTCGCCCACAAAATATAGTCAATTCACTTTATAGTATATTTTGTAAAGCGCTTTGAGACATGATAAGGTGCCATATCAAATGCAAGGATTATTATTATACTAAACAGCTTTTGAGTAAAATTACGACTGTTTGTGGGACACTGCTGTGCGCAATTGTTTCACCCACAAAAATACAGTCAATTCACTTTACACTCTATTCTGTGAAGCCCTTTGAGACGTTGAGAAGACGTGAAAAGTGCTATATCAAATGCAAGGATTATTATTATTACACTGAAAACCTAACATATTCAGATGAATATTTAGACTTCAAAACTAAATTGTAAAAAATATTTTGATGTAATTTAGAAATACACTACTTGAGTTTCCTCGAGTCCAGCACAACCCCAAAACAAAAAAAACTCTACAATGACTGCTGCATTTCACCACACAAGCCGCCAATTAAACACTTCAGTCACTTCAATCAAACTCATTACAATCTCTCTCTACATCCCATACCAGACCCTTAATACCCCAAAGGAGAGTAAATTTTCACCCAAAGGATAGTGGAAATCTGGAACTCTCTCCCCAAAAGGCTGTAGCTACTGGTTTCATTCACACCTTCAAAACTGAGGTGGATAGCTATTTGTTAGGTCAGGATATCAAGAGACACGGGGCAAGAGCAAGTAATTGGAATTGAGGTGCAGATCAGCCATGATCTTACAGAATGGGGGAACAGGCTAAAGGGGCTGAATGGCCTAGTTCTGTTTCTATGTTTCTAATATCCCCCGATACCCAGACCCTCAATATACCCAAATAAATAATCCTTGCATTTGATATAGTGCTTTTTACGTCTTCTAGACGTCTCAAAGCACTTCACAGAATCGCTGTAAAGTGAATTGACTGTATATTTGTGGGCGAAACGCAGCAACCAATTGCGCACAGCAGTGTCCCACAAAAAATGGTGGATTAAAAATGATCAATTTATTATTGTTTTTTTGGAGGGATTATTATCAGGGGTGTGGAGTAAGGAAACTTGCCCAAGGTTTCGCCCTGACTGCCTGGAATTGAACCCAGGTCTCGCTTGCAAAGCGAGTGCTCTAACCACTGAGCTACAGGACTCCACCCGATACCCAGACCCTCAATACACCCGATACCCAGACCCTAAATACACCCGATACCCAGACCCTCAATACACCCGATACCCAGACCCTCAATACACCCGATACCCAGACCCTCAATACACCCGATACCCAGACCCTCAATACACCCGATACCCAGACCCTCAATACACCCGATACCCAGACCCTCAATACACCCGATACCCAGACCCTCAATACACCGGATACCCAGACCCTCAATACACCCGATACCCAGACCCTCAATACACCCGATACCCAGACCCTCAATACACCCGATACCCAGACCCTCAATACACCCGATACCCAGACCCTCAATACACCGATACCCAGACCCTCAATACACCCGATACCCAGACCCTCAATACACCCGATACCCAGACCCTCAATACACCCGATACCCAGACCCTCAATACACCGGATACCCAGACCCTCAATACACCCGATACCCAGACCCTCAATACACCCGATACCCAGACCCTCAATACACCCGATACCCAGACCCTCAATACACCCGATACCCAGACCCTCAATACACCCGATACCCAGACCCTCAATACACCGGATACCCAGACCCTCAATACACCCGATACCCAGACCCTCAATACACCCGATACCCAGACCCTCAATACACCCGATACCCAGACCCTCAATACACCCGATACCCAGACCCTCAATACACCCGATACCCAGACCCTCAATACACCCGATACCCAGACCCTCAATACACCGGATGCCCAGACCCTCAATACACCCGATACCCAGACCCTCAATACACCCGATACCCAGACCCTCAATACACCCGATGCCCAGACCCTCAATACACCGGATGCCCAGACCCTCAATACACCCGATACCCAGACCCTCAATACACCCGATACCCAGACCCTCAATACACCGGATGCCCAGACCCTCAATACACCCGATACCCAGACCCTCAATACACCCGATACCCAGACCCTCAGTTCACCCGATACCCAGACCCTCAGTACACCCGATACCCAGACCCTCAATACACCCGATACCCAGACCCTCAATACACCGGATGCCCAGGCGGGTTCGGCCTTGCTCAGCGTCTCTCACCGGTGTCCAGCCTGACGAGTTGGGGTAGTCGGTAGGAGCTGACGAGCAGGTCGAGCGGCAGAGCCACGCCGCTCCACTGTATCTCCCGGTGAGCGGTGGCCGCCTCCATGTCTGGCGGTCGGGGGGCGCCGCGCGGGGCGAGGGCACGAGCGGCGGCAGCTGATCAGCCGCGGCCCAACCCCATCTCGCGCGGCGGCGGTTGGAGTGCGTGCGCGGCGGCGGCGGCGGCGGCCGTGTCCGGGCTGTGGCTGTGGGCGCTGCTGCGGGTGTCCTGGGGGCTGTACTCGGAGTGGAGTTGTGCCGC
Source organism: Callorhinchus milii (assembly GCF_018977255.1). Classification (NCBI taxonomy): domain Eukaryota; kingdom Metazoa; phylum Chordata; class Chondrichthyes; order Chimaeriformes; family Callorhinchidae; genus Callorhinchus; species Callorhinchus milii. Next base: position 95,100,210 of record NW_024704743.1, on the reverse strand, counting down.
GCTGAGCGCTCATCGCCATTCCCGGAGTCACACGCTCGGCTCGGGGCCTGGGGGGGGGGGGGGGGGGGGAGGCTGTCCCCGCCTCGACACCGAGCGCCGCCTCCCGGCCCCACCGCAGCACCACCTCCGCCTGGTGGGCAGCCGTCTGGCCGCGGGTTGAGCGGGTTGTAGCCCAAAAACTAGCCCGAAAGTAGCCCAACGTTACCTGTCATCAAAGTGGCCAATTTTGGGCACAATTTTGGGCCGATTTGTACTCAGGGTTGAGTTGGTCTTTCAGGCAGTGATCATGTAAACAGCAGTGGGTCAATGCACTGGATGGTAGAGAATGCACTGGATGCGGACTTGCTGCATAATTACAATACTTTAGTTTTATATTACCTGTGTATATGAAACCTGACATTATTAATTGACACGGCAATAAATCCAAAACACACGCTTTTTTTTTAAATGCACGGTCAAAACCTGAAAAGATTTCACACGTCCAATATAAATAAATGCCAGATATTAGTCGATGCAATTTCAACACGATTAAGATTGATTGATTGAAGACGTGATGATGCGGCTTCAAGACACTTATTTTGCATGAGTGGGCCAAAAGGGTGTGAGTTGTTAATGTTGCCACAGTTTAGTCCTTATATCAATCTCTTCCTGCATCAACTCTTCTCACATAGAAATTACTGCAGACCAAGAGCTCATCCAACATAACGCCTAATAATAATCCCTCCAAAACCAAAAACAATAATAAAAATTGGTCATTTTCAATCTACGACTGTTTGTGGGACATTGCTGTGCGCAATTGGCTGCCGCGTTCGCCCACAAATATACAGTCAATTCACTTTACAGTGTGTTCTGTGAAGCGCTTTGGGACGTCCTCCCGACGTGAGAAACGCTATATCAAATGCAAGGATTATTATTATTATTATAAGAAAGTACAAATATTAGTTTACCCACTGGAACTATCTATTATAATTCCATTGACCTTCTGTTTCCCCCATAACCTTTTATATTCTCATATTCCTTCACTAATCTGGTTAAGCAAAAATGCACCCAATGCTTTCTGATATACATATGTCGAGTATATATTACTGATTTTACTGTTATGTCAGGGCTTTTCTGGTAAGTAAATACAAGTTGTTGTTGTAAGTACCATTGATAGCTGTTTGTCCTTTGCTCCCAACATAATAAAATTATAGACTAGTTGCAATGGATGTTCAAAAATAGTTACAACCCACTGAGAATTTTGTTAATCAAATTTAGATAAAGAGGTAGAATTATGCTACCCCAAATATTTTTCTTTTCTCATAACATAACATAACATAACATGTAGGAGCAGGAACAGCCTGCCCCGCCATTCAATCATGGCTAATCTTCTAATCTAACTCCAGCTAATAGCTAATAGAATTATTCTCCTTGGCATAGATTGAAACTTATAATGTTAAAGAGATATTTCACTGAGCAAGCGTAGACAGTACAAGTATATGGATTGCTTTGTGAGAATGATTTTAGGAATAATCTGTTTGCACGCAAAGGTTTGTGTGCACATCAAATGCATTGAGGACTATGTAAATCTTCAGGACAAAAGCATTGCGTACAACTGATGTTTGGATTCATTTATACAATTGGGCTTGACTCTAGATCTGTAACTGTTTAAGAGAACAATGCACTATTGATTGATCCTTTGTTCGACATTAATGGATTAATATCTGAGCATTATAGCCTTGATTTTCCTAGTTTGATATATAAGCAAATACATGAGATTTATGGTTTTTTCTTTATTTTGGCACAATTCAAGGAAAAAACTCTGCTGCTTACTGGCAAACATTGTTTTAATGTAATATAATATATAAAGCATATTTACATAAAATTTCACTAGCTCCCTTGAACAGAACAGTAAAAAAGGCTTCATGTTTGCTAAATGATCCTTTCATCATCTCTGGCATCCAAATTTTCTCTCCATTTTATCTGTATGTCATTGATACAGTATTATAGCTCTACACCTGATTGTTCAGCGCTTTGGGATGTCCTCCCGACATGAAAAGCGCTCTATAAATGTTGTGTTGTATAACATCAGCTCCATAGATATTGCTCTCTTGCTCCTTCTGAGCTCAGTGGTTAGAGCACTCGCTTTGCAAGTGAGAGATTTGAGTTCAATTCCAGGCAGAGGGCGAAACCTTGGGCAAGTTTCCTTACTCCACACAGAGCCTAATAATAATCCCTCCAAAACCAAAAACAATAATAAATTGGTCATTTTCAATCTACGACTGTTTGTGGGACATTGCTGTGCGCAATTGGCTGCCGCGTTCGCCCACAAATATACAGTCAATTCACTTTACAGTATATTCTGTGAAGCGCTTTGGGACGTCCTCCCGACGTGAAAAGCGCTATATCAAATGCAAGGATTATTACTTTATTATTATTATAATTAAATGTGGAATCTTACAGGTTATTTCTCCTCTCTGCACCTGACTATGTTGTAACCAAAACACTGTCTCATAATCTATTCCTTTAGGGGCAGACTTGGAGCAGGGATTCTTCCCACTCATCTCCTGTTGATCCTAGAAACCAAAGCCCTAATGGATAGGATGATCCGATCTGGACATCCATCTGGAAAGCTTGCTGGACAGTGCTTGCAATGGAGTTTTAACTAGTTAAACTCCAGCACTACCTACCCCAATGCAAACTCTGGTGACCTGAAGCCTTGGGTCTTGCCAGCCTGCACCTAATACTTTACAGAATTAATAAGCAGGATGTGTGTCTCAGGGAAGCACATTTCATTCTAATATATGAGAGTTTCCAATATGTAGGTGGGATGCATGGAACTCTCAGTTTGGTTTTGATATTGTTATTGAATGGTGATGGGTTTCTGCATGTATCAGACACCCAGCTGACCCTCCAAAAATCTATTCTTTGGAGACGCCAAATTATCAGTATTTTCTCTTCCTTCTTTCCCCTCAGTAGCATGCAACTGACCCCAATGCCAACATCAGCGTGCTTCATGCCTCGATCTGCCATGAATAGTAGGTGAACTAGTCAGGTTTTCAAATCCTCTCATACCCTCGCACCTCTCTACTTATCCAATTTGCTTATCCCCCACTCCACCACCCGCAGCTTCCATTAAGCCGGCTCTGGCCTCCTGTTCGTCCCTTGCCCCCTCCGCCGCACCATTGGCGACCGTACTTTCAGCCACTACGCCCCGAAGCTCTGGAACTCCCTCCCTCAATCCCTCCGCCTTGCCCGCTACCTCCCCACTTTCAAATCCCACCTAATACTTTCCTTTTGATCATGCTTGCTGTCACCTCCCCCCTCCCTTTCCCTCTAGATCAAGGTCAGACTCCACTACTGTCAAGCGCTCCGGGACACTATCCTGCATGAAGGGTGCTATATAAAGGGTAAGTTGTTGCTGTTGAACCTTCAACCACTTTTCCACTGCCCCCTGGAACTCTCTTCCAAAATCCCTCTGCCTTGCCCCATTCCTTATTGCTTTCCAAGCCCGCCTAAAGACTTATCTCTTTGACTATGCCTTTAGCTATCTTCCCCCTATAACCCTCCTATCTCCCTCTCAATCTTCAGAAAACACTTTTTGAGATATTCTCTCCACTTGAAAGGCTCTATATAAGTGCAAATTGCTGTTGTTGTATGGAGCGTAGTGTTTTCTGTCAATCTGTGGAATGAATCAGAGGCGAATTTTAGTAGGACAAAATATGAATACTTTATGGTGTCAGCTAGATACTATACAACTTGAAAGTTTTCTCTGACAGTGTTGCCATTCTTTCATTAGACTACAGTGAATCTGTGTGTATGTGGTGGTCAGGGCAGAGTGGAGGGAAAGAGTCTGTGCTGTTTCCTCTCTTTACCAATGCTCAAAGTCAGACAGTTTAAGAATAGATCAAGAAATTTGTTCTGATGTAAAGATGGTACAGTGTGTTGCAAGAGACAGAAAGAATCTATAAATTTACAGTCCCTTTGTACGTTTGCTTCAATTTTAGTGACATTATTGTGTCATATTAGTAAATGTAGCTGTTGTAACATTGTACACAAAAGTGAGGGAGTGAAAAGTTGGAAGAGGTCAAAGCTGTGTTTTGTATGTGTCAGCTTGGCTTAGTTGTTAACAGTCTTGACGCTAGGTTGGAAGCTGTGAGCTTAAGCCTGGGCCAATAGAAAAGTGCAGGCGCACATTTCCGCTACACGACCTTGCCCGCTACAAACCCACGACAAATAGCCCCTCGGCAACTAACCCGTACATACAGTGCGCTAGGGCCCAGATTTCTCGTGCTGTTTGCTCGACACCACTATTATGGCCAGAGCGGCTCCGATCACGCATTGCGCGACACGGTGAATTTGGGATCGCGGAAGTAGAGTGTGCAGGAAATCGACTTCACTGGTGAGTAAACTTCGATAGGAAAAGCTGCTGCACCACACTACTGCGACAAATTCTAGGTAAGTGCTGTATTATTCAAATTAAATTATTTAATATTTTAAACATAACTACATTTTCGGGAAATATACCTTGAATTTTAATCAGGGTTGTTTCATCTTTCAGGTTGCACAATACAAAAATGGCCAAACGTTATTGTAATTCCCGTGAGGAAGTCAAGGGCCAGCACGTCTCATTTTCCATCTGTCCCTCAGATAGAATTGTACTCTATCTAGATGACCTTTATGAAGAAGGGGGACGGTTGTTTTGCCGCGTTTGCTGTCACACAATTGACCATGTTCACAAGCACTACAATACCACAACAAAACTACACTTGTATAACATCTTTCATGTTGGGAGGACATCCCAAGGCTCTTCACAGAATATAATAATAATCCTTGCATTTGAAACAACGCCTTATCACGTCTTCGAGATGTCACAAAGGACTTCACAGGATATTCTGTAAAGTGTAGTGACTGTGTATTTTGCGGGTGATATTTTACACCATTGATGAGCACATGAAATCTCGGAAATATCGTGAATTGAATGATAAAGATCCCATAACTCTTTCTAATATAAGAAGAAACTATTTTTGTAAAGTATTAGCTGCTTTTAAACATGACGTTAAACTAGAAAGTCATCTCCAGGGGTTGCAACTAACAGTGTGGTGCAAGGAGCTCTCAAGATGAAGTATGAGTGCTTTCCATTATATAAGTGTAGACATTCAAGCAAAATTTCCTCTATTTCATCAAAATAACAACTTGCATTCATATAGTGGGGTAGCGTCCCGGAGCACTTAAATTTCATTCATAATGGACTTATGAAAGTCATATACGTAGACAAGTCTTATTATGTGAATCCTAACTCTAAGGGAGATGTGTGTGTGTGTGTGTGTGTGTGTGTGTAATAGAGAGACTTACACAGAAAAAATAGCTAAGGAAACCTTCAATTTTGTTTTTGTAATTTAGCTCTATTTTTATACACAATGTACTATGCTGTATTTTAAAATCCCATTTCTCTTTTCTAAATACTGTGTTTTGTTTCATATAGTCGTGGCATATAATTTAGCCTTCGGTTTGTACCACATTCTCTCTTATCCTTTTTAAAATTATGCTACTTGTAGAATCATAGAAATTTACCATTCAGACCATTATGTCTGTGCTACCTCTTTTAAAGAGCAACCTTTTCAATCCCATTTTTCCCATACCTTCTAGTTTACTTCTTTTTAGATATAGGTTCCCTTTCACAAGATAATATGGATTCTGCCTCAACTATTGCTTCCATCAGGGCATTCCATAACTGAACAAACCGTGTGTGAAAAAAGATTCTCCTCATCTCCCTATTTGCTAGATGTCTTATCTCCTTTGTTTGGTTCTGATCATTATTCAATCACACAATAAAAACCTTATTGTGTTTTTAATGTTCCGTATTGTAATAGGACCTGTATTGTATCAGGGTCCGAAACACTGATTGTCCAGCACTTTGGGACATCCACCCGATGTGAAACGTGCTATGCAAATATAATTTGTTGTTGTTGCATTTCTTAATGTTTCACCCCATTTGTCTTACATTTATTTAAATTCTGTCTTCTACTTTATCAGTATAATATTCCCCTCAAAATTCATCAGTTTCTCATAATGTTCCCAGTCTGATCTGCTTTTTCCAGATGCTCCCAAATTCTTCTGTTTGTTTTTATTGTTGTTGAATTAATCAGATTAGAAGGACTTGTTGTGAATTGCCTCCAGACTTGTTGACAAGTACTATTATATTTTCAGCTGTTTGAAACACTGTTAAATGCAACTGTTTAACCACAGATGGAGGGGATTCTTTATGAACCAGCGAGTGCTTCCTTTGCTTGTGTCCATTATAACTGTGTAAAGACTACTTTATAATTGTGTCCTTCTGGCTGTAAACCCTGGGATGACTCACTCATGCATTCACATTTGGAATGGTTGAAATTAAAGAGACTTTTTTCTAACAATAAAAGGTCACATTTTTCGTTTGCAAATATATACTCACTGCACTTTTACCTATGATCCTGTGACGATTTTTTGATTACGTGATAAGGAGCTATACCGACAACAACAACTAACACAACTTACATTTTATAGCACCTTTCACGTCGGGAGGACATATCAAGTCGCTATATCGAAAACAATTTTTCATTTTTTTTTCTTTATTCTGTCTCCATGTTGCCTTTTGAATAAATGGTTCTTACTTTCTTGACAGAAGCGCAAACAATAACTCCCACCTCAAGGTTTGTGTGAGTGAATTGCTGGTCTTTGTTAAAACTTTCAAAGCTACCTTAGTTATGTTATTATTAAAGTGCTCTGGGACTCTACCCTGCGTGAGGGGCACGATATAAACGCAAGTTGTTGTTATATTATTTCTGTTCAGGTTAATGGATTAGATACCTCTGCCATTCTTCTCACATGGCTACATATTAAGTGCTGCCCCTGGCCAAGGCAGCAGTAGTTCCTCACTTTGGATCGACAGTTTAATTTTCTGAAATATTGGAGAAAAATTCTCTGTCACTGATTCAAAGCAGAGGTTATGTGTTCAAGTGTGATGTGTAGTTTGCTGCTTTTAAGAAATGTGTGAGGCTATCCTCTGTTTGATTTAACTGCCCTTCAAATGAGAGTCAATGACAACTAGCAACCAATCAGGATTAAAATTAAAATACAAAACTGATGAAGATGCAAATCAAGGATCCAATAAATCACTACTGAACTCAGGCCTTCACAAAAATATTTTGTTAAACTTGGTTGAATCTTGATGAATACATTGTTTTACTAAAAATATTGGTACTTCAAGATTTCTATAAACTATTGTACATATTAATAGTATTGCATTAATAGTGTCTCAGACAATTTATCAATCAAATCCCAATGAACATTTTGAAACTTTGTTAAACCAAACTTGATACCTTACAGAAAACAGATCATATGAGCAAAGAAATAATTGGGATCCCAGCTATCGTTACCAACATGGAAACTGGCATAAATCTGGTAACAAGTCAAACAAAAGCTTTAATCCTTTTTTAGTATAATAATATAATAATAATAAATTGGACACTGCTGTGTGCAATTGGTTGCCGTGCTTCACTCACGAAATATAAAGTCAATTCACTTTCCAGTATATTCTGTAAAGTGCTTTGAGACATCTCGAAGACATGAGAAAGCGCTTTATCAAATGCATGGACTATTATTATTAGGGATTTGTGCAGAGTGCTTTGAGATGTTGGGCCTATGGGAAATCTTTCCCAATGTCATCTTTTTGAACTTGCATAAATTAAATGAAGTTTTAACTACCAATTTCTGAATTAGGGATGAAGAAGCGCACATTAGAGCTAGGTACAAAACACAAAGTCCTGTAGCTCAGTGGTTAGAGCACTCACCTTGCAAGCGAGACACCTGGGTTCAATTCCAGGCAGAGTGAAACCTTGGGCAAGTTTCCTTACTCCACACAGAGCCTAATAATAATCCCTCCAAAAAACAAAACAATAATAAATTGGTCATTTTCAATCCACGACTGTTTGTGGGACACTGCTGTGCGCAATTGGCTGCCGTGTTTCGCCCACAAATATAGTCAATTCACTTTACAGCATATTCTGTGAAGCGCTTTGAGACGTCGAGAAGATGTGAAAAGCACTATGTCAAATGCAAGGATTATTATTAACATCCAAACTCTGCAGCTCGTATACTTTCATGCACCAGTTGTTAATGATGCAGAATAACAACACTCCAGAGAGAGACAAAAAGTGACTGGGGTGATGATTGTAATGATAACAGAAGATAACTCTTCTGGTAACAGAAAGAGAGGAAGAGAGAAGATGAGCTGTTATGGTCTGAAGTGGCTGAAATCGATATTGAGGCCGACATAAGGGGACCCTATCACGGTTCTGGGATGGGGCGGAATGGGTAAGGGCAGAGGTGCGGGAAACAGGACGGGCACGGTCAAGGACCTTGGCTATTACTGTCCATGGGAATCCTCGATCAAGGAACAATGAAGACATCTCGGTTGTTTTGGCATGGAAGGTTGCATTGTCAGAGCAGATACAACGGAGGCGGAGGAACTGGGAAAATGGGTTGGAGTCTCTGCAGGAGGCTGGGTGGGATATGGTGCAATCAAGGTAGCTGTGGGAGTTGGTGGGCTTATAGAAAATGTCTGTGGATAGTCTGTTACCTGACGGAGATAGTGAAGTCAAGGAAGGGAAGGGAAGAGTCAGAGATAGTCCACGTGAATTTTATGGCGGGGTGGAAGGTGGAAGCAAAATTTATAAATGCTTCTAACTCACTGCGAGAGCAGGAAGTGGCCCCGACACAGTCATCGGTGTACCTGTGGAACAGGTCAGGGAATGGACCTGAGCAGGACCGGAACAAGGAGTGTTCCAGGTGGCCAACAAACAGGCAGGCGTAGCTGGGACCCATGTGGGTTCCCATAGCGACACCTTTTATTTGAAGGAAGTGGTCGGAATTGAATATGAAGTTGTTCAATGTCAGAAGTTCGGCCAGGCAGAGGAGCGTGGTGGTAGATGGAGATTGGTTTTGCCGTTGATCGACGTGGAACCGGAGGGCCTGGAGGCGGTCCTTGTGGGGAATGGAGGTGTAGAGGGCCTGAACGTCCATTATGAAAGTTTTGCCATTGATCAAGGTGGAAACGGAGGGCCTGGAGGTGGTCCTTGTGAGGAATGGAGGTGTAGAGGTCCTGAACGTCCATTATGAAGAGGAGACGTTCAGGACCGGGGAACCGGAAATTGTCAAAGTGGCAGAGGGCATCCGAGGAGTCATGGATATAGGTGGGTAGGGATTAGACGAGTGGGACAAAAATGGAATCCAGATAGGACAAGATTAATTCGGTGGGAAAGGAACAGGCTGAGACAATGGGTCTGCCAGGACAGTCCTGTTTGTGGATCTTGGGGAGGAGGTACAGGCGGGCTGTGCGGGGCTGGGTGGCTATGAGGTTGGAGGCTGTAGGAGGGAGGTCACCAGAGGAGATGAGGTTATTGACTACCTCGGTGATGGTGGCTTGTTCAGCTGTGGGGTCATGGTCCAGGGGAAGGTAGGAGTTGTCAGAAAGTTGGCATTCAGCCTCTGCCAGGAAGAGGTCCTTTCGCCAGACAACGACAGTGTCTCTCTTGTCAGCGGGTTTAACGATGATATCAGGATTGGTCCTGAGGGAATGGAGTGCAGTGCATTCAAAGGGAGAAAGGTTTGAGTGGGAGAGGGGAGTGAAGAACTGGACATGTCCGATGTCACGCTGGCAGTTTTTGATGAACAGGTTGAGGGAGGGTAGGGAGCCTGGCGGTGGGGTCCAAGTGGAGTGGGACTTCTGGAGACAGGAGAAGGGGTCCAATGTACGGAGGGAGGCATCCTGGCCAAAGAAGTGAGCACGGAGATAGAGGTGATCAAAGAAGAGCTCAGCATCATGCCGGAATCGAAATTCATTGAGGTTTTTTGTTGAGGTGCCGAATGAGGCAACAGATGAAATAGTGTTCCCTTCGTCCTTACCTACCACCCCACCAGCCTCAATATTCAGCACATCATTCTCCGACATTTCCGGCACCTCCAGCGTGACTCATGCACCAAACACATATTTCCTTCCCCTCCCCTCTCCGCATTCGAAGGGATCGTTCCCTCCGGAATTCCTTAGTTCATTCCACCGTGAGCACTACCAGCTGCTCTCCTTCCCTTGGCACCTTCCTATGCCAACACACGAGATGTAACACTGCCCTTTCACCTCCTCCCAGACCACTATCCAAGGCCCCAAACACAGCTTCCATGTAAGACAGCGGTTAACATGTACTACCACCAGTATAGTATACTGTATCCGCTGCTCATGGTATAATCTCTCTATACTGGGGAGACTGAGCGTAAATTGGGTGACCAATTTGCAGAACACCGTGCTGTACGCAAGGTCAACCCTGATCTTCTGGTCTCCTGTCATTTTAACTCACACTCCCATTCAGTCTAACCTCTCCATTCATGGTCTCCTACTCTGTTCCAATGATCCACAGTGAAAACTTGAGGAACAGCATCTTATCTATCTGCTGGGACCCCACAGCCCTCTGGCCTCAATATTGATTTCAGCCACTTCAGACCATAACAGCTCACCTTACCTCTCCCGCTCTTTCGGTTACCAGAAGAGTTATCTTCTGTTATCATTACAATCATTACCCCAGACACTCTTTGTCTCTCTCTGGTGTGTTGCCTGTTCTGCACTATTAACACTTCTTCTCCCCAGTTTTGCTTCAACCCACCCCCACATTTGTTTTACGCCACTATCACCTCTTTAACCCATCAACTAACACATTCTCTCCTTTGTCTTCTTTTTTGTCTTCTCTGTTTTCCTTGTCCTGACTCTCCCTCTCAACTTGTTATGAAAGAAACATAACAGCTAGGTTTTCAAGTCCATAATTTAAAGCATTTTTTTCAATAAAAAATCGAAAGCATTTGGCCTGGAGAAGGTAGACTTCATTTGGAAGTTTACACAAGGAGTTGTCTTTGAAAAGCAGATGAGAGCCATTTGAGGAATGGGTATTTCTTAGAATTGTGAGACCTGAAATAACCCAGATTAAAACTAACAGGAGATCATTGTTGATCCTCTGTATTATTAGTTATGTGTTTTGATTACCTGTTATCTCTGCAAACATATGCAAAACTAAAGCAAATAAAATGTATTGTAAAAATAAAGCTTTTATTCTTTCCAGGGGACTAATGTTCAGTTGGGTATTGCAATTGGTTGTTTGTTTTAGGAAAGCTAGGCACATAAGTGCAATCTTAAAAATTATCTGGTGTAGCACTAAGGCTTTCACATTAGAAGATTGATTAAGATAACAAAAATTAAATACCCTTTACACTCATCCTGTTTTCCCAGCATACAAATTCAGATTTACACCTCTAAGATTTATGCAGGTTTATTCAAAGGCTGCACAGAAGAGCAGATTAAGGCACTGAATTACTTTAACTATATTCACTTTGGAATGAAACTTGGGAGTCAATTTTGTGACTGAGGTAAGACAACAAAATTCCACCGTATTATAAACTTAATAGAAAATAATTTACCAATAGAGCACAAAGAGTACACTACTTTAAAATGAGAAATAGATCAGTTCTATAAATGTTTTCCTGTAATTCCCTCTCAAATAAAGCCCTCACCATCCATGACCTCATCCCGGACAAGCACATTGACATTCTTGGGCTCACCGAAACCTGGCTCTCCCCTAATGACCCTGTCCCCCTAGCGGAAGCCTCCCCTCCAGGCTACACCTTCCACCACACCCCCGTCCAAACCAACGTGGCGACGGGGTGGCCCTCATTTCCAAAGCCTCCCTTGGCCTCACCCCCTACTCATCTGGCTGCTTCCCCTCCTTGAGCTCCTCCCACCAAGCTCTCAACCATCTTCTACTGCCCTTGGAAAAGGCTACCACCCAAGACCCTCACAAAGGCCCTCACATCATCAAACATCCTATCCCTCTGGCCTTTCACCTGCAGAGATCCTGAAGCAGCTGTCCAGCTGCTCCATGATCGCCTCTCCTCCACCTTCAACTCCCTCTTCCCCCTGAAAATCAGCACCATCTCCAAACCCACCCGATCCCCCTGGTACAACAACCATCTCCGCCGCCTAAAAACCCAAACCTGGCTGCTCGAGCGCAGATGGCAAAGAACTGGTCCGACAGTCCACCGCTAACTGTGGCTTGAGCATCCCCACAGCTACCGCTGTTCTTGACATGTGCAAAAATGGCCTTCTACTCCAACATCATCTTAGAGGCTAAACACAACCCTAAAATCCTTTTTTCCACCACCCATTACCCCCCCTCAGACCTCCTCAATCTTCATATCAAATGCCAAGTGCAAGGAGGTCATGGCCTTTTCTTCATCTAAAACTCACGACATCTGCCAGGCAGCCTCATCCACCTGCCTCTTGTCACCCACCACCACCCCCTCTCTATCCCCCTCAACCTCCCCATCATCTGCTCCTACCACCACCCCCATCCTACATTCCTTCCTCCCCATCTCTCCCTCCTCCCTCTCACCCACCATCACCATCACCTTCATGAAACCCACCACCTTCTGCCTCGACCCCCTCCCCACCAACTTGCTGGTCACCCAGCTCCCCGTCCTCTGCCCACTACTGGCTGCCACCATCAACCAGTCCCACTCCTCCAGATCAGTCCCTGCCTCCCTCAAAACTGCTGTCATCATCCCCCTCCCCAAGAAACCTTCCCTAGATCCCTCAAACCCCAGCCACTACCGCCCCATTTCTAACCTGCCCTTCCTTGCAAAAGAACGCGTTGTTGCCGATCAACTTCGCGCACACCTTTCCTCCCACTCCCTCTTTGAACCCCTCCAATCCAGTTTCCGCCCTGCCCACACTGCGCTTGTGAAAGTCACAAACGACATCCTATTTGTGACCAGGGCTCCCTCTGCCTCCTTGTCCTCCTGGTTCTCACCACCGCATTCGACACAGTCGATCATGCCATCCTCCTCCACCGCCTTTCCTCCATCATCCACCTCAGTGGGACCGCATTCGCCTGGTTCGAGTCCTATCTCACAAACCGCCAGCAGTACATCTGCACAAATGGCTTCTCCTCCCGCTCTCACACGGTCACCTGTGGGGTACCGCAAGGATCCATCCTTGGCCCCCTCCTCTTTCTGATCTACATGCTCCCTCTTGGGGATGTCATCCACAGACATGGGGTACATTTCCACATGTATGTGGACGATACCCAACTCTATTTTTTCAACTCTCTTTGCGACCCCCAGTCCCCTGATGTTCTGTCAGCCTGCCTGTCAGATCTCAGGGGCTGGATGAGCGCAAACTTCCTTCAGCTGAAAGTTGACAAGACGGAAGCCATACTCTTTGGTTCTCGTCAACATTTAAAATCTCACGGCTCTCACCTCCTCCACCTACCCGACCTCCCCCTAAAACTCTCCGAACCCGTACGCAACCTAGGCGTCAAGTTCGACCCCCAATTATCCTTCCTCCCCCACGGTTCCTCACCAGCACCGCCTTCTTCCACCTTTGACACATCTCCCGCCTCCACAAATACCTTTCTCCAAACGCCGCTGAAACCCTAGTCCATGCCTTTGTCACCTCTCAGCTGGACTATTCTAATGCCCTCCTCGCCAGTCTCCCATCCGCTACCATCCATAAAATCCAGATCATTCAAAACTCTGCCGCCCGCATTCTCACCCACATGAATCTCCACTCCCCGATTACCCCAGTCCTTGCCAGACTGCACTGGCTGCCTATCCCAGAGAGGATCGACTTCAAGATCCTCACACTTGTATTTAAATCCCTCCACTCCTCTGCACCCCCCTACCTCTCTGACCTCCTCTCTCCTCAAAACAGTACCCGTTGCCTTCGTTCCTCCGGGTCTGGCCTCCTCCGAGTCCCTCCGCTCCACCCTCGGTGGCCGTGCATTCAGCCACTATGCCCTGAGTCTCTGGAACTCCCTTCCTCACTCCCTTCACCTCGCTCTCCCTCTCTTCCTATTTTCAGGTCCCTGCTGAAGACCTTTCTCTTCGATCACGCCTTTGGTCAACCTTCCTCCCCATCCCCTTGGCTCAGCCCTGGGATCCGTTACTGTAAAGCACTCTGAGACGCTGCCCCAATATGGAGGGCGCTATATAAATCCAAGTTGTTGTTGAAATAAATGAATAGTGACAGGGAGTGAAGTGAAAAATATTAGGTCTGCTCCATCAGGGAACCAATCTTCAAAAATAGTTTGAACAAGCACAATGCTAACATTTCCATGTTTAATACATCTCACATCTTCTATCTTCATCAGCCATCAACAATGCCTTGGAATACTGTGGACCCACTTGACTCAGGAACCAGACCACCTAAACTGCGCAGGAGGTTGACTTGACTTTAATATTCTGTTGTAAAATATGTCACCTTGGCACTTACTTCCTCTTGTACTCCCCTTCCCCAAGAAAGTCACTAGTTGCTCATTTGACAGCCAATAAATACAGCTTTGTACCCTCACTAGGTGGATAACAGATGCCAGGAACTCCTTGGTTTAAGCCTCTTAGTGAGCAGGACAACTTTGCATAAAATGTACGAGAGCTTTGCCACCATCCTCTTGGCACCACCTGGAGCAATTATACAGAAAATATTCTTTATGAAGTTCTGGAATGTATCATAGAAAAATTGTGTAGATTGTTTTTATACCTGACGTTTCACACAGCATAAATATTCCAGGCTACAAGTTACTGAAAATATTATTGTAATCCATTATTTGTCCAAATAACTGAAATTCATACTTACCCATTTGAAAGATCTGCTTGTGCTGATTAAAATAGTCACACATTTCAAAGTTCCAATGGTCTGGCAGGTGGGTCGGGTGACGTGGAGCAGGCCGGAGCTGGCTGAGTGGAGGGAGCGGGCGGGTTGGCAGGAGGTTAGGAGGTGGGGCGAGACTATTGAGGGCTTTGTAGGTGAGGATCAGGATTTTGAACTGGATCCTCTGAAGGATAGGGAGCCAATGGAGTCGGGTGAGAATGGAGGAGATGGGGTCACGGAGTTTGGTGCGGGAGAGGACACGGGCTGCAGAGTTCTGGATTATCTGCAGCCTGTGGAGGGAGGAGTTGGGAAGGCCGACAAATAGGGCGTTTGCATAGTCGAGCCTGGAGGTGATGAAGGCATGAACAAGGGTTTCAGTGGCCTGAGAGGTGAGGTAGTGGCGGAGTCGGGCGATGTTACGGCGGTGAGGGAAGGCAGAGTGGGTCATGGCTTGAATGTGGGGAAGAAAAGACAGTTGAGGGTTGAACAAGACACCTAGGTTCCTGACTGGCTGGTGAGTTGAAGTGTGCAACCATGGAGGTTGATGCTGCCAGAGCCTGAGGTGCAGAGGCGCTGGCGCGAGCCAATCAGGAGGGCCTCAGTCTTGTTCACATTCAACTGTAGGAAATTTGCCCTCATCCAGGACTTGATGTCCGACAGGCAGTCTGTCAGGACAGCAGTGGTCCTGGAGTTGAGGGTGGAGGCAGAAGGATAGAATTGGGTGTCATCTGCATACGTGTGGAAGTTGACCCCATGTCTGTGGATGATGTCACCAAGGGGGAGCATGTAGATATTAAAGGAGAGAGGACCAAGGACAGAGACCTGGGGGATGCCAGATGTGACAGTGCAGGGGCTGGAGGAGGAACTGTTAGAGGCAACAAAGTGGAGACAGTGAAAGAGATAGGAATCAAACCAGGCAAGGGCAGATCCGTGAAGATTGAGTAAGGAGGAGAGGCAGTGCATGAGGATGGAGTGGTCGACAGTGTCGAAGGCGGCAGAGAGGTCAAGGAAGACAAGGAGGCAGAGGGAGCCCTGATCACAGATGTTCAGAATGTCATTCGTGACTTTGCCCAGGGCTGTTTCCATGTTGTGGGCAGCGTGGAAGCCGGATTGGAGGGGTTCAAAGAGGGAATGGTGAGAGAGAAAGGAGTGGAGCTGGAACACGATGACTCGTTCCAGGACCTTGGAGAGGAATTGGAGGTTAGAGATGGGGCGGTAGCTGGAGAGGAGGGATAGATCCAGGGAAGGTTTTTTCAGGATGGGAGTGATGACAGCTGTTTTTTAGGGGAGTTGGAACTGAACCAGTTGACAAGGAGAGGTTGATGACGTCGGACAGGAGAGGGGCCAGAAGGTGGAGCTGGGAGATGAGGAGAGAGGTGGGGATGGGATCGAGGGAGCAGGTGGTGGGTTTGAGTTTGCAAACAATCGCGGAGAGGAATCAAAGATAGGGTCAAAACAGTATAGGGCAGATAGGTGGGGGGTGGATCATGAGGGAGAGGTGATGTGGGGGGTGGCGGTGGATGGGGCAGAGGTGGCTGAACGTATTCCCTCCATTTGGGTTTTGAGGAAATCCAGCATCTCCTCACAGTTGGAGTTTGAGGAGAGGATAGGCGCGGCATGGCAAGGTGGATGGAGGAGACGGTTTGTGGTGGAAAAGAGAAGCCGGCAAGTAGAAGGAGGATTTGGTGGAGGCAAGAGCACAGTGGTAGATCTTGGTGTGGTGAAGCCAAATCTGCCGATGGACCATCAGTTTGGAATTGATCCAGGCATGTTCGGCTGCTCGCACTTGTGCCTTGAGGGAACAGAGGTGGTTAGTGTACCAGGGGGATTTACGGTAGTGTGAGGCAGTTCGGGAGGTGAGGGAGGCAAGGGAGTCCAGAATGGAGGAGAGGGAGTTGTGGAGAAAAGAGAGTGAGGAGGGGAGATCGGTCAGGGAGGGCCAGAGACGTAGGAGTTCAGATGACTCCAGGGCAGTGGAGAGGGAGAGAATTTTTTTCCACGGACGGTATGTGATGGTGGAGGGTTGAGAAAGGGGAAGGGATGCTGAGGTGTTGAGGGAGATGAAGTGGTGATCCGAGATGGCTTTATCGATGATGGTGATGTCCGAGATGGTAAGGCCCCGGGTGATCACCAGGGTCAAGGGGGAGGCCACGGACGTGAGTGGGGGAGTGGATGAGGAGGGAGAGGTTAAGGGAAGAGAGGAGGGAGGAGAAGTCGGCTGAGGTAGAGCAGGAGGGGGTGCAGTAAAAAAAATATTATATATCATAAAATATACGGTGGTCAATTCACTTTACAGTATATTCTGTGAAACGCTTTGTGATGTCTTGAAGACGTGATGAGGCGCTATATCAAATGCAAGGATTATTATTATGTATTATTTTTCTTTTTTGTAAAAAAATCAAATTTTCATAAATTCAGTACACTTATATTTTAATTTAGTTTTTGCTTCTCTTTCAGGGCAAGCTAATTATACTAGTTCAAAGTAATATACATAATAAACAATGGATGAAAACATTAAAAATTATTGTAATGATTTAACATGTTAGGTATTGAGGAATTTAACAATGAAAATAAATGGCTTTTGTTGACTATGAAACATTTGTTGCTGGCTGAAAATCCAGAGAATTGACAAGCTGCAATAAAATGCAGAACCCAACCCAAGATCATCACTTGAAACATTAGTGTATTCTTACTTAAGGTAAAGATCATGTTGCTACTTGTCTAAAATTATATGTATCACAAAAGACACAGGGTGGAACTATGAGATGCAGAAATGATCTTGTTTTGACATTCCTAAAGGCAGGAAGATCAGAGGACATAGGTTCAAGGTTGTGAAGGTCAATTTTACGACAGACACCAGGAAACATTTCTTTACAAAGGGTAATTAACATATGTAATGGATTACCAGGAATGATAATTGAGACCATTACATTGGACTCATATAAGAAACAATTTGATACTTAATAATAATAATCCTTGCATTTGATATAGCACTTTTCACGTCTTCTCGACGTCTCAAAGCGCTTCACAGAAAATGCTGTAAAGTGAATTGACCATATATTTGTGGGCGAAACGCAGCAGCCAATTGCGCACAGCAGTGTCCCACAAACAGTCGTGGATTGAAAATGACCAATTTATTATTGTTTTTTTGTTTTGGAGGGATTATTATTAGGCGTGTGGAGTAAGGAAACTTGCCCAAGGTTTTGCCCTGCCTAGAATTGAACCCAGGTGCCTCGCCTCCAAGGCGAGTGCTCTAACTACTGAGCTACAGGACTCCACATTTCAATAGGAAGTCAATAGAATGCACTAACTGGTTCACAAATCAATGACGAGAAGGCATCAATTTAGATAATTACCAAAGTCCTGTAGCTCAGTGGTTAGAGCACTCGCTTTGCAAGCGAGAGACCTGAGTTCAATTCCAGGCAGGGCGAAACCTTGGGCAAGTTTCCTTACTCCACACGCCTAATAATAATCCCTCCAAAACCAAAACCAATAATAAATTGGTCATTTTCAATCTACAACTGTTTGTGGGACATTGCTGTGCGCAATTGGCTGCCGCGTTCGCCCACAAATATACAGTCAATTCACTTTACAGTGTGTTCTGTGAAGCGCTTTGGGACGTCCTCCCGACGTGAAAAGCGCTATATCAAATGCAAGGATTATTATTATTATTATTATTATTAAAGGAGCAAAGGGAGGTGGGGGGGAGAGGGGGGATTCAGGAGGATTGTTTTTTAAAAAAAAGGTCATTAGGGCAACTCAATAATTTGAAGGGTAAGGGAATAAAGCAGGTAAATGGGACTGAATTGATTCAGTTCATGGTTGGAGAGTCAGTTTATCCCTCCCATTAAATTCTGGAATGTACTGCTAACCAATCGAGTATCACAACTGTAAAGTTATACATTGGCAATTGTCATCCTGTGTTTTTTCCTATGTGTGAAAGGGCCAATCCAAACAGTGTATCTGGCTTTCGTTTCATAAGATATATCATTGGACTACAATAGCAAAGCCACTACACTTCACAGAAACTGACTGGTTGGTGAATCAGTGACTAAATTCATTGACAATTAACTTTTTTTACAAAATTTATTTCACAATATGAGAGAATAAATGGTATGTATGGAAAATTAATGAATGCTAAATTTTGGAGTTGCAAGTGAATTGTGTACAAGAAATTTCTTATTCAATAGCTTAGCGTCAACCACTCTCTTCATACCCTAGTATAATAGTAAATAAATAGAAGAGAATTTCTTCCAATGACCTTTTGTGTTTGCCTACAAAATGCGCAGTCACTACACAATAAATCTTGTGAAGCGCTGTGAGAGATTTTCCAGACATGAAAGGTTCTGTATCAAATGAAAGGATTATTTACTATTTATTTATATTACAATAAAAATAATGTAATATTATACTAAAGCAACTTGTATTATGAAGTAATATAAAGACAAACAGAGCTTTGTCTGAAGTGTCTTACACTTCTCTCCAGAGGATTTTGTCCTTCATCTTTAAAATGCCATAAGCTAACATTGAAGTTAAATTTTGTGCATTTACTACTCCCCCATCAACTCTGTTTTAATAATTTGGCATGGAGCTAGTTCAAATTTCCAGCTTGCCAACAACAATTTGCATTATGTCACACCTTTCATTCAGAGAAAACATCTCAAAGGTCGAGTGGGATCTCGAGTTAGGAGTGAGTATGTTACCTTCATGCAATCTTTAACGTCTACCTGAACAGATGGTGATTTAAACCTTGGTTTAACCTCGATTTAAGGTTTCACCCAAACAATGACACTTCTGATAATGCACTGTACCCTATACTACATTGAAATGTCAGCTGAGACAATATGAGTTTAAAGTTCCGACATGCGGCCTGAACCCACAGCTTTCAGACTCAAGAGTCCTATCAACTGAGCCAGGGTGACATCAATATAGTTAGAATTTTGCTATACTGTATTTGATAGAGCGTGCAACTCATTTGGTAATATATTGAGAATATTATGTTTCCAATTTGTCCATCTTTATAAATTACTATCATAATTTCAATAACTAACATAAACAAAATTCTTTAAAATAAATACAAAGTGGGTGGTAAACTGTGTTTGCCCAATATATTGGTCATCACCCTGAGGTGCTACTCTATGTGAAGGGCACAATATAAGTGCAAGTTGTTTTTGTTGGTTATGTTTAAGATTGAGATTTAAATGCAGCCCAAACTTATAAGTTGTATAACTATTTCTATACAACTTCTAAGTTTTTCCTGTTGTCCGTTAGGGTGAGAAGTCGAACAACTCTGAGCAATCTTACTATAGTACTTATGCCTAGTCTTGGGGCTAATGTAGAGGGTATTGTACCCCGCATTTAACTGAGAAAGAGATGAAGTTGATAGTGGAATGATTTGATTACCCAATAACTAAATCCTCTTTGTAAGGTGCACATTAGGTCTAATCCCTGCTCCAAGAAAAATATAAAAATTGCATTGCAAGAATTGCAGAAAACTTGCTTCCAAATTAATAGTGAATTTAAAAATTATCCACAATTCGGCGCAATCTTGAATTTACAGCAAAATTGTCTTATAGACTATGACAGGTTGCATTTTAAGCCTCGTGACCCTAAAATTAGGAAGAAAGTGAAGAAATAGTTAACTGGACAAATACGAAACTGATTTGTTGGCCTTTTTAATTTTGATTGTTACACACCCTACTTATGGGAGTTCCAATTAAAACAAGTCAGACAGGGCAAATAAAGATGATTAGTTGAGAGGGAGAACAAATCAGAGTTATGTTTGGACTGCAGTTTCATGAAAGGAGGTTGTGATCTTTTGTACTGTAAGATAAAACTGTCTTTCCTAGAGTCAATAGTAAAAAAGTTAAAACATTACTGTTCAAGTAGCAGACTTTGAACTTGGGAAGCTTTTTTTTCTGGGCAACACTAACTTGACCCACCCATTAGCTAAATTACAGTGCAATTTAATCTGTGGTTCTGCAGTCATCCTGTCTTTGGTAATTCATCTACTGCAACAGCCTTGATTCTGAGGTTCCTCAGGTTCAACCACAACCACAAGTTTTTGCAAAATGTTTGGATTCTAGAAAAGAATAAAGGTAGCATTACCCTATGAGAAATTCAATGTGAGGAATTCAAAGTACTTACAGTAAAAAATCTACATTTTTTTGGTAAATTGGAAAATTATTGGAGCCATAGGAATATAATTTAATTACATTTTCTAAATTAACCAAATCTGATATTCCTTTCTGAATATGTGGCACTTCAAAGATTATAATTCAACATGTTTTAAAGGAAAAAGATTAATTTGCTGTAATTGAATGCCAAAAATTAGTTTATGCTTAAAGTTTATTTGATTGATTTTGAAATGCTATCTAATTAAAGATCATTTGCTACAAATTAATTTTATGATAGTCTTAAATTAATAGTCTTTTTAGATATTAATTTGAAACAATTTAAATGAGCCACATTTTTCCATATCAAATTTATGCAATTTTCTACAAAACACTGTTGGTGAGCTATCATTGCTATGTGTGTTTACTATAGTGTAAAATATAGCCTTTGTTTACTCATTTCCTCCTAGTTATTTCTTAAATAAACTATTGAAAGAAAAATATCTGACTCTAAAAACCAGAACATGGTGACGATATATAATGATCATTATGGCCTGTTCGTACCACAATCTTTGTAAAATAGACTTTCAGCTTCTAGGTGATGCTATGCTGATTCTGTATATTTTCATGTGGACGCTTGCAGGCTGTAAATGCTGAAATGCTGTACACTGTCCAGCGCCTTGGGACGTCATCCCGACGTGAAAGGCGCTATACAATGTAATCTTGTTGTTGTTGTTGAGTTTAACTTCTTGATTAGTGCTTATAAATGCATATGTATACAGTATATACACAACAAATTCTTCTAGTAGTTTTTAGAAAGACTAAAAGCCCGCCCGTCAATGGTGGGACAATAGGGCAAGGGACATGAAGCTGGCCAGTGCACACGGAGTGAAAGAAGAGGCTGGGTCTGTAGGGTTTGAGAAAGTCGCAGACATAGGGTGAGGGGAGGCATTTAAAGGTGAAAACAAGGATCTTGAACTCAATTTGCTGAGGGATGGGGAGCCAGTGGAGCCGAGCGAGGTTTGGAGTTAGAGGCTCATGGAGATTAGTGCGGAAGAGGACAAGGACTGCAGAGTTCTGCATAGATTGAAGCTTGTGTAGGGAAGAGCTGGGAAATCTGACGAGCAGAGCATTGGCATAATTAAGTCTGGAAGGGATAAAGGTGGGACGATGGGCTCAGCGACCATCAGGGGAGAAGTAATAGCAGAAGTGGGCAATATTTTAGGTAGGAGAGAGCTGTGTGGGTCAGAGCACAACTGTGTTTTTTTTGGCTTTCATACTGCTGTACCTCCTCAAACATTTTTTTGTTTATGCTTGAGAGATTGCTTTGCATGTGGTTGTCACTTTAAGCTGAACATATCATACCTTTTTAATTATTTCTTCTGCTAGGGCTGAAAATGCTTGCTCAATGTTTATATCATCTTTTGCACTTGTCTCAAAGAATTGCATATCATGTTCCTGGGCAAGCTTGAAATACAAACCAGTACATATTATTTATATCCATGGAACCAATTACAGATGCACAATGATCCCGAGGAGAGAATTTGTTTATAAAACTACCAGCTGTTTGGGCAAGTGAATAATCTAAGGAGGATCAATAGAGATCTGGATTGATTATGTGGATGGCATATTGAGGCGTGGATAGATTTTATTGTTGATAAATGTAAGTTGGAACAAGAAACTTTGTGTAGTTATATGTGCATACAATGGAGGAGTGGCTATCAGCAGAAGTGAAAAAAGAAAAGAATCTGGGTGTGATTATTGAACATACCTAGAGGTTTTGAGGCAATGTGAGACTACTGCAAACAAACTAAATTAAACATTAGGTTGTATCTTGAGGGCATTTGACTTCAGGATCTATACATACTGATTGCTAAAATTAACAATCTTTTCTTTATAACCTAACAATAGGATTCAGAATTCTCTCCCTTGAGATAGAGAAGATGAAGCCTATGAAAGGGAGATTTTGGTGGTTGTGGAGGGAGTGGGATTGATTAGTCAAAATGTCTTTTTGCATTCCATGCTTTGTTCTTTTTCTATCAGTACGATGCTTTATAATGCATATCCAGTTATCAAAGTTCAGAATTAGAAGATTATTTTTCAAACAATTTACAATAGCTTTCATTTCGAAGTGACTAAATTGTAACCCATTGTGAATATATAAAATGTACCTGTTTTCCTTTGTCCAATGTAACTCCCCGTTCACTTGTAAGTCACATTTGTTGCCAATTAATACTTGGCCAACATCCTTTCCTGCATTCTAAAACAAAATTCATTGTTGTGCATTTAATGGGGTTTTCATGTATTTGCGATGTATCACGTCTTCAAAAATCTACATCTATCCTTTATCTGACTATTTAATCATTAAGCTATGTTGTACTGTTTTAATACAGTAACCACAAATTGAGTCATTTTATATAACCAAAAGATTCCTTCTGTTCCTTTCTAACAATGCATTAATTGTAGGGATTTAGAATGCGATCAGCTGAATATGTGCGCATGATATTGAAAGTCTTATACAATGGCCTTTTTTTCTCCAAGCTGTCTTAAGTTGACAAAATGTAAGTCATTCAATCTTCATGAAGAAAATCATTCAGCTATTATTTTAAAGAACCCATGCTTTTATTACCTGTAATATTAATACTTTATACATATAGGCAAGGTTTCTCAGAGTATCTCTCATTTTTCATTGAGGCTGCCTCTACAATATGTAAGTCTATCGATAACTGACCATAGTTGCTATATTTTCCATGATAAGTAATACATTAATCTCTACATACTTCTTACATACTCTATGTAAAACAGAGTCAATTTTGTTTCCTGCTTGAATAATATTCAAGCCCAGAGGACCTTGCCAACCAACCTTCACCTGATATTCTCCAGGATTAGGTGAGCAGCATGCATTCCTCCAGGGAGAAGCTGTGCACTCCATTCCAGACAAATGGAAATTTTCATTCATTTTGCTTGGATACTCTAAAGCATGGTGATGGATTTCTGCATGTGTCAGATAATCGGCTGACCTAAAAAAGTTTTCTTTAAAATTCATTAACAATTCTTGGGAAATTCCATGAAACAAAGTGAATAAATCCTACTAAATAGAAATAGACCAATACTGATTTTCCTACTATAAATTAAATGTTATCGAAGCAGGAAACAAAATTTACTCAGTTTTTCATAATATTTTCTACCCCACCCCCACACCCGGCTCGTAGTTAGCCTCCGCACTGTTAAGCACTCTGCGTGGAGGACACCAAATAAATGCAAGTTGTTGTATACATATGACTATAATAATAATAATCCTTCCATTTGATATAGCGCCTTATCACGTCTTCGAGACATCTCAAAGCGCTTCACAAAATATACTATAAAGTGAATTGACTGTATATTTTGTGGGAAAAATGCGGCAGCCAATTGCGCACACAGTGTCCCACAAACAGTCGTGGATTGAAGTGATCAATTTATTATTATTATTTTTTTGAAGGAATTATTACCCCTGGAAAAGCGATCCGCCAATTAACTAACAAGTGGGTTCCTACTTACTGCTAGGTAAACAGAGGCGTGTCTAATAAAGAAATTTGCCCAACGTTTCACCCTGCTAGGAATTGAACCCAGATCTCTTGCTTGCGAGGCGAGTGCTCTAACCACTGAGCTACAGGACTCTCTAATTGACTATGGTCAATTAAGATCAAACCAGTATAGCAAACAAAAGCAGTAGTATATTCTGGAAAAAAACTCACCTCAACAGTATCTTTAATCCACCACGTGATATTATTGAAAGTATTTAAATTTGTAATATCATAGACAAGCATAAGACCATTTGACCCTCGAAAATAATGAGTTGTAAGTGTATGAAACCGTTCCTGGCCAGCTGTGTCCCTACCAATAAACAAAGCACAAGTCATTGTGTCCATTTTTCAGGAAAAGAGTAAAAGAAGATAAACTGAGGATTATGTTTTCAATGGATGAATTCTATTAGAATTTATATTCAAAATTAACTTACCATACTTGTAGCCTAACTGTGGCATTATCATTCACCCTGACCGTTTTTACCCTGAAATCAATCCCTATAGAAAAAACAAAAGTTTAGTTAAATGTGGCATCATACATTTTGTCCACAAAACTTTATTAAGGGCTCTAAGACCCTTCCCTGCGTGATGGGCACTATATAAATGCAAGTTGTTGTTAACTGTATGTAGTTGATTCCAGAGCTAATAATAACCCAGAGAAATTGTTAATTACCAAATTTGTGGGTTGTACAATTTGTGGGTTCAAGTCCCCGTTGGGATTTGGAACTAACATAGTCTAAGATGACAATCCAATGCAATGTTGGTAGTGTACTGCATTGTTGGAGGTGCTGTCCTTCAGATGAGATGTTAAACCAATCTGTCTGTTCAGGTGGATGTTAAAGATTCCTCGATTTGAAAAGAAGGAGTTTTTTTCCTGTGGACCGGGCAAAAAATCCCTCAGATTAAAAAAGCTGATCATTCATTACATGTCTGTAGTGTTTACAAATTTGCCTGCAAATACACAGTCGCCATTCTTTACAACATTTACAGAAATCGTGATAAAGTTCTATGTCAAGAACTATTACCTGTGCTCTCAGTATCAATTTCTTATCACACTTTGAACAAACTAAATATATTTGGTGCATTTGTTAAGCGCTCTGGGACGCTACCCTGCATGAGGGGCACTATATAAATGCAAGTTATTGTTGTTATATAATTTCTGTTCAGGTTATATAATATATATAATTGTAATTATATAATTTCTGTATCAGATACTTCTGCCACTCTTCTCACGAGGCTACATATTAAGTTCCTCTCACTTTATTAAATCAAAAGGACACTGATTCATCATTACTGGCAGTTTTACTTTTTGAAAGGCCACTAGGCCACTAGTTAGAACACTAGAAACCATTCACACTCAACTGTTTTTTGATGTTAGAATTTTGCCTCTGACTTTCACAGAAATCTTTTCCAATGATAGAATGTTTTTGCCAATCTGGTAATGATATTGATGCTCACAAAAGATATTTGAATACTTCACAAAATATCTGCAGATTGAACTATAATTATGCATCACCACCCAGTGGCCATACTTGCACATTTCCCATTGTAAACATTCAAATATTGTCTTACCACAGGTTCCAACACTCTGTAGGCATATAAGGATTGTAAAAGGATACTATTAATTTTGGTCTGAACTTTTATTCAGGTGATACGACCATGAATCAGCAAACAATATTATTGTATGCACTGTATAATGCAATTCTACATTGCAAATAGGACAATACATTCTGTACATTTTACAATAAAAATCCTGCGAGGAGCTTCAAGACATCTCGATAGCATGATAAGGCACTATAGCAAACCCAGGGATTATTATATATTTACATTACTACAAAAAAGACTATTGCAATTATACGTAGGTCATAAATGATGGTACCCCATCATTTGGTTTGGGCCCACATATCACTGCTGATGTCATTTGTGTGTCGTGACTGCACCAATGTGCACGACGTGAGGGCGGTGGCGCTTTCTGCAACACCGACCTCACGTCGCATAGAGGAAACAATGTCAGAGTGGCTCATGCCATGAGTAAGAAGCTAGTCGACTAGTGTTGGATGCAATCCACATACATTGTATGCAAATCGTGGGATCTCATATCTCATATCAAGGATTCGATGGGTTGACTTAAACTCTATTGGTGAAATTATTCAACAGTCTATGTCAGAGCATTCCAAGTAGTAGAAATTTCTCCACTCATAGACCCCTGGATATCAATAGTATGTACTATTTCACTGGGGGTTTGCAGGCACCCTTCTGGTACATTTTCAGGCACAACCTCTATAAGTTTTTCTATAGTTGATTCTACAGCAGATAGAAAATTATATAAACTTTTAAATTTTTATTCATTTAACAAGTATTAATTTCATTATTGTAAACAGTACCTGATGCAGCAAATCCCAGTGAAACAGTATATTTCCAACAACAACAACTTGCACTTACATAGCAGGCTCCACACAGGGTAGCATCTCAGAGCGCTTAACAGTGGCGGAGCCTGACTGTAAGCACGGTTGAAGAGGGAAGTTTTCAGGCGGGAAAGGAAAAGGGGAAAGAAGGGGCAAGGCGGAGGGATCGAGGGAGTGTTCCAGAGTTTTGGGGCGTAGTGGAAGAAGGCCGTCCTGGTCAGGGACCGGATGTGGGAGAGGAAGGATAGCTGGGGGTCCAAACGGATATCTAGATTGAGCACTGGTTTGGTGAGTCTGAGGGTGAGCCCAGAGAGGTTGAGGAGTTTAGATCCACAAGAGTGAAGATGTTGACAGGAGCCAAGGCTTCCGTCTTGTCCATATGCAGCTGCAGGAAGTTTACACTCATCCAGGCCTTGATGTCTACCAGACAAGCTGTTAGAACATCGGTGGACCTGGAGTTGGTACTGGAGGAGGTAAAGTAGACTTGTGCGTCATCCACATACATGTGGACGTTTATCTCTTGTCTGCGGATGACATCACCCAGAGGGAGCATATAGATAAGGAGCAGAAGAGGGATGGAGCCCTGGGGTAACCAGCAAGTGACCAGACAGGAGCAGGAGGAGAAACCGTTTGCTGAGATGAAATGGAGGCAGTTGGTTAGGTAGGACTCAAATACCATGCAAATGTGGTCCCACTAAGGTAGATGAGGGAGGAGAGGTGGTGGAGGAGACTGTATCAACCAGGCCATCCTCCTCCACTGCCACTCCTCCAATCACTGCATTTGTCCATTTCAGTATTTTCCAATGCAGTGATTGAATTGGCCTAGTCAGCAGACATTAATCCGATGGTAATACTGATCAAACTCAGAAGAACTTCAGGAAATGAAAGCGATGCATGGCAAACTACTTGCGACAATTTATTGACGTTAAGGATGTAAATATAGAGTGCATTTTGTAGAATACTAAAGAGGACTTTAACATGCAAGATTGATAATTTATTACAAAGATATATTAATCTACAGAAAAATCACATGTGGAAAAGAATAATTTGCCTACAAAATACACAGACACTCCATTTTACAGTATATCCTGTGAAGTGCTTTTAGACGTCTTAACGACAGGATAAGGTGCTATATTAAATGTATGGATTATTGTGATAATTTACTGTCGGGAATACGTCTTATTCATTGCAATCCCTTCACTTATTGCAGTTTCATAACAATTCTTAATGTGGGCTCTTGGTAGAATGAGTGTATCACAGTGGCTATGCTGGAGAGAAGAGGTGAGATAGCACTATTGGATTTATTCGTATATCACTGTATTCTCGTATATTGTAGGCTGGTTCGGAGATAGACAAGCTTTAATTGCTCAGAAGATGTATTGAAGACAGATAGGACTCATATTAAGAAAAGAAAGCAGAGAATAGTGTTAACAGTGATTCAAATTGTTAGACCATATATGGAGCCAATGTTACACTAGAAAAGACATAATGATTGATTATGTTATATCTTTAATATTGTCTTTCCAATAAATTGCTTGTAAGTAGTTGGAGGATAATAATGAATAATTCATGCTGAAACACAGCATCTTAAGATTTCAAAACACTTGATTTAATCAGCTGTTGGTTTCCTAAAGCGTAGTCCTGTTTCAAGATGGTTAGTGCGCTTGTCTTGCAAGTGAGAGGACCCGGGTTGATTCTCAGGTGGGACAAAATCTTAGTCAAGTTTCCTTACTCCACACATACACCTCTGTTTACCTAGCAATAAGCAGGAATCCACTTGTTAGTTGATTGGTGGATCGCTTTCCGGGGGTAATATTCCCTCCAAAATAATAATAATAATTCAGTCACTCAATCCACAACCGTTTGTGGAACACTGCTATGCGCAATTGGCTGCCCCATTTCGCCCACAAGACACAGAATCACTACAGTTCAAAGAATATTCTGTGAAATGCTTTTAGACGTCCCAACAATGTTTATATTTCTACAATTCTTTTAAATATAATTTTAATTTTTTTAAAATATATAATTATATAAAATATAGAGTTTATATAAAAACATGCAAGGATTGTTATATTATTATAGTAAAACATAAGACATGGTAAATGTTAAGAATACACAAATGAGTAAAGGCCATTCAGCCTATTTTGTTCACGTACTCATCCACTTCTTGTTGATATAAACTATTTTTTATATTCTTGTTTCAATAAAAAAAGAGTCGTTAAATAGCAGTTCTGGCTTTATACATTTCTGTATCTGTACATTTCTGTATCTGAAAATAACACAATAAGTTTTTCATACTGATTGTTTTACTGCGATTTTATGTCACCACATTGAAATATGATATCAGCAGCAGTATAAACATCACCAATGCAAATCAATTCATGCTTATCTGAGAAATGGTCTCTGATAAACAGTACAATGGTATTGTCTACCATTATGAAAACTGCTGGAGGAAGAGAGGAAATAAGTGTATAAATCTATCATCCAGTCAACAGGTTAATATTGTGCTAAAATCTAGTTCCGAACAAAAGCATCAAAAGAGACTCAATATTTTAGGATAGATAAAAACTGGGAAGTCAGGATGATCAATACTAAAGTAATGAGGAAAATCCCATTTGCAGCAAAAAACATGTTACTACATGATCACAATAGGCAGAATTTACATGCCATTATGGCTACAGATCAGTTCCTTTGAATGATCATGGAATACATTCCAGCTGGGAAAATTACACATATACTGCTGAAGTTGAGATAGTGGATGTGTACAGGATGAACCAAAAAGGAACTGTAACCGTAGTAATAATTGTAATAAATTGGTCACTTCAAACCACGATTGTTTGTGAGACATTGCGGTGCACAATTGGCTGCCGCCCCCAGATATACAGTCAATTCACTTTACAGTCTATTCTGTGAAGCACTTTGAGACGTCGAGAAGACGTGAAAAGTGCTATATCAAATGCAAGGAATATTATTATAGTAGGCAAACAATTGTTGGAAGATTTCAAGAGGAAGAACGCTTGGTGGTGTAATGGCCTAAAACCTATAGTTAAAGCAACTGAAAGCCTGTTTTTATAAGGAATTGCTAAAATATACTGGAACCCATTTAAGGATTAATTACATTGTTAATTATTAGCAGATACACTGTTCCACTGTCAAGACAGTATTTTGGGAGGAAGGAAAATACAGGATAAAACCGTATTTAATATGTATGTGTCTTACATGAAGCCATACTTTTGGTGTGTGGAAAGTTTATCATCAAGGAAATCAACCCTTACAAAATTCCCTGACAGTACTTGCCTATTGTAGATAAAATGGAAGAATGGAAAGTGTCCTCTGTCAATCTCTCTAATATGGCAGTCTTTCCTACACTGGAATCCCCAACTAGCACGATCTTTAAAAGAATATCACCAGATAAGTTCACAATATCCATTCTCAGTGCCAGGAAAGCTACAGCCTAAACCGTCTTTCGTCCAAATCCACATGAATATTTCTAGCTTCCTGACTGGGGAGGGAGGGCAGCTCCTCGCAACTGCTTGTAACAGGGCCAACCTCTGCAAACCGTCTTCGGTCCCTTTCTTGACAGGTAACGTTTTAGTTGCAGTTCATCATTGACTAAGGCTGAGCTCAGCAGAGTTGGCTGCTCATCAATGGGCAACACTTGACATCAGTGGGCGGTCGGGTTGTGAGCACTCAGTCAGGACAGGACAGAGTCATCTCAGTGGAGTGTTATGAGTCATCAATGGTCATGAAGGAATAAGCCCCAATGGTAGTTCTGAGTCCTCACAGGATCTGGATGAGCTTCAATGAACAGGACAGACACGATGGTCAGTTTCTCAATGGTCACTTCATAATTTGTCAATGGCCAGTTCTCAGTTCATCAGTGAAGGCTTCAGCTCAGCCGTCACTGCTTCTCGGTTATTAACCGGCCAACCCTAACCGGGGAGCCTCGCCTCGCCTCGGCTCGGCTGCTGAATGGCTGGCCCTCAGCTCCTCAATGCTGAGCGTCAGTTGCTGGATGGCGAGTCCTCAGTGGAGCCTCCAGTCTTCATCGATGACCATTCTTCAATTCCTCAATGGTGAAGCTTCTCATCTGCTGCCTTGCGCGGGGGTGTGGGGCTGCGTTGCTATGTGTGTACCAGGGGGACGGGCCGGTGGGGCCGTTGTTATGCGGACGGGGGCGGGACGAGGGTCCGTTGCTATGGGGAGGGGGCGGGGCCGGTGACGGACCGGTGAGTCAGTCGCTCCGTCGCCGGGCCTGCGATTGGCGCACGCGCAGCAGCGACCGCGACGGGTCGTTCAAAAGCAGGGGAATGGCCATCGTGCGGCCCGCGGGCCGCATTACTCGTGCCTGAAGTTGGACCCACGGGGCTATGGTCCACATTGTGACGTTGCCCATCCCTGTGGTAATGGAGTCGGCGGCGCGCTGCCCTGCGGCTGCCTCCCCGCCAATCACAGGCAGCCTCTGACATCACAATTGAGCACCTTTGTAACAACCCCATTGGTTGGAGGGGTATGTGTTTACCCGTCGCCATGACGACAGATAAACAACGCGCCTCGAATCCTGATCGATTTGGTTGTATGTGTTTATTCACCTCCTTTAAAAAGCACCAGAGGTTCAGCTGCACAGAAATACACAAGGAAATCAATAGCAACATGTGTGCAGAAATAACCCGGGTAGTAACAAAGCTAATTGATTGTACCACTGGGCAACCAACCGTTCCGGATCATAAAGGACGACCGTCTACTGTGCGCTCAGCAAATTGCAGGGTGAAAAGTTTGTCTAATTATGATAATAAAATCACTATCCCGGAGTCTAAAGCTGTCTGTGTCAAAAGAAAAATAATAAACCTCGGATGCAGATCAATGGACTAAAGTTTGGAACACAGGCAAAGCAGCTGAACCTGGTGGCTAACAAAAACAGCTAATCGATGATCTGACAAAATGCTGCATTGGACAAACACACCGAGTAGTGAGACACATTCCTTATGTTGGTGTGGGGAACATCTCATCTTGCCAGAGAAATATAGGCAGATATACTGGCAATATATGCAAACCCCCTGGGCAGAGCTAGGATGAATGTGATGGAGGGATTCACCTCATGTTTTTTCTGAGAAGTTTGGTGGTTGGTTGGTTACAGAAAGGCATTTAATAATAATAATAATAATAATCTGTGAGGCTTGAACATGAAATCACTGATGGTTTATTTGGTGACAAGACTTTATTCTGTTTGCCCAATATAAGAAGCATTTTGTCGAATAAAACCATAGTTTTGTAGAACCTGACACAAATCACAGATTCAAAAAAACATATAGTCCAGAAATAAACCATTAATTGTTCACTAAAATTTTGTAACTTTAGATACGTTCTCATTTTCAATCACCTCATGATCTTCAGTGCACTACTGAGGAAAAACTAAAAGATTAAATTGAGGTCCTTTTGTCCTTTTAGCTCAGACTATAATATGTTTGCATTTTCTGCAGTGCCTTATGTTGCCAAAGTGTTTCATAGCATTTACTATAAAGTGTGTATTTTCAGTCAAAGAGGGCAGCCAATTTGTGCACTGGGTGTCCCACAAATAGCCATGAAGCAAATGACCAATTTTATTTGGGGAACTGTGGCTAAGGGTATGGGGAGAAACTCCCTTCTCTTTACGAATAGTGTCTGGGAATCTTTAACATCTAACTGAATAGACAGGCAAGATCTCGATTTAACATCTCATCTGAAGGATGTTTAAGCTTGCTGTTAAAGATCATATAATATTATTCTCTTGATTACTTGGCCAATATTAAAATTCTTAAAATTATTGGCCCTTGTTAAAATTCATTAAAGAATTATTCCTTCCTCATTGCTGTTTCTGGAACGTTGCTGACATAGATTAGCTATCATGTTTGTCTCATTAAAGTCACTACACTTCAAAGTAAATCATGACAAAGATCTTTGAGTTATTTGACATAGGACACAGCAATAAATGCAAGTGTATTGTATATTCAGATCAGGATTATGCTTAGAACAAGATTTCTCTACACTGACAAAAAGGATAATTTGTCATATTTGTCCAATTGTTCATTTAATCACTCATACTGCAACAGAATCAAATTTAGAAGAGTTTATTATCCAAATGATGATCTTGTACAAGGAGTTGATAGTGTGTGAAAGATGACTTACATCTGCTGGATTGATAGTACTCAGAGTGCTGAACAATCAAAAC
This sequence comes from Callorhinchus milii, assembly GCF_018977255.1. NCBI lineage: Eukaryota > Metazoa > Chordata > Chondrichthyes > Chimaeriformes > Callorhinchidae > Callorhinchus > Callorhinchus milii. The sequence goes on along the minus strand of NW_024704743.1, from coordinate 95,067,214 downwards.
ATAAATAAACATCACGCACGGATACTGCCTCCACATTGCACCTTTGGCAATGGTGCCATACTGACAATTCTCAATGCATCTCTGCCAAAAAAGCAGGATAAAGCTTCCTTTGTGGACTGGCATTGGAGGAAGAAAGAGCGAGTCCAAGAAAGCGGCTTGTCTCAGTCAGGCAGAAGAAACTGAACTGAGTGAGCTCTCCATTTACGTGTTTGGGTGCATGAACATGAAGCTCTGCCTCCACTCCACAATAATGGTGGGTGGGGGAGAGTAGGCAGTGTAATCACGGCTCCCCGCTTACTTCATTACTAAAGCGCTGTTGGTGCTGAGGTAAAAAGGCAGCATGAGACACTTAACTACATTTCATGAGGACGACTGGAAGATTCGGATAAGTGCCAGTTTCAGGATCTGGCATGCAGCCTAACAACAGTCTCGTGCATTTTTTTCATGCTGGAAAGAACCAGTTTTAGAACACAGAGAGCACAACACAGAAAAAGGCTGTAGGCTTGTGCCATGCATGACGCTCCACTTTCTGCTGGCTGAGCACAGAGTAGCAACAGAGTTCATCATACCTCAATGGCAGAAGGGATAGAAAATTAACCCTCAGTGTGAAGTCAAGATAAAGAATCAAGCAGTGACTTGTTCTATCCGTAAATAATTATAGATTGAATCAAAAGTGTCACTAATTAAAAATAGACACCTTATGATATTCTTCCCAAAGCTGAACACAAAATCCACTTACTGTGGCTGAACTAATGTTCTATATATGAAGCCCTTATTCACACTTTTGTCACCTCCTTCCTCGATTTCTCGAGTGCAATTTCTCCAATTCTCCCTGGTAACCCCAGCGCCACTATTTACAAATTGCAAATGATTCGGAACTCAACAATACTGAACTCAGCAGCCCCATTACACCAATCCTTGTCAAGCTGTATTGACTCCTTGCTGAAAAATGGATCAATTTTATGATCTTCAAACTCACCGATAAATTACTTCATACCATAGCACCTCCCTATTTCTCCAACCTACTCCACCCCTCTCTACACACCCCTTCACTCAGCCGGCTCAGGCCTTCTGTGCCTCTCTCCACCTCACTGTACTGTTGAGTCCTCCCGACGTGAAAGGCGCTCTATAAATGGAATCTTGTTGTTGTTGTTGTTGTTGATGACCATACCCTCTGCCTCCAAACCTTAGGAAACCCCTGCCTCAATCCCTCCGCCTTGTCCCCTTTTTACCTTTTCAGCTCGTACCTGAAGATTTATCTCTTTAACCGCCCCTAAAGTAACCCTGGCATGGGGTCAAACTATGCCATTGTTCAGCATTCTGAGATGCTACCCTGGATGAAGAGCGTTATATAAATGTAAGTTGTTCTTGTTCTTGAATTCTAACACAACTATTCTATATTCACTAACCTGTTTAGAAATCCCAGAACCTCATTTGTCTTTTTGATAGCTTTTTGTACCTGCCTTCCACTTGTAGTGATTTATTGGACTCCTAGAACCATCTGCTCCTCATTCGATTGAGTGAGTGTTTTACCTTTCAGGCTATTTCCACTCTCTAGTCTTTCCCGACAGGCATTGCCTTACATTTGTGAGTATTAAAACTACCTTCACTTGGCCAGTCACTTCGCTACTTGTTATAAACAACATGAATTGTATGCCTAAAGTGATTTTAATTAAACGCTTGAAATGGGAGGTGATTGTGTACATCTTGCTGAAATCCTACATAATCAATTTACCAAGCCACATGATTTTGTATTACCAGCAAACTTGGCCACAACTCCCTCCATTGTCCACCTTCAAGTTATTAATGTAAGTTTGTAAAAAGCAGTTTCCTGCAAAAATTCCCTGGTGGACGATAAGCAAGTTACCACACCTGATAGCTCCCATTGCACTAAACTAAAATATAAAATCATATAAAAGTAAGCTGCAAATATTACAGGAATGCCAATGAGAGCTACCAATAGTGATAACTCGTTTATACATTGACAGAACATTTCGAAGCGCTTCACACTTGAAGTGTAAATCGTGGTGACAGTGTATTTGAAAGGAAAGCTTGGATTTGATGATTAAAATGACTGCTACTAGAAAATAGATTACATTACATTCTGAATTGGATTCGAGTGAAAATATTCCATTGGTGATGTTTAGCTCTTGACCATCTGTATCAGCTGTCACATTTTCTCCCATTTCTTCACTCTGTTCCAAAACTTTCTGAATGATGGCAGCATCCACAGAAACTCCCTCTCCCCATCCCATAATCTACCACATGGAACAGAATGGGATATTTGCCATGTTCCCAGGGGTGTTTAAGAGTCAAGTTTAATGCAGCAATGTGAAGTTGCCAATTTTAGGTTTTGCATGGTAGCAGACATTAATACACGAGGCAGTGGGATTGACATTTTATTGAATATTATGGTAAAATATGTCAGAACTGTCACGTGCTGTGACCCTCCCTCCCAAAAAACAGAGGCATTTGGGTAATTAAAAAATCTTTTTTAAAAAAGCAATCTATCTTATAGGTTTCAAAATGGTTTTAATACCTCACGCCTAATTTACTGTGTATTTTGGATGTAGGATATAAAAATAATCCCACTCAGAAACACCAGCAAAATTCTGCTGCACTAATGCCCATGTGGGGATGTAAAACAGGTCAGAAGAATCAAAGTTCAGGGAGTTTGGACCATAAATCACAGAGGTGGTGGTGGTGAGGGAAATGCAGCAGGCAAGAGGGTATCAAAGCACAGAGCGGGGAGGCACAGGAGATTAGATGTAAGAGGAGGTGGTGAGCAATGTGGCCCGAACAGAGCTGAGGTTGTAGGCAAGTGAGTGAGATTGCAGTTGAATATTGAGTCGATTGACAAATCGCTTTTCTGGGGGTTAATTTTCCTTTCAAAAAATAAATATAATTTGGTCACTCAATCCACGACTGTTTGTGGGATCACGGCTGTGCACAATTGGCTGCTACATTTAGCCCACAAAATATACAGTCAATTCACTTTATGGTATATTCTGTGAAGCACTTTGAGACGTCTCGAAGACATGATAAGGCACTATATCAAAATGCAAGGAAGAAAGGACACTGCAGAGCCCCCTCATCACCAACAAACAGGCAGCAAAATAACATGTCAGCCATAACTATCACAATATTTTTTCCTTGGGATCTCCTTGGAGCTGAATTGGCTCCAAGGTGACATGCCTGGCAATGGAATGTCAGAATTGAGCCAGGCCTCTAGTGCAATCTTGGTAGTCTGTTTCCTGAGCCAGGACTGTTTCCTAGTCCTCACTGGTGTTTATACTCCACACAAGCCTGCATCCCTCCCATTCTCCTCTATTCCCTTCTCATGGTGTATTCTCATGCAACATTTCAGAAAAAATATTAAATTCAGTCTTAATTTTGAAGCTGGTTTTCCACTGTTCTAAAAATAGAACAAAATTATCACAATCATATCTACTATTATTAAAAGACAATGATTTTAAGGCTAAATCCAGAGGGTTTTCATCCCTAAAATACATAGTCAATCCACTTTGCAGTGTGATCTGTGAAGCGCTTTGAGCCATTTTAACAACGTGATAAGGCGCTATATCAAATGGAAGGATTATTATTATATATATTATTATTATATATATATCTATGGAGAGAGGAAAGTGAGAAAACATTCCAGGTCGCTGACCTTATTATTTTTATTTTTAGACCTTAGAAATACAGATGCTTATTTACATTTTCACGTTGTTAAAAAGTGTTCACGTAAGTTTTGGTTTGTACAGGCAAGCAATGATTCTGTTTGAAATAAAGTTAAAAGCACACAGCATTTTTAAAGTTTTTATTTAAGTATGTTTTCAACAGACAAGCTTCATTTACACTTTCTTATCCTGTACAAAATTTACATACCGTTATATTCTACTACATCAGGGTATTTGTTTTTAACTTGGACATGCCTTTCTTCCGAAAGATAGAAAGATTTACATTACATTTTCAGAGTCATAAATTACCATAGTAAAAAAGCACATTTGAAACATTAAATATGTTTGGGAGTAAGAATTCAATACTTTGCACTTGATGTTTAAATAAATTGTCTCAGTGTTTTGTATTGATGCTGTGAACTGGTAAATGTCTCATTTATTATAGGGCACACAGGTTGGCAATATAACTGTTGCACAGGCTGGGCCTGCGAGGGGCTCAGCAACTTCCCCTTCCAGTTCTGTCCAAGTTGCTTTCTCAGGGCTGTAGCAGATAGTAGATGATTTATAGGCCCCCTGTAATATCAAAAACAACATTACTTACACACACACACACACTTTCAACTTTCAAACAGTCCACATTGTTTCTGGCATTTCACATCTCCAGGACATACTCGTTTCGCCCACAAATTATAGTCAATTCACTTTACGGTATATTCTGTGAAGCACTTTGAGACGTCTTCAATGACGTGATACTAAATGCAAACGTCTTACCAAATGCAAAAAAAGGTATTGTTGTGATAAGGCACTATAACAAATGCAAGGATTATTATTATTATCCTCACCATCACTTGTAAATCCCTTCCTTCAAGCTTTGGCACCTCTGAATCTCTGTGATGTTTTCCTACCTCACTCGTCAGCTCACCACTCTTCTACTCTCTCCCCTCTTCCTGGCTAACATGTGCTTGTGTGTCCCTGCCCCCTCTGCCCTACCATCAGTGGCTGAACCTTCAGAAACTATGTCCTGCATCCCCTTCCCTATCTTCTAGCCCTTGCTCAGTGTCTGACCTCATCATTATACAGAATTCAGAGACATTGACCTGCATCAAGGGTGCTATATCAATGCAAGTTATTTTGTATTCATTTTTAATCTTGTGGAGGAAGGGGCGTAAGATACAATTTTAACCTAAACATTACCTAACCTCCCCTGCAATCCATCATTCATGAGTGACCAGCCCAGTCGAGTAATAATAATCCTCGCATTTGATACAGCGCCTTATCGGGTCTTCAAGAAGTCTCAAATATTCACAGAATATACTGTAAAGGGAATTGACTATATATTTTGTGGGTGAAACACAGCAGCCAATTGTGCACAACAATTGTGGATTGAGTGACCAATTTATTATTATTGGTCAGTACTACAAACAACAACAAATTACATTTATATAGCACCTTTCACATCGGGAAGACATCCCGGGGACATTCATATACTTTCAGTCCTAAGAATATAATGCAGATTTCACCCCTTTTTATACACTGCATTTACTTTATCACACATTGCAATATCTTTAGTGGCTATGATTATCTGATTCAGCACCAGACCCAGGATGAAACCTAGGACGTTGCTCGTTGCCCCTATCTGCCCTCATTTTAAACCTCTTTCAAATGGGAATTTAGGAAAGGGATAAACCCATCAAAAATAGAGCATTTGCAAGAGGCCACCCCTTTAAAAGGTGCAAATCAACAACAACAACAACTTACATTCATAATAGCATCTTTCACGTTGGGAGGATGTTCTCCGTCTACTATATTCCCCCACCACATTATGTTCATATATAATCCATTCTATTTGCATAACCCTTCTGTGGTCAATCCAGCAGTAGTGAAGTTTGCCTGATATGAAAGATGTTCTGAATACCACTACACATTATTTGGGGCATTTATTTCACAACACACTGTTTAATACCAGTAAGGTGACACAAGGTGGCGCCATTTCCACAGATTAAAAAATTACGCGATTTGTTAAATCATGTAATAACTATCACAGAGATAAAAAAACAGAAGCCCTAAATTCCACCCAGTCTTAGTTTGTAAGCTTATTTTGCTTCACAATTTATTTCCCCCGAATTGTTAAAACATCTTAAATTCAGTTTTAATTTAGGATCTGGTTTTCATATGGGCTCGCTTCATATTAAGATTGAATTTAACAATTTTCTACAATTCTACGTAATCTTTAATTTTAAGATATTACTGTATAATCTTACAGGTTAAGTCTAGGTGGGAATAAAGGCTGGGGCCCAGTGTCTTAAAATGTAAAAATTGCTGAATTTTAATAATAATAATGCATTTGATATCGCGCTTTATCACATCGTTGAGACTTAAAGTGGAGTGACTGTATATTTTGTGAGTGAAATTGTTTTGGATGCCTTAAATTCAGACTTAATTTGGCTTAATGCGCCAGCCTGACTCAATGTATAGCACTCTCGCCCACTGAATCAGAAGATTTGGGTTCAAGCCTCACATCTTGGTACTCATCTACAACAAGAACAAGATTACATTTGTATAGCGCCTTTCACGTCGGGAGGACGTCCCAAGGTGCTGGACAGAGTACAGCATTTCAGACCCGAGCTGGGGTTGGGGGGGTAAGGGAAGGGAGGGGATGGGGGGTGGCCAATTTCATGGTCGAAGAGGAGGGTCTTGGCGGGACTTGAAGGAGGCTAAGGAGGGGGCGAGACGGAGTGACTGGGGGATGGAATTCCAGAGGTTGGGGGCAGAGTAGCTGAAGGCTCTCCCGCCAATGGTGGGGCGGGCGGGTGGGTCGGGGGACGTGGAGCAGGCCAGAGCCGGCTGAGTGGAGGGAACGGGCGGGTTGGTAGAGGGTTAGGAAGTCGCAGGCAAAGTGGGGCGAGGCCATGGAGGGTTTTGTATGTGAGGACCAGGATCTTGAACTGGATCCTCTGAAGGATAGGGAGCCAGTGGAGTCGGACAAGAGTGGGGGAGATGGGGTCACAGAGTTTGGTGCGGGAGAGGACACGGGCTGCAGAGTTCTGGATTATCTGCAGCCTGTGGAGGGAGGAATTGGGAAGGCCAACAAGCAGGGGGTTTGCATAGTCGAGCCTGGAGGTGATGAAGGCATGAACAGGAGTTTCAGCGGCCTGAGGGGTGAGGTAGTGGCGGAGTCGGGCGATGTTACGGAGATAAGGGAAGGCGGAGGGGGTCATGGCTTGAATGTGGGGGAGAAAAGACAGTTGAGAGTCGAACAAGACACCTAGGTTCGTGACTGGCTTGGTGAGTTGTAGTGTGCAACCATGGAGGTCTTGATCACATTCAACTGTAGGAAATTTGCCCACAGGCAGTCTGTCAGGACAGCAGTGGTCCTGGAGTTGAGGGTGGAGGCAGAAAGAGAGTTGGGTGTCATCCGCATACATGTGGAAGTTGACCCCATGTCTGCGGATGATGTCACCAAGGGGGAGCATGTAGATATTAAAGAGGAGAGGGCCAAGGACAGAGCCCTGGGGGATGCCAGATGTGACAGTGCGGGGACTGGAGGAGAAACCGTTCGAGGCAACGAAGTGGAGATGGTGAGAGGGATAGGATTCGAACCAGGCAAGGGCAGATCCGCGAAAATTGAGTAAAGCGGAGAGGTGGCGTATGAGGATGGAGTGGTCAACAGTGTCGAAGGCGCAGAGAGATCAAGGAGGACAAGGAGGCAGAGGGAGCCCTGATCACAGATGTTCAGAATGTCATTAGTGACTTTGACCAGGGCTGTTTCCGTTCTGTGGGCAGCGCGGAAGCCGGATTGGAGGGGTTCAAAGATGAAATGGCGAGAGAGAAAGGAGCGGAGCTGGGACACGACGACTCGTTCCAGGACCTTGGAGAGGAATGGGAGGTTAGAGTTGGGGCGGTAGCTGGAGTGGAGGGATGGATCCATGGAAGATTTGTTCAGGATGGGAGTGATGACGGCTGGTTTTAGGAGTCTAAGATAAAACATCTATGCAGTGCTGGGAGTGTGCTGCATTGTTGGAGGTGCTGTCTTTCGGATGAGGTGTTAAATGGAGTCTTCTTCTGCTGGTTCTTATCCAAGGTTTGTTCATTTTGCCTTTTGTTCATGGATGTTTTCAGTAGCTAAATTGAAAATGTTCTTGTTTCTAAATAATCCATTTCACTCAGGGTTTAAAAATCTGGATCACGTCTCTTTTCAGTCTTTTTTTCCCAAAGAAATAACTTCAGTTCTGAGAGTTTCTCTTCTTAATGTCTAAAGCTAGTTTCCAGAATAATACAGTATTATTCCTAATGTGGCTACAGTTGTGAACTACATTTGAACATTGGAATAACATGTTTTGACAGACGTATAATCTATTCTTCTAATTCAGAGGCCTGAATATTTTATGGTTTTAGACTTAAATGCATTAACTTAAAATTTAAGATTGTGCAGAATCTTAGAAAATGATTAACAGCAAGATCCCATTTGTATAGCGCCTTTCACGTCGTCAGGACGTCGCAAGGTACTAGACAGTGTACAGCATATCAGATTAAATGCAGGTTTAGTTTGGAATTGAGTCTTTTTCAGAATTGCAGGAAACACATTTCTCATCGAGTCTCTGATCTACTGATTGTTCCTCATTTCTGCCATTGGTGGTCAAACCCTCTGTCCTCTCCATAATCTGTTTGCATTCCTTCCTTCCCGTCTCTCACACCTTCGAAACTCTCTTAAATACATATCTTGATGTCCTTATTGCCGAAATCCCAATCCTCCTTTCTTTCTTCCTGCTCAGTGGCCCCTATCATATCTGTTAAGTGCTTCAAAGCATTCATCCTACCAACAGACACAATATAAGTACAAGTTGAGAACACTCAGAGTATAGGTTTAGTATCAGCTTTGCATTGACTGGAAACAGTCAGTAAATGGTCAATAATCATCATCAAATCCTTTACCATATTTGTTGACCTTGTAATACACAGTTTGCGGGTTTCCATTCCAGTGTGCACTGGCATCACATTTATCTCTCTGCTTAATTGGTTCAGATCTTGTAGCTTTCCGAAAATGTACTCATGCATTTCTGACAAGAAGTTGACACTCAATGTTTTGGATGTAAAAGGACTATAAATCTCATTATATTATTTGGTATATTTCAATTCGTACTGCTGTGGCATTTATTAAAATTTATAAGGTTTTGTTTCATCTAAGTGATGACAGTGAATGATTTTTTATCAGTGTACCTAGTTCTTTTCTATAATAACTCATGAATTCAAACCTACTGAAAATCTTTATTGTGTATATATTCTGTGGTGATAATGCAAAAATGCTCGGGAACAGGGGAGAAAAATTCAATTAGAAGGCAGGCAGACACTCCAGGGCAGGGTGTCAGCCTGGCTCAGTTGGTAGCACTCATTCCGAGTCAGGAAGGTTGTGGGTTCAAATCCCAAGTCAGGACTTGGAACTCATATAGCCTATGCTGACAATGCAAAGCTGGGGATATGCTATATTGTCGGTGATGCCGTCCTTTGGATGAGACGTTAAATTGAGGCTCTGTCTGCCTGTCCCATGTGATCATTAAAGATCGCTTGGCACTATTCAAAAAGAGGAGGAGTTTCTCCCGGTGCTCTGGCCACCAATCTCTCAAATAAAATTGGTCATTCCTTTCTGTGGCTGTTCATGAGACATTGCTGTGTGCAAATTGACTGACGTGTTTACCCACAAATTACACAGTCATATCACTTTGCGTGAAAAGTCTCAGTGATATGATAAGGTGTGAAATCAATTTCAAGGATTATGTATAAGTATTGGCTGTGAGTGTTAGCAAGCCACTTGATTGTAGGGGGTACGTGGAGTCCTGTAGCTCATTGGTTAGAGCACTCGCCTCGTAAGCGAGAAGACCTGGGTTCGATTCCCAGCAGGGTGAAACATTGGTCAATTTTCCATACTCCACAAGCCTCTGTTTACCTAGCAGTAAGTAAGGAACCCACTGATTAGTCGATTGGCGGATCGCTTTCCCGGGATAATAATCCCTCCGAAAAAAATTAAACAATAATAATAATTTGGTCACTCAATCCACAACTGTTTGTGGGTCACTGCTGTACCCAATTGGCTGCCACATTTCGCCCACAATATACAATCAATTCACTTTACAGTATATTATGTGAAGCGCTTTGATATATGTCGAAGATGTGATAAGGCGCTATATCAAATCTAAGGATTATTATTCTTATCACAGCTGAGGCTGATGTCTCCACAACTGGTTGCTATACATGCGTAACCAGTAAAGGGTGCTGTATAGAGACCAGGAGCAGAAACCTTATCAGGTTTTCCGCTCTCTAACCCTGTGAAGACCAGAACCAGTTTATCCTCTCAATTCAGGATTTGAACCATCAACAAACTCCTCATCTGTTTGCTGCAGGAGTAGTGACTCGACGATCGAGGCAGACTGCATTTCGTGGGGAAAAAAAGTCTGGCAGAAAAAACAGTTTCCAAATGAAGACTGAATTGAAGAATTTTCCCCAAAAATTTAATATCATTTAAATTTTAAGACTAAGCCAATTTACAAATTGTCAGTCTGTAATGATTAATGAATTGGGTGGAGTTTGTATATTAAGAATATTACAATCTAAGGATGAACTAAACATTCAACTTGGAATCTCAGCGATTGATGTGACTCAAGCACAAAAAGGAAGATTAGAATGAGATATTTTGCACAGAGAGAGATAAAATAAAAGGTGAAATGACCTACCCAGGAAATTAATTGAAGTAGATGGGTCAGTGAATTCGAGAGGGATTTGGATAGCTATTTAGTGAAGATATCTATTGCAGGGAGTTGAGAGATAAAGTAGTGTATTATTTTTGTCATTTGGAACCATCCACATTGACCAGACTAGTCTTTCTCAGGCCCGCACAGCCCTATCTATGTTCCTGTCACCACTTAAAGCTAGTGTTCGAATTAAAATATTTGATGAATAGGGATCCTGGAGATGATTTGTTCATGTTTTGTTCTGTACCATGGTCCAGTGTAGCACTGTTGCATGTGGACACAACAGCTCTTAAAGAAATGCATGGTAGGAATGCACAAAAAATGCACAAACAATTGAGTTAAAAAAAAAGCAGACAGGAATGAAACACATCCTCACCATACTCCAGCTGTAGCCCCCAACAATGTAAATGTTGTCATCCAATACTGTGCAGCCTGGACCACTACGACCCTCCAGGATAGGAGTCTGAAGAATGTTCCATTGGTCGCCTTTAGTGTCATAACATTCAACTAGCATAACATCGAGGTGTGAGAAACCTAGACCAAAGAAAGCATTGTTGAGTCATACCAATGAGTTTCCAACTGTGACCAGTACAATTACTCCCACATTACTTATTTCACATCCATTGAAGTACAAAAGAAACACAAAATGCATTAGATTGATACATGAAGAGAACTAATTCCTTTTTGAGCATACATTCACATTTAACAGGGAACCAATGACTAGAGCAGTACTTTCAATATGAAAATAGCTGAGAGTTTTCCCCTATATGGTAGGAGATGATCACTTTCCCTTGTGCACTGAGGTAGCTGACCCCAGCAGCAGGGGCAGTAGGGACCTCAGTGACCTGAGCTAGGAAATGGGAAAATCTCCTAAGATACCTGCACCTAATCACTTTCAGGGACCTCTGCTGGAAAGTGCACGTGTGGATGTTCGCAAGATCACAAGATCGATATGGATGAAGAAGGCTTTTGAGTCCATCCGATCTCATCCCTGTAGAATACTCACCCAACTATCTTCCTGTCACAGCATCAAGGTACTTTTTACACACACTCTCGCAACCTGTTCCAGTTATTAATTACCCTCTGACTAAAGAGGAGGATCGAGGTCAATATCAAATTGCCTGCAAATAGTCATACTAAAGTAGGGCCATTCAGGTGAGAGGCATTTAATTGAACAGATTGGTCTGTGAGAAAAATCATTTAAGCTACATTTTCCAAGCTCATGAATCTCTGGACTGGTCTCCAATTTATTCTGAAGCACTTTCACATGTAAAGGAACAGTCATTCTGGACTGCTCACAGCACTCCCCTCACAGAATGTACAACGCTCTAAATACAAGTTATGAGCAGAAATATTTTCATAGGAGGGGAAATAAATTATTGAATCAAATTGGTAGCAGCTGGGATAGCTGCATTTTACCATCTAAAAAAAAACACATTCAGGGGAGTACAATTCACCAAAAGCACTCCCACTAGCCTTAAGTAATGTACAATTTGATCTTATCACATCCATGTAAATATTAATAGATTACTACTCCCTTGTGAGACATGTTGAGGCTAAGGTTTGAATCACAATGTTTAACACTGGGCTCAATGTATAGTTCCCACTGTAGTGAGCAGCACTGTGCAGAGCAAACATTGCTTCAGGCAATGCCTGCTTTTGTCGATCTCTCATAGTCCCTTTTTTTTAATATGCTCCCCTCCCGCCACCTCCCCCATTGCTTACCCACCCACCCATTTTGTTTGCGCATTTTAACACTAATGATGATTTCATCTGCATTGATTTTCATGCCTTCCTGGCTGGATGAATCATTGACAGGCACTGTAAGAATCCTGCTTTCAGTACCTATTTCTAGAAGGCTGTTTAGAATTTATCCCCAAAGTAGTGTAATGGTCTATTTGGCACGCTGGATTGAAGAGGAACAGCTCAAACTGTGCTAGACCACTCAGGCATTCACATACGTGTTACAGTCCAGAGAGAAACAGTGGTGTTTGAAATGTGCTATCTGCAAACCAGATCTTGCGTTAATTGCAATTTTCAGGTTGTGAGATTTGCAAACTTTCCAGCCGGTAAAGTCAGGAAACTGCAGAGTGTTGGACAATACAAAATTCATATTATTTCCAGATTTCAGACAATCTTCACTTGGACATCTCAAGTGGTGGCTGGTCCCAGACACGAAACCTTCTCTAGATCCAGTAAGACATACCTTTTAAATGGTTTCCCCCAATGGCATACAGACGATCATTCACCACAGCCAGAACATGGATTGCTCGCTTGGTGTTCATGTCTTGTTTTCTGGCCCATACATCCATTATTGGGTCATAGCAGTAGAGCCATGGTACATACTCCCCATTATGAACACCTCCTGCAAATGACAACATTTGCATCTATTATCATGGTACTGTGTGTTATCTTGTGTGATGACATTTCCACCCCACTTTTGTCAGATATACAAGATGTAAAGTGTATGCCAGTGGTAACCAATCTTTATGGATGACACCCCAAAAAATTTGATTGAATATTTCTTGATTTATGCCCTAAATCAAGAACTATTCAATCAAGTAACCAACTGAAAACACACTATCGACCGAACACGTACTTACCTACACTCGTGCAAATTTTCAGGAGCTACTTCTTGACGCCCGCGCCCCCAGGCCACTTCTGATCTGCGGACCCCAGATTGATTCCAAAGATCTATATGCCCACAATATGAGCATACACCCATGCATTAATTGGTTTGGTCTCTACAGTTCTAAGTTGCAGTATGTTAGCACATTGCCTGTATGCTTGTAATTTTCTCGTGTAATAAATTGCAGATCTCAGTTATGTCATCTTGGAGAGCTGAGCCATCATTAGTCCAGTTTTCCCTTTCTCTCCTTTTCTCGTTCTCTGAAGGCTTATGCACTCCTCAAGTCATCTACTGTGGTTCCACAGGCATTGGTCGCTGACTAGGACCTCGCCCAAATAGGCAGAGCTAGTGAGGATATGGTGCAAAACTAGTGCAAATATAATGTATAATGTATATATATTATATATATATTATATAGAATGTATAACTATTGCAGAGATATTGTAGAGCTAGTGCAGGAAGATTCCAAAGAGCTAATAATTAATAAACAAAAATAAACAGATTTATTTTGTCAGACAGTTCTCTATCACATAGCAATAGGTAACAGAGACCTATTACGATGCTAGTCTGAGAGTTCCACATATATGTGGTACTGACACATGGAAATTTCCCAGTGTTTGGAATGAATTGCAAAGAGAAAGAGAAAAGAGAGAGAATGCAAAGAGTACAGTAGAGACAAAGAGAAAAAGTGAACAGAGAGAATGGAGAGTTGTACACCGTTTCACCCACAGAATATATAGTCAAATCACTTTACAGTATATTCTGTAAAGCCCTTTGAGAAGTCTCGAAGACATGATAAGACACTATAGCAAATGCAAGGATTATTATTGTTATTTTCCAGCTGAAGAAATTAATGTGAGCGCCATCTCAACATTGCCATAATTCATTAACATCTGCAGTAATATCCAATTTATTGTATTTAAAAGCAGAAGTATTAAACGTACCTGATATGTAAATCTTTCCATTGTGTGATGCTCCAGCATGAGCTGCCAGAGGCTGAGGCAGGGAAGAGACATAGCACCAATCATTGGTTTCCAGATTATAGCATTCAACACTTGACAAGTAGCCACTTTCATTCCTTCCACCAATCACATACAAGTGCTTATCCAGCAGACAGGCATAGAAACTTGCTCGCCTAAAGCCAAAATGAAAGTCAGATTGTTAAACAGTTCACAAGAAGCAAAGCTATTACATAATAAGTACTGTACACTCATGTTTTTATTGCTGGTGTAATTTCTGTGCAGGCAAACTCAAATTTGGTCATTCAACTTGCATAATTATCAAACAAAAATCTCTCAATTATAATCCCTTTCATTTCAGGAGAATTCCATTTTTCTCCAAGCACCAGTCTCTCAGTCAAAGCAACATTCAGCTGCAGGCTTGCGACTGATGGAGAAGTCAAGGAACCAGCTTGGCAAGACAGGTGTTGTTACAACTGGTAACAGTGGCATCAGAATGGTTTACAAAGACTGGGTACTCAGAGACACTACTCAGATACAAACCCCCAAATCAAATCTTCTTAAATTGTGACCTTTGCTAAGTAGCTCCAATGAAGCCCTGATAAAGCACTTGATTATCATTGGTAAGATGTTAAACCAAGGTCCAGTCTGGCTTCTGTCAGGCAGACATTAAAGATTCCATGACAGTATTAAGAAATGGGGGCTCTCCCGGTATCCTAGCCAACGATCCTCCAAATAACTCGGGATGTTCGTAAAAGATCAAGGGGTGTTAGTAAGAGATCTAAGGATGTTAGTTAACATATTGCTCACCACATCAAACCAATGTGAGGCAGTAATAAACAAATTCTCATGCAGTTCTGGTCACCAATACTTTAAGGGGGCTGCCCAGGCTCTAGAGGCAGTACACAGGAGAACAACGAGGATGATCCCCACTGTTAGAAGAATGTGCTATGATATGAGTAATGATTAGACAAGCTCTCCTGTCTTGAGAGAATACAACTCAAAAGGGACCTCATAGAGTTGTATAACATTTTAAATGGGATTGAAAAAGTAAGCCCAGATCACCAGTAACAACAAGATTACATTTGAATAGCGCCTTTCACGTCCCAAGGCGCAATACTTCAGGGTGCAACAAGACAGTAGAAATAGGTTTAGAGTTGTAAAGGGCAATTTAAGGAAAGAAACCAGGAAGTTTTTCCTTACTCAAAGAGTAATCAACGACTGGAACATGCTGCCTGGAAAGGTGGTAGAGGCCAGGTCACAGGACTCATTTAAAAGCAACTCGATGCTGTAACGTTGAGGGTGAGGGTCATAGTAGGGTGGGTATTCTGGAAGGATGAGATCAGATGGGCTGAAGAACTTTCTTCATCTAAACCAACCTTG
Organism: Callorhinchus milii; assembly: GCF_018977255.1. Taxonomy (NCBI): domain Eukaryota; kingdom Metazoa; phylum Chordata; class Chondrichthyes; order Chimaeriformes; family Callorhinchidae; genus Callorhinchus; species Callorhinchus milii. The sequence continues at coordinate 95,051,820 of NW_024704743.1, read as the reverse complement.
TGATTTGAGAGGTCATTCACCTCGTGGCGGTTTCTTGGACTTTGCTGCACACAAAATGGCTGCTGGAGTTCCCTACAAAAAACACTCGAGAATAATTGCTGTAAAGCACTTTGAAATGTTTAGATATGGTAATGAACTATAAAAATGCATGATCGTTTTTCCAGCTACCTTTAATGATGCACTAGCTTCAGGAAAATAAGTAGACAAATAAGATATTGAAAGGGGTTAACTGAGGACAAGAGGGAAGAGATGTGTTTTGTTTAGTAGATTTTTGAAGTCAGGGAGTAAGGTTGCCTAGCAAAGAAGTTTTTGGAAAGATAGATCCAGTGGACAAAACGGCTAAAGGTTCAGTTGCCAATGGTGAAGCAAAGGGAGCAGGAAGCAAGCAAGATACTGTAATCAGGAGAGTTGAAGATACAGGATGGATTATATGGATGGATTGTGTGGTGAGAGCATGGACCATGGCAAGGATCTTAAACTCAATCCTCTGAGATACTAGAAGTCAATGGAGCTTGGAGAGGACCTTGAATGATAGAGAGTAGAGCTTAGCAGCTCAGCAAGAAGAGCAATGGAAAATTGTTTGAGCTGGTGAAAGAATACATATGGATTTCAGTGAGGGGAAGGGGAGGTGAGTTAAGGGTGTTGGTGGGCAATGTTGAAGAGGCGGAAGAAGCCGGTCTTGGTAATGGACTGGATTTTGGTTTGAAAACACCAAGGTTGCCACCATCTGCTCCGGCCTGAATGAGGTGCCAGGGAAGTTACTGCAAATACTATTGTAAAGCACATTAACAATGGATCTGTAACATAAATGTAAGCAGATAATGTCACCATTACTGTGAAAAGTGAACAAGCCTTTTCCATTAATCATTGACCTGATGATCAACATCTTCTGAATTGCCTGAATTATCGATGTTACAGCTGTGGTTGCAGGTTTCACTTGGCACTTATTAGACCTTATAATTACTTTAAGTTCACCAGCAGAAATAAAGAGTATGATTTCTGTTCTAAGCCATGTGTTTGCATTCCATTAGATATGAGATAGAGGTAATTGGTGAAATTTATTGATGTAATTCTGCTGTTCAATGATCAGGGTTTTTTCACAGGGTGTATAGGCTCAGAACTATGTGAAGTTTATTTTATTTCAGCAATGATAATAAACGCATGTATATAATTTAAGGATCTGACACAGGGCCAGTGGATTGAGGAAGAAGAAAAAGTGAAACCTTTCAATAGACCGGCCTGTTGTTATTTAGTCACTTTGTACATTTGCATCTTCATTTTAAAATCTTCAATCTCATCTTCAAATTGGCTGACATTTTCTCTTACAAACACAGTTATTGCACTTCACAGTACAACCTGTGAAATACTTTGAGACATCCTCCCTTATATAAATGCAAGGATGATTATTATATTTCAGCTGTTTACTAAACTTCATTTATTTCTAAAGAATGCTCTCAGATACATATGAAGGAGAAGGTTTTATAATAAATACAATAATAATCCTTGTATTTGATGTAGAACCTTTCACTTTGAGAGGATGTCTCAAAGCACTTCCTGTTGGGTGCACTGACTGTATAGCCAAATTGCACACAACGTGGTTCCATCTATCAAGTGAATAATGAATTTTATCTGGGGGATTGTCGGCCAAACACCAGGAGAAATCTTTTCTTTTTGAGAAGTGCTGTAGGGTCTTTATAGTTGACATGAATACGTAAACCATGACATGGTTTAAGTTCAAAGTCCTCGAGGAATTCAAAGTCCTAACATGAAATTTTAATCCACAACCTTCTGATTTAGAGTGAGGATGCTATCCGCTGAGTCAGGCAGATACCTAATGATGATTTGGTTGTGGTTATTGGAAATGTCAGCAATGAATGAGATTAATTTGCCCCATTGCATCTGTGCCTTGCTAGCTCCTTTCTGGACCTGTCTGTTGTAATCTAATTTTCCTACTCTTTCCCCATCGTCTTTCATATCTTCATTACTCAAGTGTACCACCTATAAAACATACAGGAAATCCTGCTAAGCACTTTGAGACATAACTCCCAACATTAAAGACGCTATGTCAAATGCAAGGATTATTATTATTTTTTAAAATCAGGTCCGTCTTCTATTACTGTACTTTCTATTCTTTGGTTGTCCTCTGTGTGGTGCTGTTGAGTTTATTGTTCTTTTAGCAGCACCAACTCTTCTGCAGTATTACAGGGAACCCCCCACTCTAATGTGGTAATCTAGGTACAGTATCTCCATGACCACATTATAAGCAAGTTTCTGTAAAGTTGGGAGATTTTCATGTAACACCAGGACCTGGGACCAGTCTATTATTGCACTGGGCTGCACAGTGCTGTGTGTAACCGGCAGAAGCTCAGGTGACTCCACTGAGCTTAATGACAATTGACGAGTTGAGTGCATATCACATCAGTATTAAACTTTCTTGTGGCTGCCTGGCTCTGGATTGTCTCTCAGACCAGTCAAAAATGCACGCTGCTCCCCACTGACTAAACACAATGAAGCCTTTCTGGATCTGCCTCGTAGTCTAGGTAAACGTTGGGCAAGTTTCCTTACTCAACGTGCCTCTGTTTATCTATCAGTAACTAGGAACCTTGTTGTTAGTCGATTGGTGGATCACTCTTCGGTGGGTAATAATTTCTTCAAGAAAAAGTAATAATAATAAATTGGTAACTCAGTCCACAGCTGTTTGTGGGACACTGCTGGTTGCAATTCACTGCTGCGTTTCGCCCACAAATTACACAGTCAATTCTTTTTACAGAATATTCCGTGAAGCGCTTTGAGATGTCTCGAAGATGTGATAGGCTCGAAGGTGCTATATCAAATGCAAGAATTATTACTATTTATTATTCATAGCCGCAGGAGTTGGGCTGTCAATCAGTGAGAGGGCGAAGGAACGGGAAAGAACCAGGGAGGGAATGGGAGGAGTCAAATCATGATTGATTGACAGCTGAGCCGTAATAAGGCACTATATCAAATGCAATGCTTATTATTATATTAAATGGAATGGGCCAGCGTGAGAGGAGGTGGTCTGACACACTGTGTTAAAATAAAGAATCCTCTTCATACAGAAATTACTGTGCTATAACAATGCATCTTATTCCATATTCAGTGAGGGTACTTTAAATAAAATGACTCCCCCCTAGACTTTACAGCGACGTCCATTGGTAAGTCTTCCCGACGTGAAAAGCACTGTATAAAGGCGATTTATTGTTGTTGTTATTTCCCCTGTAACACTTCACCACAGTTTTCTGTGTAAACTTTTAATTAATATTCAGGAAATATTAGAAATGCATTACCTTTCTTGCATAGGAGGGAGTTGTATCCAACTGTTAAATCTAGGATCATATCGGCTGACAAGATTTGTGCTATGTTTTCCTGTTAAAAAAGGATATAAATTAAACCCCATTTCCAGCACCAAATTGCTACAGTCTAAGGTATGCAGGGAATTTTAAACAGAAAAATATTCACTATTGCGTCAGCAATCCCCATTCATTTCCTAAAACTTATCAAAATGTTATAGGTCAACAGATCCACTAATACAGATGATGAAGACACAGTAAGCCTGAACCGTATTGTTAATAGGTTCGATAGCAACTCAATATCATTTTCCTAGTTTTAAATTGATCTCAATATTAACAGTGAAGGTAAAGAAAATACTGTACAGAATGTGTGTTTTTATATGTATGTTAACTTTGAAACAATCACGCAATTGCAGTAAAAAAAATTAAAAATTAGTGGAGATTAAAAGAGAAATTTGTGAATGCTACAAAGCTGAAATAAAGCCAGAAAATGTTGGAAGTAGCCAGTTTGTAGATCAGCATCTGAAAGAGAAAGACATGTTAACATTTCGGATGAAACCCATTAACAGCGTTCTGTGCATTTTCCAGCATTTTCTGTTTTTATGTCAAAGCAGTTTCTTTTTCATCGAATCATTAGTTGTTAGAGCTGCATTCTCTTGCTAATGAACACAAAGGCAGAGTAATTATATCCCCACAGTGGGGTCTAACACCAATTGTTTTCTAACGCTAGCGAACTTTCTGATCTGTGTTTACACAGATATTCCTATTGTAAGTGTGGAACGAAATGCTCACAAACATTAGTGAAGACCACCCTGGTAATTGACAGCTCTGTTCCTGCTTCGTAATTTCAAACACGACTCCTTAATTAAAGAGTCTAAAACTGTCCAGTCTAATCCACCATCTGTATTGTAGACTGCTGTTCAATCAAATCTACGATCTGTATTGTGGACGGCTGTCCAGTCTAATTCAAGATCTACTTTCTGGACAAGACCAGAAACTCTGCTCCGATGCTTCCTTTGGAACAGAGTTCCAGCAAGTCGGAGTGATGTACTCTCAGTTACTATAAAGAGCCTCTCTCTCTGATACCTGAATTAAGGAATCCTGTTTGAAATCACTGTGTTTTATACACCTGGTTTCCAGACTTTTTCACCTTCCAATAGACTTCCTTTTAGCAAGACACTGAGTTAAGCAACGTAACTGTTTTGCAGGCATCAGGTGCTCTCTAGTACCTCAGCCAAGTGTCTTTTCTCAATCTAAGCTTAAGCAGCATGTGCTGGCTACCTGATAAACTGTGGGTGCATGATAGCCAAGCACAGGCCTGTTCTCTGATGTCCACACACATCACTTTTCAGGAACCAGCAGTCAGGAGCAGGAGCTCTAGCTGGTTGCTATTTCCCTCTCCATCCCAGGGCTACTGAGGGCGCTTGAAATCAGCTCACTACGGAATAGAGGCCAGTTGCAAACAAATACTGCTTTATTTATTGCTAGAATATTCCTTTTAACAGATGTTCACACAGTTCTTTGAAAAGCATGCCCACGTGTTCAGCTAATATTACCATTTGGGTTCCACTGGTCTTCTCCTCCAAGTACAAACAGGAAGTTTTCTACCTCCACAACACAATGGTGGGCACTGTTATAAGGCATTACTGCAAAAAAACAGAAATATTTTTAGTGCATATTCTTACCCTGCAGTAATTCAGTGTCAGTAATCAATTGGTCACCCTCACATGGAGCACTGTATTCTTTCATTGAGTTTCCTACTGAGCATCACATGAAGTATTCAGAGTGCTGGGTCATGCTGAGCCTCCCCATATGATATTTGAAAACAATCAAAATGAAACCTAGTTATAAACATATTTACCAACAACATTTGATACAATGAGACCATTGGTGGTGGATGTGGCGGGGTGCGGGGTGGAATTGTTAATTTAACATTGGTGTTAATTTTCACATTATTGAAAAATGCAGTAGATCATTAACTAAAGGTAGGTCTGTGAAGGACCCCTACACTCCCCCCTTATCACATCACAATGATTGGGCCTGAAGCTGACCAAGCCATTGAACTGAAGCAATCTCGAGGTAGAGCTAAAATCTCACAAGTGAAGAAGTGTTTCTTCAACTCTGTTCGAAAGAGCTATTCTAAAGAATATAGGCCTAGTTTACTCAACCTATCCTCATAGGTCAACCCCCTCATCCCAGAAACTAACCTAGTGAATCTACGCTGCACCCCTTCTTAGGGGAGTATGTCCTTTCTTAAATAAGAAGACCAAAACTGCACACAATATTCTAGGTGCGGTCTCACCGAGGCCCTGTACAGTTGCAGCAAGACTTCACTTTGCTGCGCTTGCATTTTAAAATGGGTCGCTGAGAGGATGTTCTCACTTCTCTGGCAGCATCATTCCTGCTCTGAACACTAGGAGGTGCTGGAGTGGAAAGTCTGCTAATGTTATATCTCTTTCTGTGAGGAAGCCCAGCTCCACTGGCTCCCCATCCCCAGAGGATAGAGTTCAAAATCCTCGTCCTTGCCTTCAAAGCTCCCCACGGCCTTGCCCCTCCCTACCTCTGCAACCTGCTGACCCCATATCATCCTCTCCGCTCCCTCTGCTCCCACTGCTCTGGCCTGCTCCACAGCCCCCACCCAGCCCGCCCCACCATCGGCGGACGGGACTTAAGCCTTTCTGCCCCCACACTATGGAACTCCATCCCACATTCCTTTCGCCTCACTCCCTCGCTTGCCTCCTTCAAGGCGGATCTCAAAAGCCTCCTCTTCAAACAAGCCTTTGGCCATCCTCCTACCTTCCACCCTCCCTGATCCTGACCCCCAGCTCGGGTCCACATCCCTGACTGTCCAGAGCCTTGGGACTCCTGACCTGAAAGGCGCTTTACAACTAGTGTCATTATGATTACTATTATGATTAAGTGTCTAGCTTTCGTTCAGCTAACATAATGGCGTTGATGAACGCAATATCACATTGTTCCCTCACATAATAATCCTTCAATATGATATATTACCTTTCATGTTTGGAGGACAACATCAACAACAAGATTTCATTTCTAGAGCGCCTTTCACATCGGGAGGACGTCCCAAGGTGCTGGACAGTTGGGTCAGGACCCGAGCAGGGGGGAAATGGTCAGGGTGAGGGGAGGGAAGGGAGGGAGCGAGGAGGGGGTAGAGAGTCGAGAGGGGAGCTGAAGGCACGGTCAAAGAGAAAGGTCTTGAGACCGGCCTTGAAGGAAGAAAGGGAGGAAGCAAGGCGAAGGCACTGGGGGATAGAGTTCTAGAGCCTAGGGGCTGAGAGGCTGAAGGCCTGGCCACCGATGGTAGGGCGGTTGGGGCGGGGGATGTGGAGCAGACCGGAGCCAGAAGAACGGAGGATAGGGGCAGGTAAGTAGGGGGATAGTAGGTCGGAGAGGTAGGAGGGAGCAAGGCCGTGAATGGCCTTGTAGGTGAGGATGAGGATCTTGAATTCGATCCTCTGGGGGAAGGGGAGCCAGTGGAGGCGAGCGAGGGTGGGAGTGATGTGTTCCCGAAGCCTGGTGCGGGACAGTACACGAGCTGCAGAGTTCTGAGGACATCTCAAAGTGCCTCAGAGGGTAAGCTGCAAGTGAAGTGACTGTGTATTTTGTGGTCACTTTTGGTCACATGTACGTTTTTTCGCTGGACCCATCACATGCCACAATAATACTGAAAACCTATAGTGATTCTCCACAATACACTAGTCAAGTCAGTGCAAGTAGTGCTTAAGTCTCGCACCAGAAAGCATCTGCAGTGAAATTCCACCTGATCACAGCCTGTAAAACTATTTTGTTTTAAATTTATGATCATGCAGATTTGTGGAAATACTTTAATTCAATCTTAATTTGGAAGGTATTTTTCTTAAGGACAGTAGAAAACTGTTTTCCAGACTAAGGCTAAGTTTAAGATTTTCATCACAACGCTGTACAATCTTAAAATTTCAGACAAGATGAACTTTCCGGGTAAGTTGGCCTTCTAGGAGCCATTTCCCTTTGCTGTCACTGAAAAAGCTCTGTAGCAAATTAAATAATCTTTGTATTTGACTCAAGTCAAAACATCTCAAAGCAGCCTCCCAACGGTCAAGTCAAACTTCTAAGACAGACCAATAGATGGTCCAAGAACATTGTGTAACAATACTAACAAAGCCAATCATACAACCGAAGTTGGCTGGAGCTCTGCTTTGCAACAGCCTCAATATGATGCAGAACGGTGTGCCTCCATTGTGGAGTCCTGTAGCTCAGTGGTTAGAGCACTCGGATTGCAAACGAGACACCTGAGTTCAATTCCAGGCAGGGCAAAACGTTGGGCAAGTTTCCTTACTCCACACGCCTAATAATAATCCCTCCAAAACAAAACAATTATAAATTGGTCATTTTCAAACCACAACTGTTTGTGGGGCATTGCTGTGCGCAATTGACTGCCGCGTTTCGCCCACAAATATACAGTCAATTCTTTACAGCATATTCTGTGAAGCGCTTTGAGACGTCTAGAAGACATGAAAAGCGCTATATCAAATGCAAGGATTATTATTATTATTATTATCAGGTTTCATTCCACATACTGCCATCCTGACCAACAATCCTCCAGATCACCTTGTGGCAGGTTGTAGGACCTTTCTGGCGCCCCGTTTACCTGCAAAAGTAACCACTATACTTGATAGCAATTGCTGATGAGGCACTTTGAAATGTTCTGATATGATATGCTGTCTTTCTCACTGTCTACAATGCATTTCTATTTCGTTGTTGGTCGTATTTCAGTTGCTAGTTTTCTTGCCTCCAAGTCAGAAACTGTGGATTCAAGCCCACATTGAGACTGAGAACATGCAATCTAGAGTGATACTCCAGTCCAAAACCCGAGGTGCATCTTCGGATGAAACATTAAACTGTAGTCTCGTTTAACTATTCAGGTAGAACATGGCACTACTTGGAAAGTAGGCCAATAATCCTCCAGATAAAATTGGTCCTTCACTTCATGACTATTTGGTGGATGTTGCTATGCAAAAATTGGCTGTCTTGTTTGTCTAAAAATACATAGTCACTGCACTTTGTAGTAAAATCCTCTGAAGGCCTTTCAGATGTTGGCGACGTGATGAGATGTTATATCAATCGCAATTCTTTTTATTATTTTACACACAGCTTTTTACATCCATGTGATGCTCAGGTCCGTATACTGTGCATTAGTGTAACATGCAGACAAACTGGCAAAACTTCAACGGGTTTCTTATTTTTCTAATAGCTGAAAATAGCAGCTGATAAATTATTCAATTATAAAATATTAAAGTGGCAAGAGAACAATTACTCAAATAGCCAGATGACAGCCCTCTAAGTGCATTCATTGTGCAAGCGAAAGTTAGCCCTGATTATTTCCAGATCTGTTCATTAATTTAAAAAAAAACTGTATATGGTTTTACTTTATGCCTAGGCTGCATGGTGTTTTCAGAAAGCCCTTCGATCTCCCTGTGATCAGGTCACACAGCAGCAGATACTAAAGCTCTGTCTATCATGCCAAATTAGGTAAATGGTAGCACCTAGTTCAGCTTGCAGAATATTTCACAGTCACTTTTCAGAAATTACAGTCTGTTCAGGAAACAGCAGGGAACTTGCACCAGTTCATTAGTAACAAAGCATGGTAATGTGACACGGACCGCTGCTCCAGCAGAAACGTCACCATTTTCTAATGCTAACCCCCTCGGGTACTGAGCCTTGCTATTCAGTGCATAAACTGGGTGCAAATAAATCCACTTTTCTATGATATGCAGCCCTCCACTGGACCGCAGTTAGTGCATGCATCTCCCAGCAGATTCTTAATTTTATCACCCATATTTCAACTTTTCATTTCATCCTTCCTTTGTCAATCATTCTTTCCTTTTTAAATTGAAATTACCTGATAACCTCTCCTTTTTTTTTGAAGAATTATATATTTTCAGTCTTCCTGTTATACAATTTACTTCTTATTCCATTTCAAGAGTCTCTGAGGGTCGTTTCCTTTCCATTCTGATAACTTCTATTTGAATATCTTCAATTGTAAATCTAAGATAAATCATGTGTGCCTGTGTATATATGTATGTACCATAGTGTGAATGTATGTGTGTGCTCCTCGGTATGTGTGTGTCTGCATTTTTGTGCGTGTGTGTGTGTGCCTGTGTGTAAATGTGCCTGTGCATCTCTGTGCACATACACCTGTGTGTCTGTACTTGTGTGCCTCTGTGCACGTAACACCTGTGTGTCTGTGCGTGTGTGCCTGTGTGTCTCTGTGCATGCATGTGTGTGCTTGTGTGCGTGTGTATTTATGTGTATGTATTTGTGCAATTGTGGATCTGTGCGTGTGTGTGTATCTGTGTGTCACTGAGTCCCTGTGTATCTACCTCTGAGTCTCTCTGTGCGTGCTTGTGTGTGTGTTTGCACCAAAACAGGTTCCCAATTCCCCTTGAATCTACTAACCTGGTGCAATATAGGGCCTGACTAGAAGGTGTTTGAATATAAACCCTCACCAATGGGGGTCATGATTTTGCTAATCTCTGCTCGCATTACCTGGTACAGAATACAAAGAGGTTCCATGGAGCAGCAAGAGCCACTAACCCCAGGATTTCCCTGTTCTTTTCTCCAACGTATGGTTCTATTAAGTGCCAGGTGTTTTGCTTATAAACAAGGATCTCTTCAAGCTCCAATGTGCCCCAGTCATCCTAGGGTAACACTGCACTCTCTCCTTCTGTAGCCCACCCCATTAATCATTCATTAATAACCCATACTCACATAACAAAAGTGTCACAATGCGTTAACAGCCTATTAATATCTACTGAACAAAAAATTATTTTGTTTCTGCCAGGTTTTCTCCTCCCCAGAATATACTTTTAACACCTTTTGCTTTTCACTGATGACAGTTCCATTGGTGTATTAGTTACCCTGAGGTACATCCACTAAATGGAACACTGATCATGAGTGAGTCTCAATGGTCAGTCTAAGCGAGCTCCTCGAATACAGGGGGAGATGACAGGAGAGACCAATCCTCTTCTCACCCAACTACACATTGACACAGGCTTCCAGCATGGACCTCTGGTTAGCAATTGCGAAACTCAAAGTGCCCACGTGGTTTCAGCCTAGAGGCTACTTTCTTAAAGTATCAGATTGGTTCAGCATTTTAGTAAATTCTTAATTTCAGTCTTCATTTGGGAGATGTTTTTCTGTATTTTTACAAAGGTTTGTAGAAAAAATGGCTTCAACATTAAGGTTGAATTTAAGAATTTTCTAAAATTGCATAGGACCTGGAATCTTGAAACAACAGTCTTGCACTAAAACATGTGGAATTGCAGCCCCCACATGTGGCAACATTGGCTGATTTCCCCTCTCTAACCTTAAATGTCATCCCATCTTGAATATCCAACTCATCCTGCAATCATGAAGTTCTGCGCTTAGCTAGAGAAAGCTTCCCGTGCTGGAGAGAAAGTATCACAACTGGTATTGTTGCATTCAATGGCACATACCTTCACTTATAATAACAATTGTTAAATTAGATATAGCACCTTAATCAAGTCCTCAAGACCTCTCAGGATTTTACTATGATTTTACTATGATTTGTAGGCAAATGCGGCAGCCAATTTGCACACAGCAAATTCAATGTCCCACAAACAGCCATGAAGTGAACAAAGTTGCTTCTGGGAATGCACATACCACAGGAGCTTCATCTCCAGAGTTTATGGTGGCATCAAAACTGCTGGACTTTGGACCTGTGCCAAGCCCCGCGTCTCACAGTCCGAGAATAAAATATGTCATTGTACCTAGATGATTCATTTTGCTGTGCATTGTGCAATTCTAGTCAGTGGTCCTTCTCAAACATATATTACTTTATTTTTTAATTTAAATATCCATAATCCTGTACTGTGATTCACAAGTTAATTCTATTTAAAAGCATTGTGGCTCAACAGTCATATTTGGAGCAGTTCTACTAGACATTTGATAATTCAACTCCCTAACAGGTTGGTAGGCTTCCAATTGAACAAGCAGCAGGAAACATAGCAATACTTTGTAGTGATTAATTGCAAGTTGGGTGCTGAATTCCTTGGGTTCCATCAACAGATGCATTAGCCTTGATCACTTGATAGTATTCTTGTCTCTGTGTCAGAAAGTTCACTCCTCCTAGGCTAACATTCCACTGGACTTGGAACTCACTAGTGGACCTGTGCCAACCCATGTATTTTACACTCAAATGAATAATACCTAGATTATTCATTTTGCTGTGTATTGTGCTTTCCTAGTCAGGTGTGAGGAAGGTGTGTATTGTTGTATACTTCCATTCTTCAGATGAGACCTAAAACCAACAACAACTTGTATTTAATATGATGCCTTTCATTCAGGGTAGCAACTCAAAGTAACGATTTTCCATTTGCCTGTTGGATATCAGATATCTTATGACACTATATGAAAAGAGAAGGGAGTTTCTCGTGGTGTCCAGACCAAAAATCCTCCAGATAAATATGGCCATTCACTTCATGGCTATTGGGTATTACTGTGTGCCAAAGGTCTTTTAGAAATCTAGGTTCTATAAACTTACCTAACGTGAAGGACCAATTAAAGAGGGCTATAGGCCATTCTGTTATACCTTCATTGACTCCCTTAAGGGGTTCTTTACAAATCTCCTACTCCCATGTCTCTAAGCACCCAGGGCTTTGGTTCACCCGATCTTGTGGATTTACTGTTTTTAAACGCTTTGAGTCTATCAATCCTTGGGAATGAACAGCAGGGGTTTGGGGGGGTGGGGGGAGATGTCATCAAAGGTTTCCAGTGTTTTGAAGCTGCAAGATGCTGCAGTGCTTCTGAACAGCAGCACATCACGGCATGCTAAGGCGCTGTATCTACTTCGAGTATTGTAAAATACCTCCGCTTTACGTTTTTTTTCACTTCAGACACGATCAGTGATGCGTTGGCACAAGTCATAACACTGCACCAATTCAAAACCTTCACAGGAACCACCCTTCAAACAATTCTAATCCAAGGCATTCCACCTATGGAGGTTTAACGGTTCAACTTGGGTCTTCACATCATTTCCAAAGACAATCTTGGCAGCAAATATTTCAAAGGGTGTTCTTTTCAAATACTAATGTGGACTCAAATGATTTGAAACATCCACCATCTCCCTCCCTCCGTACCCCTACATCCAGATATCCTAACAATCACTTTAGTTCATACTCCTTCAATGAATCGGCATCTGGAAATCCAGGGAGAAAAAAATCACCTATGTATTAAAAAAATTAAAATAATCCTTGCATTTGATATAGCGCCTGATCACATCTTCGAGACGTATCAAATCGCTTCATAGAATATACTGCAAAGTGAATTGACTGTATATTTTGTGGGTGAAAAAAATCACCTGAAGTACAGAGAGTGGAAAAGTTAGTCCAAGGTGTCAGAATGTTCTGAGTTCTTATGATCAGATGTGTTACTGACTCTACTGTGACTGGTTATTTAATGGTGAAGTCTTAAACCTTGCGGCAATCCTTGTTCATACAAAGCACACTGTGAGTCCTCGGCGTGTCAGTCAGTGAGTTAGAGGTAAAGGGTAGAGAGAGGCTAATCAGGATGAAATGAGATTAAAGGCTGTCTAATTTTACAGCAACTGTGATCCATCAGGCACTGCGAATTTGACAGTGGAAATGAATGATGGAGAAAGACAGGTGGGGCTGTACATTTCACTGATTTATCCTGAAACGTGCTGGGCTTTATTTTATTGAGTGAACATGACCGCGTTCATCATAACTGTCATCTAAAACCACTTCACTGGATTCAAAAAAGGGTCACATCAGCACAAAAGTGAGCACAGGATACCAGTAGCTATCAGAAGCAGCTAAAAAGCAGCACAATTTCCATGCATGATTAAAGAAGTCTATTTTGTATTTTGTCATGTATTTAACATGGCAATGAACGGCGAAATAAATAGCAGCACAAATGTTTTCACTTTAGTGCAACAGCATGCTGGAGCACATCCTCGCCCGATCTCTCCATCGACATGAACTTGAAACATTTACTAATTATGTTAGAGATGTACAATAAACAGGGTGCAGGGGGCATCACCACAGAAGATCAATGCACGGTATTAAGGAGGGGATGGAGAGAAGGGAAGACATAACCTGAGCTGTGCTAACGTGAAAAAGCGATGAACAGAAACCAGGGAAGGGTGGGTCGGGGTTAGAGCTGTCCTTGGGGTTTTGTCACCCAGAGTTCCAGTCAACCAGCTGAACACCATCATCAGTTGAGGTCTGGGAAAAACTGGTCAGCAGGCAGTGGATAAACAGCTGGGGAGGGAAATGTACATATAATGTGTACGATTTATTATCATTTCTAGTTTTCTGCTCCCACCAGGCAAACTGGTGTTACCAGACCAGTAACGTGATGCTGTTCGTCTTAGAGGCCCACATGACTATTAGCCTTTCACACACGTCATTCAGAACAACTTTCCTATTTCCCCCACGGCAGCTCAGCTCAGCTCAGCTCAGCAGTCCCAGTAACTCAAACCTCCAGTCAGCCCGAAATATCAAATCATTACTTATTACAAAGAACGAAAAATGGCTGGCAGGTGCAGGGTGCTAATTCAATCAAGGGAGCTCTGACAACGTTATATACCTCTCAAGCTTTGCTCTTAGCGTTTATCAGATAGAAACACAAGCGTGCAGCAATGTGAAGGAGCCATTTGTGATCCCAGCTCACTCTGTCATCCAGGCTTAGCTTTAGAAACCACTCAGAATGATATCAGGGAACCTCTTGATTTAACTGCTAACTTGTGTCTTACTTATAGCCATCTATTATCCTGCATTACATTGAGCTCATAAAATTATTATTAATAATAATAATCCTTGTATTTGGAATAGCACATTTCACATCAGGAAGCGCTTCACAGGATTTTCTGTAAAGTGCAGTGACTTTATTTTTTGGACAAATACATTGTATTATGTTAACAGGAATGTTCAAAGGAAACATCTGTGTAGGTACAGATTTATTTGCCACCAGGTTTAAGTTGTCCATTTAAATAAATAATAATTCTTATTTGGTACAGCACCTTTCGCATCGAGAGGACATCTCAAAACACTTCACAGAATTTACTGTCAAGTGAACAGCCATGAAATGTATGACCAATTTTATGGGGGGGAATTGTTGGCCAGGAGACATTTACAGGCACAGTGCTAGTTTTGCAGGTATGGTTGCTAGCCCCTATGGTTGGAGGATTCATTACCGGATTAGCAGACAAAGTACCCTAAACAAAAACAAAGTGAGGTTCATTTCCATGTAATTAACCAAGTGGTGTAGTCCTGGTGAATAGTGTCCATTCAGGCTTCTGATACAACTGAGTTTAGCTAAAATTATTGAGTACACAAGGTAGGAGCAGTCAGTGGGTTGGACCCATATATGCCTCTGTAGATTAAAATGTTTTTTTATATATAATTGATACAGTTGTGTTGGGAAGGCTTGGGAAAGCTGGGACTATTTTCATTGGAAACAAGAAGAATTATTTTTAATATATAAGGTTGTTAGAATATGGAGTGCTTCAACCACAAGTGGCTGCAAAGCTGAGTTCATAACGTATTTAAAAGGAAATGCTCGAGGAAAATTACTATTAAAAAGTACAGGGAAAGAGCAAAGGAATGGCATTGTAGCAGTGAGAGTTTGCACTAGCACAGAGACTTACCGAATTGTTCTTTTCTGTGTTGTAAAATGTCTACTACATGCTTTCTCTCAGGAACGGTCTTCCCCTCCTAATAATCTTATTAGGTACAAATAAAAAATATACAAAAGGGAGATGACCATAGGCACGGTTGAAGAGGAGGTCGTAAAGCTAAGGTTATGAGCAATTTTCAGTCTCTGGAGAGTTAGATTCCTCCCAAAACACACGTTCTCTCAGTCTTTAGCAATATGCAAGATAAGTCATAAATAATAAATATCACGTAGAAAACCTTCAAAATGTGCCTGGAATCAAATGCATTTCTACAGTAAAAATCTCTACTTAGAGCAGGCTTTAATACTACATTCAGATAAAATAACGCTTATTCTACAGAGCTTCATGGGCAAGGATTATCACAGAGCCAAAGCTCTGTTAGAGATGGGGATAAAGACTTAGGTTCTTGAATATTTAATCTTCAATTTTACCACTTATCTGCCCTGGTCAAAGTCACCTTTGACATCCTCTCCATCTGTGACCAGGGCTCACTATCTCCTCATTCTTCTTGACCTCTCCTTTGCCTTTGACAGTTTGACATGGTTAACCATTCTATTCTTCTCCACCGCCTTTCTCTCAGCTCCACCTTCGCAGTTCTGTCCTTGCTTGGTTTCATTCTTAACTTTTCCAGTGTCTCCACTTCATATCTGCCAATGTGTTCTCCTCCCACCCACGCACAGTCGCGTGCAGCATTCCTCAGGGCTCTATTTTCAGTGCTCTTTAATACCTAGATGCTCCCTCTCGGTGATGTCATCTTGAGGAATGAGGTTAACTTCTACATGTATGTGGTTGATACTCAAATCTATCTCTGCCTCCACCCTCGATTCCAGGACCACTGTGTTTTTGACTGATTGCCAGTCAGACATCAAGTCCTGGATTAGAGCTAACTTTCTCGAGTTGAATGTCAACAAGACAGAGGCCCTCCTGCTTGGCTCCTATCAGCACCTCCTCACATTAAGCGCTGACAATACGAATCTACATGGATGCACTCTCCACCTTACGGAAACAGTGGAGAATCTCTGTATCTTGTTCGATTCTCAACCGTCCTTTAAACCCCACATCTGTGCCTTAATCCATTGAGCTTTCCCCACCTCTGCAAAAATGCCCACCTCCTTCACTTCCTTGCTCCATGGTCTGCTGAGACCCTTATCTATGCTTTAATCATGTCCAGGCTTGACTATGCCAACGGTCTGCACAAAAGACTTCCTAACTCCTCTCTCCACATGCTGCAGACTATTCAGAACTCTGCAGCGCATCCCACCTGTGGTTCCACAAGCCTATCAACCCTATCCTTGCCTGGGTCCCCATCAGTTGTCCATTCTGCAGGTCCTTTTTTTTAAGGCCATGTATAGTATACCAGGAAATTGAGACTATCTGTCACAAAGAATATTAACCTACATTACATCAAGGAGACCCTGCATACTTTCCTATGCTGCTTAAATGAGAAACCAGAAAAATCAAAGTGTATAAACAAGAATTGCACCCAGGTGATGACTAGCAACTTAGAACATGGTGATACCATAGCAACAGGCATTTGAACAGGATTCCTCTTGTTTAGCAGACGGTAGAGCAAGTGGTGTACTTAATTTGATTTCATTGCATTTAGAAACTTCAATCTGTCAAATAATCAGCATTGTTTTTAAATAGGCACAGGAATCAAATGCGTTTTTCTTTGGTCAGGGTGTCCTGCACATTTCATAAAAGGAGGATTTTCTCAGTTTGATGAAGAAAAGTAGTTGATAATTAACATATTTTGCATATTTAAAGCACTTCTATTTCAAGTCATTCATTGACACATTGAGGTGGAGTTTGCAGTGTGAGAACATCAAATCAATATCCAAAAAGCCGCAAAATCCGAGCCATTCGTAAATTATCGCCAAGTACTAAACACCCCTTGACATCTGGAGAATGGTTACTCCCGCCCTCTCCTTCACTACTGGATCAGCACCATTTTATAAAGACAATACTAGAGGTTTATTGGACATCACAGTAGAGTTTCAACTTCATTTCTTCAACTGTATAACTTTACAACTGTATAATGATTTTTATCTGACAAACAAGGGAAAATCTGTGCCCTGACTCTGATTTACAATGTTTCAGATTAGCTCCTTGGTTGCTGATCACATTATATACATTGCTCGTATTATATCTAGATACTGATCCCCTACATACACTGCTTGTATTTAGTAATAAATAATCCTTGTATTTGATATAGCTCCTTATCACGTTGTGGAGAAATCTCAAAGCGCTTCATAGAATAAACTGTAAAGTGGATTGACTGTAATGTGTGGGCGAAACTTATAACAACAACAACTTGGATTTATATAGCGCCCTCCACGCCGGATGGCGTCTCAGAGAGCTTCACAGTAACGGATCCCAGGGCTGAGCCAGGGGGAGGGGGAGGAAGGTGACCAAAGGTGCGGTCAAAGAGAAAGTTCTTCAGCAGGGACCTGAAAATAGGAAGAGAGGGAGCGATGTGAAGGGAGTGAGGAAGGGAATTCCAGAGCCTCGGGGCATAGTGGCTGAAGGCACGGCTGCCGAGGGTGGAGCGGAGGACTCAGGGGACGAGGAGGGGGCCAGACCCGGAGGAACGAAGGCAACAGGTACTGTTTTGAGGACAGAGGAGGTCAGAGAGGTAGGGGGATGCAGAGGAGTGGAGGGATTTAAATGCAAAGGTGAGGATCTTGAAGTCGATCCTCTCTGGGATAGGCAGCCAGTGCAGTCTGGCAAGGACTGGGGTGAACGGGGAGCGGAATTTGGTGCGGGTGAGAATGCGGGAGGCAGAGTTTTGAATGATCTGGATTTTATGGATGGTAGTGGAGGGGAGACCGGGGAAGAGGGTGTTAGAATAGTCCAGCCGAGAGGTGACAAAGGTATGGACTAAGGTTTCAGCGACTCTCAGAGAAAGATATTGGCAGAGACGGGCGATATGTCGGAGGTGGATGAAGGCAGTGCTGATGAGGGACTGGATGTGGGGGAGGAAGGATAATTGGGGGTCGAACCTGATGCCTAGGTTGCATACAGGTTCAGAGAGTTTTAGTGGGAGGTCGGATAGGTGGAGGAGGTGAGAGCCGTGAGATTTTAAATGTTGACGAGAGCCAAAGAGTATGGCTTCCGTCTTGTCAACGTTCAGCTGAAGGAAATTTGCGCTCACCCAGCCCCTGAGATCTGACAGGCAGCTGACAGAACATCAGGGGACTGGGGGTCGCAAAGAGAGGTAAAAAAAAGAGCTGGGTGTCGTCCACATACACGTGGAATGTACCCCATGTCTGCAGATGACATCCCCAAGAGGGAGCATGTAGATCAGAAAGAGGACCTTTAGATCCTTAGAACAACTACATTAAATACTGAATAACAACAACAACAAAATTACATTTGTATATTGCCTTTCATGTCAGGAGAATGTCTCATGGCGCTGGACAGTCAGTGTTTCGGACCCGAGCTGTGGGTCAGGATCAGGTAGGGTGGAGGGCAGTGGGAGAAGGAGGGTGATCGAAGGCACGGTCGAAGAGGAGGGTCTTGAGATGGGTCTTGAAGGAGGTAAGGAAAGGGGTGAGGTGGAGAGACTGCGGGATGGAGTTCCAGAGGGTGGGAGCAGAGAGGCTGAAGTACCGCCCACCAATGGTGGGGCGGGCGAGGCGGGGAACGTAAAGCAGGTCGGAGCCCACTGAGCGGAGGGAACGGGCAGGTTATTAGGGGGTCAGGAGGTTGCACAGGTAGTGGGGAGCAAAGCTATGGAGGACTTTGAAGGTGAGGTCCAGGATCTTGAACTGCATCCTCTGTGTGATGGGAGTTGGACGAGGATGGGAGTGTTAGGGTCACGGAGCCTGGTTCAGGAGAGGGCACGGGCTGCAGAGTTCTGGGTGATCTGCAGCCTACGGAGGGAGGAATCGGGCAGACCGTCAAGCAGGCAGTTTGCATAGTCAAGCCTGGATGTTATGAATGCGTGTGTGAACACATTGTATACACTGCTCATATTTATATCTAGATACTGAACACGGTATATCCGGGTACACTGCTCATATTGATCGAATGCAGATACTGAAAACAATAAACTTTAACAGTTACTTTTGTGATGTCTTGTATTTTTAACATACTGTAGGAAAATAATCTCAATTATTTAAAATCTTCTTTTGCATATCTTTCCCACCGTTTGCCTTAGCTATCTTAATACAGCAGCCAGAATTCACTCCCTTTCCATTGGGATGTCCTGACGTGAAAGGTGTTTCCTTACTCCACACACCTAATGATAATCCCTCCAAAAAAAAACAATAATAAATTGGTCATTTTCAATCCACATCTGTTTGTGGGACAATTGCTGTGCGCAATTGGCTGCCGTGTTTCGCCTACAAATATACAGTAAATTCACTTTACAGTATTCTGTGAAGCGCTTTGAGACGTCGAGAAGACGTGAAAAGCACTATACCAAATGCAAGGATTATTATTATTACTATTATATTATACAAATGTAATTTGTTGTTGTTTTCCTACAACAACACACCATTCTCCCACTGACCAAGCAAAGAGGACACCAGCTCTCACTTTCCCCCCAGGCCTTTGCCTATGTACATGAGGTGGGATGTGAAGGGTGCCCAACAGTAACTAATGCTCCAGTTTAACATTCCTATCTCTAGGTAAATGTCTTGCCTCACCTCAGTGCCTCTCCATCAAAGCGCAATATAGATCCACCAAGGGAAGGGAGGCAAGGCTTGTGGCCACACAACCATAGCCTACCACTCTGTGGTGCAGAACACAGAGCCCCAACAGACTGTATAACTTGCCTATATTTACAGTATCACTATTCTTACACTGGATTAAAAAAAGGCTGAAATTGGAGATAAAGAAATCCATGAAAGATTTATCTGTAGAACACCTACAATTTATTTATAATTAGGGAAAATAATCCTTACTTGTTACATAACATGAAATCCGACCGTAATGACTTCAGGCCTGAAATGGACTTTGTCTGATTAAACATATAAAGAGCTCAGACTCAAAATATTTAAAAAATATATATGAAGATCTGCCGTGATTTAATAAAATCCCAGAGCATCAGGGCAGTCCTGATGGTTTAATGTTGATCTGCAGCTTGCAGGCCAGGTTTGAATCCAGTCTGAGTAATAATAATAATTATAATCATCAATGAAGATAATAATAATAACAATCTTAATATTTGGTAAAGCACCTTTCATGTCAGAAGGACATTCCAAAGTGCTCACAAGATTTACTGTAAAGTGCAGCTGAGTTTCTGCTCTCAGCTGAGGCTGCATAAGGTGGCTAAATTGGCCTTTGGCCTTTCCTCAGGGACAGGGAGTGGAAACCCTGCTTTGGTGCCTGTTTCTAGTCCCTGTACTGGATGTGCACATGTGTGACAGCCAGGTGAAAAGAGGTCAGGCTAGGCTCTACAGTGGAGAGGTTGACCGTCATTCACAGCAAGGGCTCACACATCAACCATGGCCACTTGGGTGAGGCCTCAGAGGGCAACAGGCAGCTGTTGGAAGAGCACCCCAGCAAGAGGAGGCTGAGCACCAGCAGAGGCACATGCCAATGGAGAGAACATTTTTAAAATATGGACACATTCAATTTATTATTAAGAAGAAACTGTAGAGCAGACTCGATGTCTGACTGCATTTTATAACTCACTTGGGGAGTGGGGGGAATATAGCTAAGAGGAATTGCAGGGTTAAGAGAGGCAGTCAAGATATATTTGACCATGTTTACGGCCACCTCCCCATCCCCCCAGCTCAACTTCGTGCTGCGCCACTGTCAAGCGCTCTTGGTCGTTACTCTGCATGAGGGGAGCTATATAAATGCAAGTTATTATTGTTATACAGAGAGCCCCATGGGGAATGTCCCTGGGCTGATGACAGATCAATGAAGGTAATAATAATAATAACAATCCTTACATTTAGTATAGCGCCTTTCATGTCAGGAAGACATCCCAAAGCATTTTACAATGTTTATTGTAAAGTGCAGTAACTATGTGTTTTTTGGGCAAACCAGCAGACAATTTGCAGATAGCAATGTCCTACAAACAGCCATGAAGTGAGTGACCAAATTTTATTGGTCACTCACCAATAAATTCACCGAGAGTTAAGCAAAGAAATTGCTGATGAATTAGCTGAAAAATTTTCAAAGTTCACTGGATTCGGGATTTGTACCTGGGGATTTGAAAATTGCAAATGTCACTATTATTCAAGAAGGGAGGGAGGAAAAAGGTAGATAACTATAGGCCTTTGAGTTTAACTTTAGCTATTGGAATTTTTCATAAAGGAATAAAGTAAATGACCAACTGGACAAGTACAAGCTGATGAAGGCAAGTTAGCTTGGATTTGTAAAGGGTAGGTGCTGCTTAACAAACTTGGTAGAAGAGGTCACTAAAGTGGTGGACATGGGAGGGTCAAAGGATGTTGTTTACATGAATGTTGACTAAAATTAAATCACAGGGGATTGGAGGAAACCTGTTGGTGTGGATGTTAAATTGGTTAGGAGAAAGAGAGTTTGGATAATGGAATATTATCTGGCTAGCGTGCAGTAACGAGCAGTGTTCTTCAGGGATCTGTGTTGGGGCCCCAACGTTTCACTATATATACAGGGGAAGCCTGTTAAGCCGGGGATGGCTGTTTTGCCCATCTTAAGAGGTGTCTGAGGTTAGCCAAAGTGCTCTTACCACTTCCTGCCCAGCAGAGGAGCAGCAGCGGCACTCCAATTGTAGCACCACCGCAGCTCGAAAGTGAGTCCAACCATAAGGGAATACTGGAGCCGTGTGTGCAAGTCCTGTCTCGTCATACTAATGATTAGCTGAAATAGTGTGGGAAAAAGGCAAAACACTGAAGTAAACACACGGGAATAGCTCCCAACATGTGGCAAGTCCGTGCTGTTTTGTAAACATGCTATTGAATTCATTTCCCTTTGCTTTCTCCAGTCATCTTTTTACTATTACACAGAAGACCCTCCCATTGTTGTTACCATTGGACGGCACGGGGACCAATTAGTGGCAGCGCTGAGGTGATTGACAGCCTTGGAGATGCTCGTGAATGGAGGCACACGCCACCCATTCACAAGCGGCTCAGCTGTCAATCAATCATGATTTGACTCCTCCCATTCCTTCCCTGGTTCTTTCCCGTTCCTTCGCCCCCTCACTGATTGACAGCCCCACTCCAGCCGGCTATGAATGAATAATAGTAATAATCCTTGCATTTGATATAGCGCCTTATCACATCTTCGAGACGTCTCAAAGCGCTTCACAGAATACACTGTAAAGTGAATTGACTGTATATTTTTGTGGATGAAACATAGCCGCCAATTGCGCACAGCAGTGTCCCACAAACAGTCATGGATTAAGTGACAACATTTTTTTTGAAGGGATTATTACCCCCAGAAATACAATCTGCCAATCAAACTTGCCTAACACAAGTATAACATAACATAACATGTAGGAGCAGGAGTAGGCCATTCGGCCCTTCGAGCCTACCCAGCCATTCAATCATGGCTGATCTTCTAATCTAACTCCAGCTAATAACCTAACCCTGCCTTATCCCCAGATCCCTTAATCCCTTTTGCAATAAGAAATCTATCTCAGTTTTGAACATGTTCAAGGACTGAGCGTCAACAGCCCTTTGGGGTAGTGAGTTCCATACATTCACCACCCTTTGAGTGAAGAAGTTCTTCCTCAACTCAGTGCGAAAGGGCTGGCCTCTGATTTTAAGGTTGTGACCCCTGGTTTTAGTTTCTCCAACCAGGGGAAACAATTTCCTACTATCTACTCTATCATGCCCTTTGATGATCTTATAGGTTTCTATAAGATCCCCTCTAATTCTTCTATATTCTAGAGAATATAGGCCCAAATTGGTCAGCCTATCCTCGTAACTCATCCCCTTCATCCCTGGTACTAACCTAGTAAATCTACGCTGCACCCCCTCCAAGGCAAGTACATCCTTCCTTAAATAAGGAGACCAAAACTGCACACAGTATTCCAGGTGTGGTCTCACCAGGGCCCTATACAGTTGCAGCAAGACTTCCCTACTCTTATACTCTAATCCTTTCATAATGAATGCTAACATACCGTTCGCCTTCCTAATTGCTGCTGCACCTGCAGACTAACTTTCTGTGATTGGTGTACAAGGACACCCAAGTCCCTCTGGACGCTAACACATTCCAATCTCTCCCCTTCTAAAAAATAACCCGCTCTACTGTTTTTGCTACCTAGGTGGATGACTTTGCACTTCCCTACATTATACTTCATCTGCCACCTACCTGCCCAATCACCTAACCTATCTATGTCTCGCTGCATTTTTTTAATGTCGTCCTCTGTGTTGACACTTCCTCCTAGTTTTGTGTCATCCGCGAATTTAGATATATTAACTTCGATGTCCTCATCTAGATCGTTGATGTAGATGGTAAATAGCTGAGGCCCAAGGACTGATCCTTGTGGCACTCCACTAGTCACATCCCGCCAATCTGAAAAGGACCCATTTATCCCTACTCTTTGTTTCCTACCCGTTAACCATTCCCCAATCCACGTTAATATGCTCCCCCAATTCCATGGGCCCTTATCTTTTGGACTAACCTTTTATGCGGCACCTTATCGAATGCCTTCTGGAAGTCCAAATAGACCACATCCACTGATTCACCCTTATCTAGTTTACTCGAAATATCCTCAAAAAACTCTATGAGATTTGTCAAACATGACTTCCCTTTTGTAAAGCCATGTTGACTTGGCCTAATTATATTGTGCTCCCCTAAATACCGCACTACCACATCCTTAATCAATGATTCTAAAATTTTTCCTATCACTGATGTGAGACTAACTGGCCTATAGTTCCCCATCTTTTCCTTTCCACCTTTTTTAAATAGTGGTGTGACATTTGCGATCTTCCAATCCATGGGGACTGTTCCAGAATCCAAGGAATTTTGGAAGATCAGACATAAGGCCTCCACTATCTCATAAGCTACCTCTTTTAAAACCCTGGGATGCAAGCCATCCGGACCAGGAGATTTGTTACTTTTTAGTGCTAACAGTTTCCCTAGCACCAATTCTCTACTAATGAAAATTTCCCTAAGTTGCTCCCTATCCTTATCCCCTTGGTGCATCTCTATAGCACACACACCAGCTGGGAGAAACTACGGTCTCTTTTCCTATACCGCCGCAAGATGAAATCTATAACGCCCGCTCTCTCTCTCTCTCTCTCTCTGGGTAGGGGAGGGTAGGGGAGCTCACAATGGTTGGAGTCTGCTGTCAATCAATCTTAGACTGTTCCTATCTCCATCCTGGATCCACTCATGGCTGAATGGAGGCGCTGGCCACACTGAAGGCTGGAGTGAGTGCATGCAACAGCGACACGCACAATATTTTGACTGGATTAGCCAGATTTTTGTGATATCAACCGGCATAATTAAAACAGGTAAGAATACAAATGAATCAGGGCCAGGCATTTTGTTCAATGTACCAGCATCCAGGGTTAACTGGCGTGCGCCAAAAGTGGACTCCGTTGCATTAATAACCTGGATGAAGGCATAGAAGAGTAGAAGGGATTCTATCTAAATTTGCAGATTTGCAATAAATTGTGAGGTGTAGTAAATTTTGAAAATGTCAAAATTGCAGAGGAATATAGACTGTGCAGTTTAAAATTGCAGAGGGATTCGGACAGTTAAATGGGTGGAATTATGGCAAATGAGTTCAATGTGGCAAAATGTGAGATGGTTACTTTTGGTCCATCTCATAATGTTGAGTCAGACTACATTTGTGATGGGGAAACACTTTGTGGGGTGAATGAGCAAAGGGATCTTGGTGGTTAGGTTGATAAATCTTTAAAAAGTAACTCATAGAAGGTTATCAAAATGGCTAATGCAATGTTGGCATTTATCACAAAGCGGCTGAAACACAGGAGTCAAGAAGTGATGGTACAGTTGTATCAAACGCCAGTCAGACCGCATTTGGATTATTGTGTGCAGGTTTAAGCATCAAAACTTGGGAAGAATATGATGGCCAACAACAACAACTTGCACTTATATAGCGCCCTCCAAGCTGGGTAGTGTCTCAGAGCGCTTAAAAAGAGTGGCCTAAGAGAGTGTGCAGCATCGATTTACTCGACTTCTGGTCTTTGGTTTAATTGATGGCCTCAAAAATGAGGGAGCCAAAGACAACCATAAAAATAACAGCTTGCCCTTATAGCACCCTTCACCCTACAGAGCGTAGCTTTCCAGACCAAGAGCGAATCAATTATGGATTCGAGCTGGTGGTAGCTGGGAGCACACAAAGACTTTGAATTTCAGAATACTTTTCTGCAGTTACAGTGTTCAGCAAGTTTTCTCCATTGAAGTGCAGTCTCCTTCCTTCTCTAAAGGAAGAACGGTGTTAGAAATGGATTCAATTCACTTCTGCTAGTTCCTGGTGCCTGTCTGAAAATCATGTTGCTTTGAGCTGACTTGGATTTGTACTCTGATGAGTTAATGACAAGTGCTTTTCATACGGAGACTTGTTATGGAGGCAGGCTTCCTTGTTTTTTCCAATCTGCCAAAGTATTTCTCCTCTCTTTGGTAAATGCTGAAGGACATCTTTCATTAAAGTAGGGCTATGAGCCAATGTCACTGTTAGTTGCTTGGATGGATATGGCCTTCTATAGCACTTAATGGGATCTGCTTGACATAAGACTAGATGAAGTCTGGGTCTTTTGACTAGTAATCCAGGTCTTTAAAATGATAGGAAGCATAGATGAGGTAGATGTAAGCAGGCTATTTCACTTAGACCATGGGAGTAGAACTAGAGGACACAGGTTTAAAACAAAATTACGTTACTTTTTTCATTCTCATAAAGTGAAAAAAACTCACAAACAAATCTGGCTCCAATTAGATACATATCCACTTGAGAACAGTATTGTAGGATACAGGAAAGGATGTAGAAATTCTCCACAAGAATACAACGAGTTCTGGGAGGCCGTGAAATAAAGGGAAATGTTGTCTATGAAGGGAAAGGGACCAGATGAGAAGACATCAGTTCAAAATCCAGGTGTAACTTCCTGTAGGAATCTAGTTCAGTTTGGCCCATCGCCAAACAACGCTTGGTATTTCTCTCAAGACATCAGTGACACAACTTGGATACAGACCAAACATATCAACTGATTCTTTGATGAGTACTGTCAAATGGTCAGAGGAATTGAAGGATTCCAGATTTAATTAGGCATTACCTCAAGCTGAAGAACAAACAAACTGGGTCAGGCCATCGATGGCTGTGGAGCGTGACTGGTAACTGAGTGTGGTGCTTTGGGAATTTGAACTCAGCAGGCTGACATTCAATAGAGTGCTGGAGGAGCGCTGCTTTGCCCGAGGTATCATCTTTGAGGTATTACACTGAAGGATATAATATCTGTGCCAGTTCAGATGGACATTAAAGATCCCATGGCACTATTCAAAATAGGTCATCCTCTTGGTCATTATCTTCAAAGCTGTCTGTGGGACATTGCTGTGAACAAATTGCTGCTGCATTTGCCTACAAACCTACACGCTCACTACACTTTGCAACATATTTTGTAAGGTGCTTTGAGACATCTTCCCAACGTAAAAGGTGTCATTACTGTATATGAAATGGAAGGATTATGTTGACAGCAGAGGTGGCCTCAGGTACGTTGCTCCAGAAGGTTCACATAGGTTCTGCATTCTCACTGCTGTCAGACATACGTATGACGCTGACAGAACCCTCTTCGCATCCGCACTAAGTGTTGGAGGCCGTGAGCAAGTGTAAGATCTTTCCATTACCATCAAAACCATCAAGAATAGATGCGTGAGGAAAATCACTAGCATATTATTTTCGACTGGTGTGTAGTTTATAATTATTGGGGTGATGATTTCTCTCAGCAAAAAAAAATGCCTTTAAAGGTTTGTTACAGTCACACGGACAGATGTGGGGGAAAACAATCACCCTACTATAGTTTCATGGCATAAATCACAGGAATCTGTTTTGGGAAATCTCCAGTCCCAGTAGCTACCCTTTGTAACAGAGTTTCTCAGGTGAACTTGCTAACAACCGGCCAAATAAAGTTGGTCATTCACTTTATAGCTGATTGTAGGACATTGCTGTGCAAGAATTGGCCGCTGTGTCTTTCTATAAAATACAGTCACTGCATTTTAGAATATATCCTGTGAAACGTTTAAGAAAACTTTCCAATGTGTAGGTCGTTGTATCAAATGTAAGGATTATCATAGAATCATAGCATTATACAACACAGAAGGAAGCCATTCAGCCCATTGTGTCTTTGCCGTCTCTTTGAAAAGAGCTGTCCAAATCAATCTCACTCCCCTTATTATTATTATTATTTTTATTATGTGTTGTTTTGGGTCAATAAAATCACAAATATACAGTCAATTCACTTTACAGTGTGTTCTGTGAAGCGCTTTGGGACGTCCTCCCGACGTGAAAAGCGCTATATCAAATGCAAGGATTATTATTATTATTATTATTAAACTCCACCTGATGGCCGTTGGTTTCTTTTCAGGGTTGACAAGTCACTGCTGTCATGTAAACACTCTGAGATGTTACCCGGTGTGAAGGAAGCTATCATAATGCCTTTGTCGTTTTAGTCACTTCCAGCTTCCAGTGTGGACTGGCCAGCTCCCTTTATGAAACATTCTTGTGGGGCCACAGGACATCAGTGTTATAAGTGAACTCTTGCAAAGCACTTTATAACATGGTTGCCTGAATGGAGTGGAATTTGCGTCATTGCATAATGTGTTCCTTGTGATAATTATAACACGAAATGTGTTATGAAAACGCTGAGATTTCAGCCCCGTACAAAATATTGAGTTTCCCTTTAAAAATAACCTGCCCCAATTATCCTTGATTCTCCACTGCTGCCTTTAACTTCTTCTTCAGTTAACCTCAATTGACCTATTGTCCTCAAGATACAAACCCTCTTTTGACTAAATTAATTTAACAAAAAAGTAATTATACCTTTAAGAGTGCCAAAAGGTGTGGCTGCAGCCAGATTAGGATAGTCCTGGCTTCCACAGAAACAGTCATTGCCCTAAAGTCAAACCTTGATTTTAGACAGACAATGGGGAAAAGGAATCAATGGCACATTTAAATCCCTGATCACTAGATGGGATGTTGCTGGCTGCATGGCAGAGGCACCTATTTGACCCAAATATTTAAAATCTAGGCTATGTGCAGCGTAGCATCATATTGTCAGCTATCAAAAGAGAGGCACAAAAATAAAATCCAGCAAGAATGTATGGGCACAATTCTTGTGAGTTCTGCTTTGTTAGAAGAGGTTATATGTACAGTTCCACCACATCTCCCAAATTGTCAGGCAAACTGGATCCCCTTTGCCACGAACCACACCTCACAGAGGGGTTCAGACCAAGCTACACAGCACAAAGATCCCTACTTCAGCTATCATGCTACTGTGATGGATGACTGAGTCCTTTTCCTCTTTTTTAACTGTTTATTTCCTCTCCTCCCAGTTAAACCCTGATATATCCCATATCGTGCCCTTTGTTTTTTTAAAAAAAACTGCAGATTTTGTTTACTTACAAACATATGCATGGTCACTATACTTTACAGTGAATCCTGTGAAGGTGTTCATTCCTCCATCCCCCCTCCGTCTATGGGAAAGGCATTATATCAAATGCAAGGATTGTTATTATTTTATTATTAATATTATTAATAAAATGCTACTTAGATACAAGTGAGAGCGGTGGCTCAGTTGTGATCAGCCTGTCCGCTCCCTCTGCTCAGCAGGCTCTGGCCTGCTCCAGGTCTCCTACCCAAACTGCCCTACCATTGGAGGCCAGGCTTTCAGCCTCCCTGACCACACTGTTTGGAACTCCATCCCACAATCCCTTCACCTTGCTTTTTCTCTTGCCTCCTTCAAGGCACGACTCAAGACCCTCTTCTTTGACCTTGCCTTCAGCCACCCTCCTAAGCCCCTCTGGCCTCCCTCATCCCAACTCTGCCCCCCACGCTCAGGTCCTGATCCCTGACTGTTCAGCATCTTGGAACGTCCTCCCAATGTGAAAGGCGCTTTACAAATGTAATTTTACTGTTGTTATTGTTGATGGCATGACCTTTAGAGCTGGAGCCTGTATTGCATTTCTGCAACAACTTTTCTGAATTATTTCCAGCAGCACTGTTAGCGAAATAATCATAGGATCCTCTCGACTATTGAGCACATTTCCACATAAATTGTAAACTATGTGCAGTATTGTACTAAGCGAGAGACCTGAGTTCAATTCCAGGCAGGGCGAAACCTTGGGCAAGTTTCCTTACTCCACACGCCTAATAATAATCCCTCCAAAAACCCCAAACAATAATAAATTGGTCATTTTCAATCTATGACTGTTTGTGGGACATTGCTGTGCACAACTGGCTGCCGCGTTCGCCCACAAATATACAGTCAATTCACTTTACAGTGTGTTCTGTGAAGCGCTTTGGGACGTCCTCCCGACATGAAAAGCGCTATATCAAATGCAAGGATTATTATTATTTATGAGCAGAATCCAAATTGTTGATTTTCTACACATATTCCATTCTTTATTTAAGGAACAATATTAAAATATGTTCTGAAATGCCAATGTCACTTCCTGTATTTTGCTCATGTGCAAAGCAGGACGCGACGTTGTTGGTAACTGAATCACCCAGAAATTGGCCTTTTTTNAGAGTGGAAGCTAAAATGGTTGAGGCTCCAGATCATTAGGTCACAATTGTCTTCTCTTTTGAAATAGTGCTGTGGGATTTTTAGGATTTGGTAAACAGGTGGATGTGACCTCAGTTTAACGTCTCATCTGAAGCCTGGTTCCCCCAAGATTTCAATTCCCAGCCAAGATGATAAGCTCAGCCTGGCTTACGTGTCATCCTGGCTCTTTGGTACTCTCACTTCTGAGTCAGAAGGTTGTGGGTTGTTGGAGATGCATCCTTCGGATGAGATGTTAAACTGAGAGCCTGTCTGCCTGTTCGGGTAGACGTTAAAGAACCTGTGGCACAATTCAAAAAGAGAGGGAGTTTCTCCTGGTGTCCTGGCCACCAATCCCCCCAAATAAAACTGGTCACTCACACTAAGACTGTTTGTGGGGCACTGCTGTGTGCAATTGGGCTGGTCTGTTCACCTACAAATACATAGGATTTACTCCACTGCGCAGTAAATCCTGCTCAGGTATGTCCTCCCAACCTGAAAGAATGCTTCACCAAATGCAATTATTATTTTTATTATTATTATTAAGTTTAAAGTCCTGAAATGCGACTTGAACACATAGCCTCTTGATTTACAGGCTCTGGTGCTCCCAACTGATCCAGGCTGGCACCTGTCGTACTGCTCATTATCATTAACACATGTGAGAAAAGTTTTCAATTGAAATCCAACAGCAAGAATACAGATCATTCAGCGATTTCTCAGGCTCTCGCGCTCTCTACTCTCTGCAGTATTGGTGGTGACCTGAAATACGGGGCTTCTCCTACATGGCCATTCATTTAATTTCATGACTATTTGTGGGACATTGGTTTGTGCAATTAGGCTGCCACATTCGCCTCAAATACAGTAAATCCTGTGAAGTGCTTTGGGATGTCTTCCAGACATGAGTAGCGCTATACCAAATACAAGCATTATTTAATTTTAATTAAGGCAAAAGATTCCTTTCAAAACATAGTGCATCAATTTTTTGATAAGAATAACTCTTAAGAGTCAAACTGGGCACAGTCCATTTTTTACACCAAGGCATCTGCTCCCTTCAAGAATATGATTGTTCCTATTTATGTATTTTTCTCCCATTCTTTTGCTAAAATCGGGTAGTAAATTCCAGTTAAGAGCCAGCTGTTTCTCTCGCCACATTTCTGCTACAATGCATCTCAGGAATTTAGGTTGACCTCGTAGCCTTCTGTCCTACAGTCAGTAATACAATAACCCACCACATAAGAGAAACCTCAGGAATGTTCAAAAACCATTTCAGTGAAAGAGCAGAAGAAAGTAGTTTTTCAGTGGTATATCTTATCGCCTAATACGACGCTTCAATCATCTGTGATCTACCAAACTTTTCTTTGTTGCAAATTTAAAAAAAAACCAGGCCGATTATTCCGAACAGTTTGCCACACTGTGCCAAGTTTCGCATGAATTGGCTCTTTGCTGGCATCCATCTGCCTGAAGCAAAAATCATCACCGTGGAAACAAGAGGTCAAAGGTGTGGGTGATGTCATTTCTTGCATGGTTTGTTGTTAACGTTTTTGGACCCTGTGGTTGTTAAGAGAAGAGAGTTTCTCTCTCTCTCTCTGTCCCGGCCAACAATCCAACAATTCCCCAAATAAAATTGGTCACTCACTTCAAAGCTGTTTTGAGACATTGCGGTGTGCAAATTGGCTGCCTCATTTGTCTACAAATACACAGTCAATCCACTTTACAGTAAAATGCCTGTAAATGCGACAATGTGATGAGGTGCTATATCAAATGCGAAAATTATTATTATTATTGAAGTTCATTCGCCACACACCAACTTTGCCTCACCAACCAGCTCTTCCTCATGTAACAAATTGTTTTTAAAAAATCACGCAGGGGAAAAAATTTTATGCAAACAGAAAAAATGCACAAAGCTGAAGATAAAAAGAAACTTGTTAAAAATAAAATCAGTAAAACATCAAAGCTCAGTTAGCTTTCTTTGTTTTTTCAATATGATCATTATTGCTCTCCGAACTTTCCTCCCAACAGCACTCTGCATGCTTTTCCTTCTTGCTGTTTCTCCTCAATGGTACTTCATATAAAGGTACTGTTACAGTTAGAAGGAAATGTATAATTGTGTGCAGTTTGCATTCAAAATTAGTAGCTTTAATTTTTCATATGAAAAAAACTAGAAACTCTAGTCAAATTTGCTCTCCTTTAGTTCAATTCCAGATTATCTGGTACAATACTTTCCTCCGATTCTCTTATCTTCTTTATAATCAACTGATTAATGTTGCAAAGAAGCTTTTTCCTCCAATGCTTTAAAATATGAACCAATAAAAGGGTCCCAAGTGGAAGGTATTGAAAAAGTACTTTGTTGCCAAATATTTCTCATTTTAAGATAACATTTTAAACTATTTTTCAACATTTAGTCAGACTGTAAGAGAAAAGTCAGGAAAATAAGAGAGGGCAAAGCCAGAGAAACTAGAGGATTTAAAGATTCCAAGGCAGAGAGAGAGATGGGTGGGGTGGGGAAGGGGCGGAGGGAGAGAGAAATAAGTTTTATTCATGGCAAGGTAAATGTTCGCTGAGAATTTGCAAGTTTGCTGAAAATTGTGAATACACGTCTATTGTGCTTGTTTTTTTCCTTTGTAGTGAATATGTTATGCATTTTCTGGTCGACCCAAAATTTTGGCAGCAGATTGTGTAGTAAACTGGCAAACCTCAGAAAATCAGTGAATCTTTACTAAGGGCACACAGGCGAGAGAAGGAGAGACGCAGTGTTACGCAGTGTTCATGCATTTCTCCGGCACAGCAGCACATTGTTCAAAAATCTCGACAGCAGCACTTGCTCTCCCATTGAGAAAGCCACTGGAGTTATAAACCATCTTTTCTTTTTGCTCCTTTAAGAACTCCTGCTGCGTTATTTTCAGTCCAGGTCAATCAATCACGAGTAACAATCGCCACACAGAAAAAGCACAAGTCGGAGCAAAGAGCAAATGGTTCCCAGGCAAGTTTGTGTTTTGGTTGAAACAGTCCAGTTTCTCTTAAAATGGGATCAATGGTGTAGGTTACCAATCACAGCAAACCCATTTACAATGGTTACTCACTCTGATTGGATGACAAAGCAAGTTCTTTTATCAGCTCCCCACAATCCTTCCCTTCTGTCTGACAACACGGACTATTACGCGAATTGTGTAAACCATGTGCACATAAGGAATTACAGCTTGCCTTGATTATTTCACTAACATTCATTGAAAAGCAGTACAGATTTTGTACTTGTTTTCTTGGTTGTTAATCACATTATTCCCTCTGAACACATGCATCAACACATGGTTTACATAACTTGAAATAATAGACCCCAGAGAAGCACACAAATACAAATGGAGGTGTTCAATGAATCACACCTACGTGTAAGGATTTTCCATGTCTTCTTTTCCTCGTCGTAATATTGAACTAAGTTGCTCGGAAGTCGATCCGGACCCGGAGGTAACCCACCGACCAGCAACAAGACTCTCTTAGTGGAGCGAATACTAGAAATGGAAAGAAAATGACAATATTTTACTGTTCAGAATAAGCAGGATTTGTGCAATCTTGGGGACATTGTGTGGAGTAAATTGGTCCCTCACTTCATAGCTCTTTGTGGGATGTTGCTTTATGCAAATTGACTGCCACTTTCGCCAACAAAATATACAGTCACTCCACATTAAAGTATAGCCTGTGAAGTGCTTTGAGACATCCTCCAGACATGAAGTTACTGTATCAAGTGCAAGGATTATTACTATTATAGTACAGCTTGGCTAACATACCTCATACTGATTGGCAATGGAATGACCAGAGACATAAATCACCATACTGCTTGCCATCTAGCACACCTTAGAGTTACATAAAGTAGGACAGCCCAACTAGTCTATGCTAGTATTTATGCTCCACACAAGCCCCCCACGACTCCTTTTCCCCTCACCTTTATGCAATGGGTTTGAGTTTTGTACTAGCAAGGAGCCTATAGAATTAAGTCCTGACCCCGGAGACACATTAAATGTCACTCTTCAATCGAGTAGCTTGTTTACCAAGGGTTTTGGGAGTATTTCATCTATAACTTTTTTTTGCGATGTTTTGGTATTGCCATTTATTTCCTCCAACATCCCTGAGATGGTGTACATTACATGCTGCCAATCTGACATGCTTAGCAACATTTACTCAACACTGATAGTTTTGTTCAGACAAACAGTTTTATCAGCTTACATGAAGATGAATTCCCCAGAGAATTCTGCCAACTCAGTGTTAAGGAGCTCTGCTTCACAGTGGATGAACTGAAAGAGGCATGTTGTCCCTTTTGGCATTTTGATGGCAGGTTTATCACCAACAATGTCAGTGGGTCAGTGCAGGCAATGTTGGCATTGATTTTCTTATCACTTTGCGACGATAAAGCAGCAAGTTCTTTTTATTTTTACAAATGAGGTTCAGAATTGCAATATTCCTAAACACATTTTACTCCTTGTCCAACCCTCTTGTGTAATCAGTGGAAAGCACAACAGCTCATCAAAGCACTGTTGTTTTTACGATGGATGAACATTGGGAAAATAATGTTTCAATTTTCTATCATAGGAAAGACTGAGGCATGTAAGATGTTCCACCGTTTTGAGGTCCTGAGAAAGAGTGAGAAGGAGAAATTGTGATAAATTTTGTACAGAGCTTGGGTGGAACAAGAGATTAAAGTTCAGAGAACCAATGAGTAAAATAGTAATGATGATATAGAAAAACAGAAATGGTTGGAGGGGAGAAGGAAAGAGAGGATAGAAGCTGTCTTCCCCCTAATAATGCTCTCTACATGGACACGAGTTGCAACTTGATAGCTTGGAGCACAGAGATGCAGGCTTGTATCTGCAACAGATACAACCCATTGGAGCTTCAACACTTTGCCCCTCCCCAACATGGCATTGTTCTGCCATTATTCTGCTATTAATAACTTTATGCTCCATAAACCGAATAGTGTAGGGGAACTGCCTTGTTTAAAAAAATTTTTTTTAAATATTGCAAATCGTTCTTTGGGCTCTTGAGGCAAAACTCAGCCTCAGGAGAGTAGAGCAATGGAGGTAAGCTCAGGTGCTATCACCCGGGAATGGCAGGATTTCAGATGCCCAACCAGTATTGTCAAGCACTTTGAGATATTCACCCCACATAAAAGACAACGTATAAATGTAAATTGCATTATACTGTATTGACCACATGGAAACCTTATATTTCTAATTGTGCATCAGAGGAGATGCTGAACCGAAGCAAACCAGTAACTTCCACCTTCTCGAACACCCCCATGGAGGGAAGAATCAACAGGAATGCCTTCTCAAAATCCTTCCGAACTATCTGAAAGCTAGGACCATTGCTAGAGACTGGAAATAACCTTGAAATGATGTATGAGAGAGAAGCCTGAAATACACTGAACCTATGACTCACCCAATTGTTTTGGGAATTGGAGATACAGACCTGTGTCCCATTGCTATGCGATAATATATGAGAAATATTTTCTTGAGAGTGGCCCTCAATCAAGATACGGCTTCAAGTGACTCTCACAAAGAACTTAGTGGTCTAGAGATTTCTTGTCTTAATCAGCAAATCATGAACTGCTTCTCTTTAACACTGCTTATCTGAGATGTAGTTAATAGAGACTGTAACCAGCTACAATAATAATAATCCTTGCATTTGGTATAGAACCTTATCATGTCATCAAAACAACTAAAAACGCATGGGACATACTGTAAAGTGATGTGACCGTATATTTTGTGGGTGAATGCAGCAGCCAATTTGCACAAAGCAATGTCCCCAAAACAGCTATGCAATGAGTGTCTAATTTACTTTGGGAGATTGATGCATAGGACACTGGGAAACTCGCTTTTCTTTTGGAATAGAGGCATGGGATCTTTAACGTCCACCAAAACAGGCAGACGGGACCTCAGTTTAACGTTTCATCTGAAGCACACACCTCCAACAATGCAACACCCCCCACCCCTACCCCACCCCCAGCACTGCATTGGAGTGTCAGCATAGACTTTATGAGTTCCAAGGGGCTTGAACCCATAACTTTCAGATTCAGAGGTGAAAGTGCTTCCAAATGAGGCAGGCTGACACCTAAATAAGCCACGACAACATGGACTACTCCCAAGTCAGAGTTTGGAAAACATTAGCAAATAGTAATTGCAATATGTTTTTACAGAGCTTTAATCTGTTTTTGGGTATGAACCAATGTTGGATCAAGTTAGATTTTTTTTTCACAGCCGGTTAAATCAGCGCTGCTGGTTATAAGACCCGCTAGCTCCTCTGGGCTTTTCTAGACCTGCAGGAGTTGGAACTTACACTACCAAGATATTAGTCCCGTATCTATTACCTTAGGTAATTGCTGCACAATAATAAGGTGTAAATAAACTTAATAATGTTGCAGGATCAACCCTTTTTTTGGTCAGCCGAGTCTCTAACACATCGCCATGCTTAAGAGTATTCAAATTGCTGGAACAATTTGAAGCAGCACCCATTTCAACTCACATGTTTAAGTCAAATGTTCCTTTTTTTTAAAGAAAGGAGCAAGTCTTAGAGCAGTCAGTCTCTGAATGTTGGGCTGTATTTCCCAAACAACTGCAGTATGTTCCCAGAGCATTTTAAGATCCATTAAATCCTTTCTGTTCAAACGCTATACAATCTCATCCTGTTCCTAGAATCTGAGATACATAACAACAACTTGCACTTATATATGCACTTCATTCGGGGCAGCGTCTCCGAGCGCTTAACAGCGGCAGAGCCTAATGCCGAGCCAGGGGGAGATGACTGTAGGAATGGTCGAAGAGGAAGGTCTTCAGGCAATGAAATGGGGAAGGGTGGGGGGGGGCGGGGGCGAGAGGGAGAGAGTTCTAAAGTTTCGGTGTGTTGTGGCTGGAAACACGGCCGCCTATGGTGGAATGGAGGGCATGAGAGACAAGCAGAAGGCCAGAGCCAGCTGAGTGGAATCAGCATGTAGTGGAGTGGGGAGTAAGCAGGCCGGAGAGGTAGGAAGGCGATGGGGTATGAGGGAATTTAGAGACGGTGGGAAAATCTTGAAGTCGATCGAATTTGTGATTCATCTTTGACCAACATAAATAGCAAATGGCCATCGAAACAAAGTTCCTTTCAGCTACGACAGATTGATAAGTAAGAATTAATAATAATAAAAATCCTTGCATTCGATAGAGCGACTTATTACATCGCTGAGGTATCCCAAAGTGCTTCACATGCTATACTGTGAAGTGATGTGACGGTGTGTTTTGTGAGTGAAGCAACAATATCAACAGTGGTCAGTTCATAAACAGAATGTGCTCGTTCTCTGTTCACTGCACAACTAGACATTTTCATTTTTGATCAACATACCATGACTGCACGGCCTTAAGGTAGGAAGAAAGAAAGTTGATTATTCTTGTGGTTACTGACCAAGAACTGTGAGAATATGGCCAGACCTGTGGCCTCTGAATGACTGAGGACACACCTTTCCAGTTGGAATGAACAAAGAACATAGGTAACTTTTCTGTTCTCATGCTAAAGATTAAAACTGTTAAGTGGTTGAAAGAACTATGTCCACTAAAACAGAATATTACCGTGTAAAGGTCAATGGAATATCCCACACATTTTTCTAGGTATTCAGATGCTAGCAGATGTTGTAACTTTTATATTCAAATGGAAGAACTCAGTTCAATTTTGCTTTAAAAAAGTTGATTCCAATTAAAAAGATGGTTTGAATTGAATCATGAGTGCTTACTGTACATGACCACAACTAACAATGCACACTAAATCTCGCAATTCCGATGAATGAGAAGATGTAAGTTTATGTGGTAGAGGGCCTCAGTGACTGCAATGATTTTCGCTAATAGACCTCTTTTTCATTAAGTCTAAGATTATACATCATCATTCATCATTAGACTATGTGTCAATCATCCAGGCCTCTCTATCTGTGCACCTATCCTTGATTAACAATACAAGGGCAACCTGCTCCCGGTTATATGTCACTGCAATTCTGAAACTAGCCACTGGAGGTTGCCAGGGAATGGCTTGGGTGACTTTTCCCTCTGGGAAACCAGCAGTGACACAGCATGTGCAGGGTCCGAGTTTCAAACTTACACAGCAACACCCCATGACACAGCATTTTTGTGCTCCAATACACTATATTTCCACACTGCAATTTCTGTCGAAACAATGTAAAATCTAGCCACTCGAATGGTAAAACCAATATGCAGTATTGGATATACAGTGCTTTCAGAATTATTATTTCCATTACATCCCATTTAACGATTTTAAAACATGTAAACATCAACCTGATTTACTGATACTTACTGGGGTGAAGGTTTGTCACTGCAGAAGCAGGCTATTGTGATGGAGAATGAAAGGTTTTGTTTCTGGGGTTCCCAGTTGTGCACTGTTACCAACATTGTGTTAGCCAATCGCCCCAGTGGCTTTGATTTCACTGTGACCTAGTAATTACTGTCAAACTTAAAATATTTTTTCTATTTTCACAGTGCCAGGCACGATCATTTTCAAACATAAAGAATGTCAGTGAATAGAATACGATGTGCGGGCGTGTATGTCTGTGTGAAATATGAAGGTTACTTTCAAGCCAACACTATGTCACTCTTGAGTTATTGGGTAAATCCACTTGTAGACATACTCTTTTTAGTCCCCAGCACCCGCACAATCCTTTAATTATTGATATCCTGGCGATTCTCATTGCCGCAGTTTTCTGATATGTGTATGAGTAGATAAATACTGGGTAAAAGAAATGCCCGAGGTTCACAGTCAAATATTTCCACTGGTCTCATATATATATACCCAATATATCAGATTTTTAGCATACCTTTTTAATATATACATACAGTATATTCTATGAAATAAGTGTATATGTATACTTGAGATCAAAGCTCAAAACATTTATGAACATCAGAAAAAACGGAGAAAAAAAATTGAGCATCTATCTCTCTGTCCGACACTTGTTACTCTTCACTTCATGCAGTATGATTTATTTCCAATATTTTTCAAATGATCTTTAACTTATTCTGCTGGGTGCACTCTGCAGTACAAGCACTACACTGCAAGTCAGAGTTACAAAGGTCACGTGGCACAATCTGCCTTCAGCTCCCATGTTGTTCTATTAGCAATAATAATCCTTGCATTTGATATAGCGCCTTATCACGTCATTGAAACGCATCAAAGCTCTTCACAGAATATATTGTAAAGTAGATTGACTGTGTATATTGTGGGTGAAATGTGGCAGCCAATTATGCACACAAACGGTCGTGGATTGAGTGGCCACATTTTTTTTAGAGGGAGTATTGTCCCCGGAAAGCGATCCACCAATCAACTAACAACTTGGTTCCCACTTACTGCTAGGTAAACAGTTGTGTGGAGTAAGAAAACTTGCCTAAGATTTTGCCCAGACCAGGAATCGAACAATGAAAGAAAGTTATATTTTTATAGACATGTCAAACTGTCTCAAAGTACTACACATGTAATAGCTGCCCAGTGTACTAATTGATTTTGTAAGCAAATGTAGCAAACATTTGCACTACCAAGGTCCTACGAACAGCCTTGCGATGAATGCATTTATCTTGGAGGACTGTTGCGCAGGAGAAATCCCCTCTCTTTTGGAATAATGTCAAGGGATCTTTAAAGTCCACCTGAACAGGCAGACGGGAACTCAATTGAACGTTTCATCTAAAAGACTGTTCCAATAATTCGCTGTAATGTCAGCCTGCACTGTGGACTCAAGTCCCAATGTGTAGGTTTGTCTCAAAGTGTAATACCATAAAATATATCAGGCATTGTACAAAGATTTTGATCAAGCCCAGGACTTTTGTCGTTGTTCTACTGTGAAGCTGCAAGAGCCTCAGGAAATAACAGATAGTAGGCAAACCCAAAACACTGCTATAATCTAATGCTAAAGATGAACTCTAGTTTATGCATGTAACTGAAGTTTAGTATTTGGATCAAGTTCACCACTTGGTTTTGCCCTATATGGAGCATAGACTTACAGAACAAACAGTGTATGAGGAGCTTAGGACAGGACACTTGCATGGGACTGCCAGGATGGTGGAAGGCGAACTGGATGGACCTTGTTTCTTTCTGTCCAGCATGTCCTACGTTCCTCTGTGTCGCTCAGTACTGCCTATTCTTTTTGTACGGCTCATTTACATTAAACCATGGAAAAAAAAAGGTTCCAGTGAATGTCATCGGATCTTGGAACCGCAGTACTTGGAGCTGATCTGAATGCATATAAAAAGTTGATGACTGGAAACGGGCAATGACTGAAAGTTATTGAGAGAGGCCCTTTTACAGAGCAGCAGGTAAGCAATACACCCTGGGACCCCAGGACAGGTAGGACAACGAGCTCAGAGCTCTTTTTGCAGTGTGACTGACCAACATGACCAACATATATTTTTGAAACGGTCTCTGTTTTGATGTCAGGTCCCTGACCTTACCTTCATCCCA
Source organism: Callorhinchus milii (assembly GCF_018977255.1). Taxonomy (NCBI): domain Eukaryota; kingdom Metazoa; phylum Chordata; class Chondrichthyes; order Chimaeriformes; family Callorhinchidae; genus Callorhinchus; species Callorhinchus milii. The sequence continues at coordinate 95,011,660 of NW_024704743.1, read as the reverse complement.
AAGCTTACTTGCAAGTGGTCCTGCTTTTTTTTTTAACCCCTACAAAAAAAAACGAGTTCACTGTCTCTCCGGGGGGTGGGGGGGGGGGGTTGGGAGGGGGGCAACTTTCGGGAAGTGACTTGGGAACTCGGGGCAATATGAACCCCCCCAAGCCGACGTCCAAAGTTTTCTTCCTCGTCAACTTTTTTTTGGTCAACAAAGTAAACGTCAGTGACACCTGCCCCTGGGTGGGTGGATCGATTCCCCGAAATCAGGGCAAAGAAAATAAATAATTCCACTGGACGCGATCCCCCCCCACCCACACCCCCACCCCCCCCTCCTCAACACACACAGCCTCCCCATCAGTTAGCATTTAGCTGTGTTATCCCACCCCCCCCCCCCCCCCCCCAGTAACTAAGAGCCCGGGTGCTGCTCACTCACCTGCTGGCCAGGGTTTGCCTGCAGTGTTGCCTGAAGGGCATCAGGTGGTAGTTCATGGCATCCAGCAGCAGCTTCTGGCAGACGGGGTCAGTCCGCATAAAGTCCACCGTCTGGACCCTCTCCACCAGCTCGGCCGCGGGGATGAGGGCGAAGCGGAGGCGCTTCATCAGGTCGGGGGCGTGATGCATGCGGGGGTCCCGGTCGTGCTCGATCCACAGCACGGACATCTGGAAGAGAGCCAGCTCCGACTCCACAGGTGGCGGCATCGAGTCCATCATGGCGCACACCTCTTCGAAATTGAGCAGCAGGATGTCCTCCACGAAGTACTTGTTGGCCAGTTTCTTGGTCTCGTCCAGCCCGTGGATGGCGGCGATCTGGCAGATCTGCTTGTAGTTCTGCATCGAGATCTGGTCGTTCAGGAACTGGACGCACAGCTTGGTGACCGGGGGGATGTGGAGGATCTTGCTGACCGACAGCACGTCCTCCACCGTGTCCAGCGAGAGGGTCATGTTGGCCGTGTAGATGTACTCCAGCACCAGGCACACCCCGGGGGCCGAGCAGCCCTGCAGCACGATGTTGTTGATGGACCTGGAGAGCTCCTCGGCCGGGGAGGAGGGGGTCCGGCTGCCCGGCTCGTGGGTGCTGTCCTTGCGCTGGTTGTTGGAGAAGATGGAGCGGAAATACTGGGAGCAGGAAGCCAGCACTGCCCTGTGGCAGTGGAACTGCTGTCCCTGGGCTGTCAGAGTCACATCGCAGCAGAGCTGCTTTCTCCACAGCAGGTTCAGGCCGTGGAGGAGGCTGTCGCTGTGTGTCGGGTCGAAGGTGGAGGTCCTGTCACCAGATCTTGACATGGTACCTAACTTTTTCACACCACCTAAAAAAGGCACACATTTCACACACGGTCAGATTCACAGTCAATCCTGACCCCCCCCCCCCTCCCCCCACCCTCCTCCTCCAACCACCCCTTTCTCTTCTCTCTCTCTTTTTTTTCTCTCTCTCTCTCCTTCTTTCTCTCTCTCTCTCCCCCATCCCATCCCCAACCTCCCCCCCCCATCCCCCTTCTCCCTCTCCCTCTCTCCCCTCTCCCCTCTCTCTCTCTCTCTCTGTTTCCCATTCTCTCTCCCACGACAAAATATTTTCACGTGAGTACAACCAGATTTCTCCAATCCACACTCCATTTAAACCCCCCCAAACCCCCCCCCCCCATGTTAGTTGTTTTATTGTGGCTACAAAAAGGATGGTCCGCTGTGCGCGAAACCTTCCCTGCGTGGCGAGCCCTTGTATTTGGTTAATCTATAATCTCCACATCGCCACTGTAGCCCCAGCACTGGCCCCAGTAGCCCCAGCACTAGCCACCCCTTGAGATTTATCCCCTATAATAATCTGCACAGAAATCCGTCGCTCTGCACTCGGTTCTTTATTATTATTATCATTATTATCATTATTATTATCATTATTATTATTATTATTATTATTATGATCATCATTACAAATTTTTTTTTCGCTCTAAAACGCCACGCAAATCAGACAGCCAAAGTTTCATGTTGCTTAATGGTGTTTTATTTTATTTTCTCCCCCCCCCCTCCCATCACCATCACCACCACCACCAACACCAACCCCCCCCCCCCCCCCACCCCCCATTCCAAAAAAAATACGATCGCTCAGTCCGATAAAAGAGCCACACAGTTGTTTAGCGAACGTGGGTGTTATTAAGAAGCGTCAAGGGTCAGATCGGAATCTGTAACAGAATTAAACTTGGAAAAAAAAATCGGAAGCAGCGCCTTACAAGTAATGTTATCGAGCTTCATAGTGTTTTTTCTTACACACACACACACACACATGCACACACACACACATGCACACACACATGCACACACATGCACGGCTCTCCTTTTAAACATCAGCAGCAGCTCCTGTCTGATCAAGCTCCCGAGCCTATAATTTCTCACATTGCTGTTTATTCACCAGACTACCTGTCACAGCCTCATCTCCCCTGTGCTTCCTTCCCACTCATCACCAACCCAGACAGGCAGGCGAGGCCACAAACTTACCTGTATGCACTGGCTTGCAAAAGTCGAGTCCACTTAAATCAGATCCCCCACTTTTGTTTTCATATAATTTTCTCTCCCTCTCTTTCTTTTTTTTGCTTCGATCCCCCCCAGAAAAATCCGTAGCCGATCAAGCTCCACGCGTGCAACTTCAGCAGTTACGCTTGCGAGATTTTTTTGTCGTTCATCATTTGATATACTGTCTCCAGAATTAGCAACAGCAAGAAGTCTGAGAGCAGCTTTCGCAAAAAAAATGTACGTGTGACAAATTATGCTACCAAGAAACAACACATCATTATCCTTGGGCCTGGGATGCAGTGAGTCGTAACAAGAGTAATAGGAAATCCACGGTTGGGGAGAGAAACGGTCGTGCATCGCCAGTGAAGAGTGACCATGGAGGGGTTGGATGCTGGAGAGAGTTTTAAAATTATGGCTCAAGGCTATTGTAAAATTGTCGTGCGTAAATGACTGCGCAGTCAAACATCTTAGAAAAGCAGTCCCCTTTATAAAGAACCGTCAAGTTTTAGTGCGCATTGCTAATTAGTCAATTTCTCTTTCCTTCACAGCCTAGCGACTTCTGCTGAGCTGAAACTGCTAATTCTGTGACCACGCTTCTCTCTCTGGGTGAATGGATCTCTCACAGAAAAAAAAAGTCTGTCCTCACAAAATATTTTTTTCTCTCTCTCTCTCCTCATCTTTCACATGCACGGATTTATGAAGGTGGATGAACAATACAATCTTCAGATGATGGCACAAACTTTCGTAACGTTTTATTGCCCCTGCAGTTGCATCCGATGAGACACATAGTCTAATCAGCACTGTACTGGCTGTTGTGTGAATTAAAGGCGATTCTTTTCCATTAATACTGTTGATGCATTGAAACAAAGAAATGATTATTCAGCTGATATTACCATAGTTGAAAATTACCAGATTGTCTTGTTAATGTCTTGGTAACAATGACGTTTTGTTATTAAGACTTTCTCTCCTTTCAATTGCATCAGATGACACACATTGTGGAAGCAACATTGCTGGAATGAATTCGCCTGGATTGTGTCACACTTAACACTATTGCGGCATTAAAACATAGAAGTTATTATCCGAATGATACACTCATTTCAATGTACCGTAGGCCGCATTGCATTTTTAATGGATTCTAAATAGAGTCAAAATGTGGCTCTGAGACCATGTGTACTCTGGGCTGGATTAAATACGTTATTCCCGGGGCACTGAAATATCACAGTGATAATCCACTGCTTTTAAGATCTTGTTCTGCAGTTCCAACATATCCAAAGTCATCTGTTTTCTTGTATCGTATCCTTGTCCCTTCATGACACTTTATGACATAACATTCAGGTTTTGTACTTGAGCATTGAGGAAGCTCTCTTTGACCGTGCCTTCAGCTCCCCTTTCGACTCTCTACCCCCTCCTCGCTCCCTCCCTTCCCTTACCCTGACCATGTCCCCCCTGCTCGGGTCCTGACCCAACTGTACAGCGCCCTGGGACATCCTCCCGACGTGAAAGGCGCTCTATAAATGGAATCTTCTTGTTGTTGTTGAAGCGATTAAAATATATAGGATGCTGATGGTTTAAGAAAATCAGAGAAACTTTTTAAAGGCATTCAAATCGCTACAGCACTAGCAAATACGAAAGCCATAGCATTTCAATAATATTCAATCTATCTGCATAAATTAACGTTTTATTAATTTATCCATATTTGCATAACTCTGTGGGTTCTGCACTATCAATGTGGCGAGGCGTCTTTGCATTCAATTCATTACCCCACACCAACAAAAGTCATTCACAGCTTTGCAACAAATCCCCAGATAAAAAGGGTGAATGCAGCAAGATCCTTATTGATCCGGAAATCCCGAGCCAAAGTCAAATGGGAGCCTATTCTGCTCCCATAAAATATGTGCTTTTCTAGATTGTTGGATTAATAGCTTCCTGGGGTTGTGACTCCTACAGGAGGTCCACAGTGGTGTGTTAAAGAAAGCCCTACAAAAGATGTCTGCTAAACACTATCTGAAGCCGGTCTGCAAATGTCATAACATTACAGGATCTCAGGAACCGTGACCACGTGAAACAGACAAAAGAGCCTGTCCGGATTAGTAATTGACCAACATTATGTTCTTCCCCAAAAAGGTGGTTATCTGTCTATATACATCTAACAAATGGAACAATCTGATTTTGCTAAACAAAACTCACCAATTTAATGACATGGCGTGTGTGTTTGTGTGTGTAAGGGGGTGGGGATGGTGGGGGGGGCGGCATGGATGTGTGTGTGTGTGTGTGGAGGGGGGAGGGGGTGTAGGGGAGAGGGGAGGGGGAGGTCAACAACTGAAGCCAGGAAATTTCCCAGGAATATTTTTACCTACCGGCTTAAGCACGAAACGTATGCTGTAGGCAAAGTATTATTTTTCTAAATCTAAGGTGTCAGATGGTCACGGAAATGTGGCTGCCTGTTCTAGACCAGCGCCTCTGATCTTCAATCTGTGGCTTGTGAGGAATCTCTCTAAATGTTCTAAATGTAAATCCCCAGGTCTTGTTCTGGTGCAAAACAAGTTAGCCAGTGGTCTGAGCTCACATCTGTTCAATTTCACAGTCCTGACCATTCTAACTCTGATCTTTTAAGAGGGTTACAGGGCTTGCTCTAAGTTACTGGCAAAATGTTTTCTTCTTGATTGGAACCGTTCCAATTAGCATTCCCCCCCTCAATACATTATTGCGCTCATATATCTCTGTTCCTTGTGAGCTAACGGTGATCGACTGAAAAGCTCTCATGTGTGAGAAGCCTTTGTCCCTATTGGGGCTGATTGAAATCAGGGCAAAGCTCTTGCGTAAGTAACCTCGGCAGCACAGACTGGTGCCCCTGCCATCCCAGCATCCAGGCTGCAGCCTGCGATCATTAAAAGTGTTTCCCATTTGTAATTTCCATTTATTATTCTTCCCCTAAAGCACGTGTGGCTGGGATCCATGGCTCTTTGCCCACAAATTCCTTCCTCCAAGTTTACTCCCCAGCCATCTAAATCTGCTTGGAATATTCACCTATTTTCTATTCATTTAGCCACCCAGGTGGGTTTAAAGCACACATTCCTGTCCTGTGGGATTTATAGAGGCGTATTGTGTTGTGTGGCCAGGCCAATGCCTGACTTATCATTTCTCCCATGAATAGTGCAGCTATAACATTGCAAATGTCGCTCCCCCTACTGCCAGCAATGAATTCTTCGTTATACTCCTCTCAGGTTCACTCTCATCCCACCACCAACGGAGGCCTATCCAGAGCTTTCCATCGTTTGAAAGTGGCAACTAAAGTGCAGTATGATGAAAATGGTCCTGGTGATAATGTTGGGCTTATTCCCCGATACTAAACTGCTGTCATGTTCGTGTCTCTGTTCTCTGAAGATCAAAAATACTAAGATAGACGAGCACTATGCTGCATAATTATCAATTCAGAGCATTTAAGGTTGTAATTTCTAGCAGGTCTAAAATATAATTAATATTTGCTTTTTGAAATACAGTAGACACATACTTACCTCAGCTTAAAGATATACATCATAGTTTCCTAATATTTCCCATTTACATCATCTGATCTGTATCTGATTTCCGAACATTACTAGATGATCGCCAATGCAACTAAATAAGTTTACTTAGACATTCAAATCAAATGGTGATCCTAGATCTGTGCTGCATGTAAACCATGTGGCCAGTACATAACACATAGGTACTCTGCAAGAACAGATTTATTATGTGCTTAAGTGTTGTGATATGCATTGAAAAGGCTGAAAGATATATGGATGGTGAGAGAAAAAGACCTAGCTGTAGTGAACTACATTCACCTTAATAAATTATCCTGCAGCGACTAAAAAACACTTGTGAAGCAGTAAAAAGGTGGGTTCCAAGAAGGTGTGCATTATAGCTGCTTGGTGGATTCGTGGTTCTTACCCACGGTAAGCTTTACAGCCTGTAAACTACCTACGTTTCAGGAGCAGCTCAGAATCAGATCAATGCCCCTAAACCTTATTTATGCCTCACTTTTAGCTTCAATTCAATAATGATCCTTGCATTTAATATAGTACCTCTGATGGCAAACATTTCAAAGCGCTTTATAAGTAATAGCTGTCAAATTTGGTGACTGTGTTTTTCCAGCCAGCCAATTTGCACACAGCAACCATGAAGGGAATGACAAATTTTTGTGGAGGATTATTGTCCAGGGCACCGAGAGAAGCTCCTTCTCTTTTGAATAGTGTCATTGGGAATCTTTAATGTCCATCTGAACAGACAGACCAGACCTTGGTTTAATCCCGGTTTGTCCCTCATCCCCTCCACTCCACCATCGGTGGCTGTGCCTTCAGCCACTATGCCCCAAAACTCTGGAACTCTCTCCCTGAATCCCTCTGCTTTGCCCCTCCCTCCCTAACTTCAAATCCCGCCAAAAGACCTTCCTTTTTGATCGTGCTTACGTTCACTCCCCCCCTACCTCTCCCCCTGGCTCTGTGTCAGACTCCGCTCATGCCAAGTACTCCAGGATGCTCCCCCCTTGTGAAGAGCGTTATATAAATGCAAGTTGTTGTTGTTAATATCTAATTGAAAGGATGGCAGCTCCAACAATGCAGCATTCTCATCGCATTGTTCCGGAGTATATGGCTGGACCTTACACTCAAGTCTCGACCTTCTCACTTGATTTGAGAATTGTTCTCAATTCTGCACAGTCTTAGAATGTAAGATAAAATGGTCTTCACAGACTAAGCCTAAGTGGAATTACAGGCCCATTGGTGCATTAATGCATTGAGTCTGTTAAGAACCATTGGATTTTTTGGCCATTGTTTTGTGCTTGCTTTAATTAGAGATTATGAAGGGGGTATAGCTGAAATCAACAACCACTGCCCGCCATCTGAATACAAACATATGCTAATTTCTAAGAAAACCGATATATTCAATGGTCATGTTAAGAATGCTAAACAGATTTTAAACTTAATAATTTATAAATATAGATAGTCCTTGTAGCTGTTTGCTGTCGTTCTAATTGTGACGCAGCTTTATAAATTTCTTCCAATTTACCCCCCAATAAGTAGAGTTAGTGGTGTGTCACAACTGCTGTATTCAACTCCCAAGTTCTACAAGTAACTGCAAAGCACTCACTGTGTCACACAAAAGTCTTCACAGCTTCCAAACCTCTTAGGTACACTTTCACGTTATAACTTTGTGATGTGGACGTCCCAATGTTTTATTCATACCGTGCCTGACAAATATTTCAAGAGTTTCTAATGTCTATCTATAAGTTTGCCATGCATTGCAAACCGTAGCAACCTGGTATAAGCAGACTTTCAGCAAAATTATTTAGTAACGCAGACCTTGTTTGTCAACCGTGATTGTCAATTACACTAGGCCACCAGCAGTGTGTGCTTCAGATTCCTGCCGGGTCAATAAGGTTCATTACTGCACCGCCTATAACATGGGTAACATATGCCTGCAGTACATAATTTCCATTTTCTTTTTTCCATTAAAACACTGAGTAATTTAGCAGCAGAAACCATACTGACAAAAGGCTTCAACAATCAGACCAACAAAAGGTTTCCGATGGGCAATCTTTTCCGGTCAGCCTCTATTGTCAGCTTCTTTGTCCTGCAATGATGGGTGAAAAAAATTGCATGTGCAGTATGTTATTGCAATTCAATTTAAAAATATTGCAAATTGTTACCTAGGCAGGCTGGCAGCCAGTTACTCACTGTGTTTATTGTACTACTACTATTATTATTATTATTATTACTATTTATTCTATTACCATAACACCTATGTCTGCCCCAGCACACTGTTAAGGTGTTAATTCTTCTGTGGTGTGCCCCTTTCTTCTGGAGAGATATCTCAAAGCATCTTGTCATTGTTTCCCTGCAAGTTATGTGCCATACTCCAATGTACTGTTCATGTTTCTTCAACCTTTCTCATGTTCCACGTTCATTTTCTGGAAGACCCGAGACCCTCTATTCCCATTATCCTTTTGTTTGTAGATTTGGATAGGATTCTGTTTTTGATATTACTCTCAATCCCCTAAAGTAATCCAAACAACAACAAAAAAAGTTTTAAAAAAATTCTGAATGAAAGATTTTGATTGAAGGCAACTCATGTGTTAATTTGTGACATTTTTATGCTTGTGCCTTAAGTGCTGCCTGCTACATTCAAAAGTAACATTTCCCTTTTCATTATTCTTTCCTTGTAATTTACTCTCAGTTAAATTGAACTCATCATATTACATTTACCCTTTCTTGTCCGGTCATTGTGGGTGAAACATGATCAGATCACTGTTTAGTTTTCTTTCAAAATTGTAGTATATATTGGATATATATGTCAGGAGCATGTCTCAAAGCACTTCCTGTGAAATGTAGTGACTGTATTTTATAGGTGAACAGAGCAGCCAGAAATGGTCCCACAGACAACAATAAAGTGAAATGACTAATTTTGTAATCTGAATAATCAAAATGTCTATTATCTACATTTTGTTTACAGAAGTAGCAATATTTTACCTTTTTAAAAATAATGACTATATTTAAAGGCAAATAATCCCACTACGTCTGGTAGCCCAATTGAATGTATTTCTATTACTCATTCTTGTTATTTCTTTTTCAAACAAATGCGAATAACCATTAATGTCAACTTAAAGTATGGGCACTGAAACAAAGCTCACGTACATCAAGACTTGATCTGAATTTACAAAGTTGGGCAGCTTATGGTAATTATAAATGGTGAAATCACCATTTTCTTAGCATTCCATTTTCTTAGTATGTTTGCTACAATTTCTAAATGTCTGTGGATTACTTCACATGAGGCTTATCTAAGCTTTCTAGTAATAGTGTGTTATTGGGCTTAACTGCACACCTCACAGTATTGCATCTGGTATTTTCTTGAAGGACCTAAAGACTGGGAAAAATTGCACCAAGCTACCAGCAGTCACATATTTCTGAGATGCATACTCCAGCAAGTCTAGTTCAGCAAGTGATAGTTAACAGTGCATTGAACCTGTACATACCAGAGATGACAGTGTTATTTCCTGCCCCCTCATTTCTAAATCAAAGGGGGAGAATTCAACCCTCTGTTGCAGGCGACAACACAATCTGAGAGGCAGTCCTTAACAAAATAAATGCCGATAAATATTGACTAATATGTGGCAGGTCCAGATAAAATCATTTGTATTGTAATCATTTGTCACTGTTATATTTCTGCTACTGTGTAATATTGGCAAAAGACGAATTTGCTGAGTTTAGACTTGCTTGAGCACTGATCTCACTTACTTGGGAGAGATGTAAATCCAGCAGAGGTTCTTATGTATGTATACATAGCAAGGCAACAACTTCTGCTTTAATATTGTTTTTATCGGATAAGGCAGATTTATCTCACAGACCGTAATTTCAGTTTGCCTGTTAGCGTGCAATGAACATTTATGACATTTTCACTGTTTATATTCTGTTTATATTCTGTTTTCACTGTTTATAAGTACCCTAACAAAATTATTATTAGCCAAAAATAGCCAATCTTATATTTATATCTATTGATGTAGATTTACCATTGCCTAAAATTATTCGTCAATTCATAAATTCATACATTAGACTAGGCTTATAGATTCTATTCCACTTTTTTCATTAAACATGTGATTTATGATGCTTTCTACCATAGGAACTATCTTTTAGTTGGCTTACTTGGTGTGTTTTCTCAGCAAAATACAGTATTGAATAAAATTCATAATGTTACTAATCTTCATCTGTTAAAGAAAATAATAATATTTTATTAATAATTTGCACTTTATTGCAACAAAAAGCATTTCACAGGTACTTAGTCTCCTGTGTAGTGACTGTTTTCATGAGCAAACCATGCCTTAGCATAGACCCACAAATAGCATGAGTGATTGAATTAATCTGGAGAATTGGCGACTAGAACACTAAATAAAATGCCCTTTTCGTTCAGTCTTATGGATTCTTTATTGTCTACTCGACAAGCAGGCAGGATCTCAGTTTAAAGCCTCATCTGAATGACAGCACCTCCGACAATGCAGCAGAACTCTCTCCCTGCACTGCACCTAGACTCAAGTGCCATCACACAACTTAAACCCACAATGTTCTGGCTCAGAGGTTGAGAATAGAATCAATTGAATCAACCTGTCTATTCTTCATGTAACACCCATTAAAGTAATCTGTCAGAAACATCTTCCAGAGTCATTTCATTTTGTAATATTTTGCATTTCATGTCAGGAGGACGTTTCAAAGCACTTCACATGGTGTACTACAAAATGGTGTGACTGTGTTTTGTGGGTGATGGCGACAGTCAATTTGTGCACAGCAAATGTCCCACAAACAGCCATGAAGTGAATGACCAGTTTTATTTTGTGAATGGCTGGCCAGGACATCAGGAAAAACTGCTTCCTCTTTTCAAATAGTGCCATGGGATCTTTAACATCTACTGAAAGGCAGACAGAGCACACACCCCAGCACTACGTTGGAGTGTCAGTATGAATTCTATGAGTTTGAAGTCCTGACATAGGGCATGCACCCACACTTTTCTGACTTAGAGGCAAGAGTGCTATCAACCGAGCCAGGTTGACATACAATCATCTTGTGTATAATATAGTGCCTAGCACATTGAAACACCTTAGGGCACTTCAAAGGGGACTGCGGTCAAGTATATTGAAGTACAGTAGTTGTAGTGTAGATTGCTTTAATGGGTGCTTACACTAAGTAACGTAGTGTAGAATTCCCCCCAGTATTGCACTAGATTATGAGTCCTAGCCGTGAGCTCAAAGTCCTTACTTGGGGCTTGAACCCATATCCTGTTGATCCAAGCATGGGTGCACCCAACCGAATCAGGCTGCTATATTGGCATACACTTCCCATTTAAATTCTAGTTTCAGTATGAAATGAGGCACATTTCATACTGAAAAGTCATCTTTCTCATCTGTTTGACAGATTGTGACTTGCTTTTGATATTTGTCTTTTAGTCGGTCCATCTCAGAATAGTGTACTGTGGAGGCAACAAGATCTGCATTCTGTATCCGCCTAGTTATAGCCATATTATATTCTTTCATTTTTCCTGTTTAGCTTTGACAATTTATTTACAAATGCCTTATATTTCCTCTATTTGCCTTTACCTGGGTCAATTTTCACTTAATTGCAAGTCTGCAGCCTCTGTGTGTTTGTCTTCAGATATTACTATGTTGTAATACAGTATTAAAGATTTACCATGATTTTATGAATAGGTAAACCAATTTTTCTAAGGAGTCTCTGGTGAATGACCATCAAACTGTGGGTTTTCAAGCTGCACATTCATGTCGTTCATCATGATCTACATGATGTTAAATTGATGTAATTATGAGGCCCACACTTCCCTATAAAACTGAGTGTCAGCACATGGAAAGTACTTTATAATCCTGACTAACCAAGGTAGCATAAAGATCCTTCAGGAAGAAAAGGCTATATTACGTATACTGTATTAAGACCTGTCTTGGAACTGTCAGTAATTTTGACACTGACTTACTGCAAAGAGGGAAATAGCAATGTACGTGTAAAAAGTTTGTTTTTTTGGTTTCAATGCTACCTTTCAACCACTATGCCTCAAATCTCTGAAACTCCAGCCTCAATCCCTCATCTTGGTCCCTTTTTGCCCATCTTCCAATCACATCTAAAGACTTTCCTCTTCAACTGTGCCTTCAGACACCATCCCTCTCCTTCCAGTTCAACGTCAAACAATACCACTGTGAAGAGTTCCTAGTGGCTATTCGTGTGAAAGGCGCTATTTGAATGCAAGTTATTGTTGTTGTTATCAACAGTTAATATAGTGCCTTGAATTACTGTGGATCTGGCCAACGTTTTCACACATAGTGCCTGTTCAGCCTCAGAGAGACTTTGCTTCCCATTCTCTTCCTCCCTCCCCAGGAAAATGTTGCATGGAAATGGTGCTCAACTTATTCACCTTATAATAATAATAATAATAATCCTTGCATTTGATATAACGCTTTATCACGTCTTTGAGATGTCTCAAAGTGCTTCACAGAATACACATAGAGTGAATTGACTATATTTTGCATATTTTCCAGAGAAAAGCGCTATATCAAATGCAAGGATTATTATTATTATTATATTAGTATTGTTATTTTGTGGGTGAAATTAGTTAAATCCACCTTAAAGGTGAAGGTTTGAAGCAAACACTGGGATATAAATCCTGAACTTTTTAGTCTTGAGAGCGATGCTGAAACGCAGAGTTACTCAAATGTTCAAAGGATTGACTATATTAGACAGAGTAAAACAAACGTGAAATGTCAAAATCTAACCATAACATTGGTACAACTCTGACACTAGTCAGAACGCCATCGCTCTCAACAAAAGCCAAAGTTCAAAGGAGACATTCAAGCTCCTGGGGATCATTGATGTGTCTGTCATGATTCGAATGACCACTGCAACTCTGCCAGTCAATGCTGTCAACACGGGAGTAAGATTTATGATCATCAAAACACAAACTACAAGCTCATGAAAATACTTAGAGCTGGGTTTCATAGTGATATTCAATGGACTTAGTGAATGTGCTATACTGGGCGAGGCAGTAAAAACTGCTGGAATTTCTCCATTCCATTGACATTTGTAACCCTGTGCTGGTTACAGCTACACCCACTGCATTCACTATTGTTACTGAACGATAAATAAGGCAACCAAGCATCTGGTGTATATTGCCAGATTGATTGAGTTCAGATTCCCAGAAGTCATGTTGAAGCTAAATTCAGTCTTACTTTGGAGATGAGCTTTTCAAATTATGACTGAATTTTCGGAATGCTGCACAACCTTACACTTTAAGACTAAGGTCTTAAAGCAATTAGGAAATTCAGGCTTCAGAAGTCTCCTCTGAATCAAATCACCGATTGGGCAAAGTGACTATAGTGATCAAATAACATTACATTGGAGCATCTGCTGGATGCAGATTAAATAGTAACAAATATTAATAGTTCTTATATATGATTTAGCACCTTTAACATCGGGGGGATGTCTCAAAGCGCTTCACATGATTTACTGTAAAGTCTAGTGACTATGTGTTTGTGGGTGAACCCTGCAGCCAATTTGCTGCTATGAAATTAACTACCAATTTTATGTGGGGGTCTGTGGGCTACAACACCCAGAGAAACTCCCTTCTCTTTCCGAACAGAACCATAGGATCTTTAACGTTCACCTGAACAGGCAGTTAGGACCTCTGTTTAACATCTCATCCAAAGGACAGCCTCGTCAACAATACACCCTCCTTCCCCACTCCACACACCTCACCCTTGCAATGCATGTGGGATCTAAGGCCGCTGAGGGGCTTGAACTCATAACCTTCTGATTCAAAGGTAAAAGTGCTACCAACTGAACCAGGCAGACTCAAAGCTTTGATACTGTGCCTAAAAGACCACAATGTGGAGAAAGTACAGGCAAACACTCTTAGTGGAGTGGGTGGGGATGATATGACTATTCTTGATAATTCAAACTTCGGCATAAATACAGTTAGGTGTTCAATTGCCTCAGGGTTCCCCATCATCTGAGTAAAATACTAATGGCATCTATAATTGTACAATGGGAAGTGCTCAGCACACTGACAAGTTTAATCTGTGTCTTGTCTAAACAGTGAGGCAAACCAATGAAGAGTTGAAGGGTCAGGCTGAAACAGTGACTTGGGCTTTTTTTAAAAATGTAATTGAAGAAAATGTATGTGAGTCCTGTAATCTTGTCACTTTGTACAGCGTATGAAACTGACACTATTTCATAGCCTCAAGAATGTTCTCATTTGAAAACAAAACAGTACAAATATGGTCAAAAGACAGACAATGCAATTCTACTGAAGCACGTAGTTTATTGGAGGAGTTCACCCACAGAGTGAAGGCTGGACACGGACTCCTTCAGTTGTGATTGTGCAGAGATACCTTGTGTGGATGTCTCAGTGCTGGAGCCCTGCCATGCACTACTGGTGAAATGATATTCCTGCTCATACCTGAAGTGTTTCGATGCTATAAATAAGGAAATCGCAAGTCAAAATAAAGTGAATGAAATTAAGAAATGTGTGTGGTACACTACATTGTACACAAATGGGTTCGTTAATTTCTACACTGAATAATACAGCCTGAAAGTTCATCCAGTCATTTGCCTGCAAGACTGGTTTGTCGTTTAATAATAATAATAATAATGATAATGATAACAGTGAAATTCAGTTCATTTAATATTCGATAATTGAATAGTTTGGTTTATTGAATAGAATTTAGAAATCATTCAAAATGATTTCACCATGTGTACGCCTAATCTAAGAATATAGATCGGTTAATTGAATACCGGAAATCTGAATAATTTGGTTCATTGCATTATATTCTCTGTGACCATTCGTATAAAAATTAATTTGAGTCCGGATAAACACACAGTCCCAAATCAGCACCTCCTCCAGTACAGAGCGAATGTCATCGGGTCCTCTCCTCTTTCCCCCTCACTTCGCTCTCCAGAGAGGTTGCTGGTGACTGGTCAGTTGGCTACGTGTGAGTGAGGAGGAGTCTCGTTGGTGGTGGAAAGAGTTTCCGGTTCAGTCGGAGGCCATACAGCTCAGTCAACTCCCCTTCCACTCCCAGCTCAGGTGCCCAGCCAGCTGTGTGAACTAATTTGGGACGTCCTCCTGATGTGAAAGCTGCTAATGTAAATGTAAATTGTATTATATTGAAACTAATAATCTTTTTAATTATTTGTTTACAGTGGGAAATCTCAACAACAACAACAACAACAACAAGATTTCATTTATAGAGCACCTTTCACGTCAGGAGGATGTCCCAAGGTGCTGGACAATTGGGTCGGGACCCGAGGAGGGGGGAAATGGTCAGGGTGAGGGGAGGGAAGGGAGGGAGCGAGGAGGGGGTAGAAAGTCGAAAGGGGAGGTGAAGGCACGGTTGAAGAGAAAGGTCTTGAGACCGGCCTTGAAGGAGGAAAGGGAGGAAGCGGCGAAGGCACTGGGGGATAGAGTTCCAGAATCTGGGGGCTGAGAGGCTGAAGGCCCGACCACCGATGGTAGGGCGGTTGGGGCGGGGGATGTGGAGCAGACCGGAGCCAGAGGAACGGAGGGTACGGGCAGGTAGGTAGGGGGATAGTAGGTCGGAGAGGTAAGAGGGAGCAAGGCCGTGAATAGCCTTGTAGGTGAGGATGAGGATCTTGAATTCGATCCTCTGGGGGATGGGATCTCAAAAGTAACAAAAGGATAGTGACATATTTAACTATGGGTGCTTCATAGATCACAGTGAACATTAGCATATATTTAATCTTGATGGAAATCTCAGGTAAGCATACACCCGAGAGAGTTCATATTCCATTTCAGACACAGACAAATGTCCATGTGTCGGTCTCATTTTTATGTGGAACTCTCAGTTTGGTTTGGATACTTATAAACATGGTGATGGGTTTCTGCATGTATCAGTTACCTGGCTGACCAAAAAAGAAGGCCTTCCCCATTCTCATTTATCAGCCACAGGCCAGATTCCATCAAGGAGAGGCGAGGCTGTCAATGGATAGTGATCAGCAGTGAACTCCGACTGATTTTTCCCCTTCCTTTTTCAATTGTAGCCCTCCTTTGACTACTCAGATGAGATTAGTTAAGTAACAAAGATCTCACATTTTTTACATTTAAACATCTTGTAGAAAGTACTCTCAGGTGTAGTAACAGCTTTTGCAGGTAAATGTGGCAGTAATTGTCTGTACCATAACAAACAGGCATAACTGATCTACAAATGTAGTCAGAACACTTTATAAAAGCGCTTTGATACATTGCTTTAAGACATGTGATAAGGTGGTATATTAAATGCAAGAATTTTTATTATTATTGAATGTTCCATCTGAAGAACAACACCTGTGACAATGCAGCATTCCCCCAGTATTGTACTGGAGTGCCAGCCTGGACTATGAACTCAACTCTTTGACATAACCTTTTGAGCCAAAGGCAAGAGTTCTAGTAAAGTTACAGCAAACCTGAGACCTGCTGAACTTCTACAGCTCAACTTCACTCTTGGCATTGAAACAAGCCACAAACCATCAGATATTCTCGAATCACTTGTATACAATCAGCAACATAATTTACATATAATTCCTCTGCATCCATTTACAATACGTGTGATTGATTCACACAAAATACAGTCTTTATGCCAAATGAAATGAAAAATAGCATTGTTGCCCTTTGGTGAGAAGATCACCGACTTTTTGGCAAAGTTAGTGCTAACAGCTGGAAAGCAAAAGATCAAACCTGCTGTGAGTTATGGGAGTATGTATGGTCTTTGGGGGAGGGATGGAAGGGAGAGGGAACTTTGAAAGATTTAAAATCCATGGTTTTGTTAGTGTGAATACCATACATGTTGAGATGAACAAGTGACGTATTCTTAAGTGAATCATACTATTGATGCACTGATACTAAAGATTTCCAAAGAATGTACAGCACGAAAATAATCCACTCGGTCCAGCCAGTCTATCCCGGTGTTTATACTCCACACAGATCGTCTCCCATTTCTTACTCCTTCCCATACCCTTCTATTCAACGCCTTGGGACATCATCCCAACGTGAAAGGCGCTATACAAATGTAATTTTGTTTTTGTTGATGTATTCCCTCTCCCTCATATGAAGGTCTACCTTCCTCTTGAATACATCTTTACTATCTAATCAACCATTGCTTCAGGCAGCGAGTTTCACAATCAAGCTCATGGCATACAAGTTTATTACAGTATATTGTCCTATTTACATACTGGTGAGTGCTGTTTTGCCTCGCAGCCTGTCGCTCACAAACCCTCTCCCCTGAAAGCAAGCAGAGAGAACGTGCAGCTGTGGTTTCTCACTGTGAGGGCCACCCAGCAGACAATAGACTTCAGAGGAGAGTAAAATCAACACTTTATTTTTTCCTGAAGTGAGACACTCTTCTTGATTAAAAAAAAACTCATTACACATATGGTTGATGCACTGGATTGTTAGTCTTCTAAAGATTCCATGTCTACAGGAGCGTGAAGTAAGCACCATAAATGCTATGCTTCCAGACTAACCCAATTGCAAATGCACAATGCGGTTGTTCACTGCTGCTTAGCCAAACTTGGGGCTGTCACAAATAGTAATTTACTGAGGTTGACTATTCAACCTGTTGTTTGGTTGAATAGCTAATTATTTGGGCCAGAAGAAAAGGACTCAAGGAAATGGGGGAGGGGGGTATTTTTTAAGCTGATGGAAAACCGATGCTGGCTGGCTGGCTGCTGAAGGATCTGTGCAGTTCTGCCCCTCACTGCTTTCATGGTGCTTTTGCTGGGTTATTAGGCACACATCTGGGCATTCTGCGCATACGTGCCTGAACATAACTTCAGGAAATCAGAGAAAGCTACCTTAATTGTAGCCATCAGTTGACTACTCGTATATTCGGGGACATACTCAGTCCAGAGTAATTTACAGTCAGCTCCCACTACCTGTCAGATCTCAGTAATCGCCACAATGTTTACTCCTAAAACACTGAACACAATGCAGCTCAAACAAGAAGAAAAGAATTGTTCACTTTCACACGGTCTGTTGAATCAAGGCATAATGTGACATTTCCCTTTGCCAATTCTTTGCCCTGATTTTCTGGCCTCGCCTCCTTCTTCCCTAACAGTGTCGATTCCTCTTTTGCCACGGTACGATGCATTTCAGGTGCCCACACTTTGTCTCCACAAGGTTACTCCATTTTTGTCAGATGTGAAGTGGACACTCATGAGATGAATGATGTGTTAACAGCGGAGGAGCCAGGGGTGGGGGGAGTGATAGGGCATTAATGGCACCATCTCCCTTTCGCTCTCCATACTGCCTCATACCTCCCACTCCGGCTCTCTTCCAGTCGTTCTCAGCTCTGTCTCTCATGCGGTTGTGTGAGGCAGTAGGCAGCGCAGAGAGCGACAGGAAGAAAGATGGAGTGGGAGGTAAGAGACACGCACAGAGAGTGATGGGAAGTGAGGCAGAGCAGGAGGTAAAGGCAACATACATGCATCTAAAATTTACTGGAGGGTGGGGCATTACCCCCACCTCTAGTACCCCCACCTATTACAGCACCAAGCTATAGAGTAGTGGGGATTCTGTCTACATGTCTGTGACTTATGGTGAGTTCCACACCTCAGGCACATTATCCTGAGGACTGTGCCATTGGGATACTTTTAATTACATTTTTTGTTTCCTCTCCCCATCCCCTCCTGAAGGCCCTTTCTCCATGCATGGCAGTCACCCTTTGGTGGCTTATAATACAATTACTTGTATTTTTATAGCATACACAGGATAACGTCTCAGAGGACTTCACAGTGGCAGGGCTGGACACTGAGCACGGGAGTGGGCAGGTGAGCCCTCACAGTGAGTGTGGACAGGCTATTCAGTCTCAGGGTGACAAAGTAATATAAAATCCTGAGGACCAAGATCCAACTATAGAGGCTCAAAATCCTTATTTTGAAAAACACTTTAAACTAAATGAACTGTAGAAACTAGCTTCAAAATTATCACTGAATTTAAAAAAAATTCCTAATTCTGCATCCTCTTATACTGTAGTCTAATGGAATGGTCTTTAGTCTAAGATTGTGACAATTTTGGGCCACAAGTGAGGACAGGATGAAGCTCAGCTTGTGATGAACCCGTGGTGATCAGATTGTCAATATTTGTTAACACACCTAAACACTGGTCTCTAGGGTGAGGTACTAGATTGTCACTAATACCTGTGGAAGTGTACACAAGTATGTCAGTGCATTTCGACTGGTTGCAGAGATGTAAGGAAATCATTGATTTCTGGGTTTGATAGCCACCCAGGTTTCCTTTTATGTAGTATATAATGCCATCAAAGCACCTTGTTCAATACTTGTATGTCACTGCCAGGCATCTATTATTCTGTATGTATAGAGAGCAATTTTGTTGCAGCTACACAGGAAGCAGTGGCACATAGTCCATACAAGCCACTGTAACCCCATTCAGAAAAGCTGTACAGTTGAGTAAAGAAGGCACAATTCTTCAAGGTGATTTCTGTCAGTGCACTGAAAGCAGGATACATTCTTAGAAATAATGTCAGGCAATAAGCCGTGATAAGTAGCACTACCTTTTGTGAACCTAATAATTACCCTATTTTTCTTCATTTTCCCAGTCAGCGTACTTGGGGCCCTGTATTCAAATGCAACATTGTTTGCCGAGGTTTCAATGCGGTATCAGAGGGTTCCCTCCTCCCTTTTTATAAGTGTTCGAAGTATTGGAAGTGTAACATGAGGTGAGGAAACATTTTCTGATAACCTTCCTGCACAAGCTGAAAACTCCAGTTGTATTTTTAACTAAACATTTTTAACTAAACTAGATATATGCAGGATAGGAGTAAATGACTCTGATGCATTTGGCTAGTCACAAAGATTTAGCTGATATCAGTGTAAAATATCACTGACCTTCCACCTGATTGCTAACCCTTCACTGACCTTTCTACTTGTGGAGAATTTCCATATTATTTCCATAAGGGGCACATTTCTGGCTTATTGTGATGTTTACATGTGGTTATTTAATGCCAATTTGTTTTTGGATTCTTTAAATGTTTTGTTCCAGTGGACTTCTGTGTTCTTGTGTGAGATGATTTACGTTCACGAAGAATCCATACATTCTTTTTAAAAGGAATCAGACAGTGAAAAATGGAATGTTAAAGGGCAAATAATCAGAAGTGTAGGATTTGATTAGGTGGCTCACGTGGGGGAAAGCACTAGCAAAGCCAAAAAGCCCATTTCTGTGCTGTAACATTCAATGATTCAGGTGAGAATGTTGTAAAAAATGCCTTCTCACCAGCTACCTGTTTAATAATTGACAATAGGGTGATTTTGATATGATTGAGAGGCTGAAGACTGCAGTCATTGGAAGCAGACTTCATTTTAAGTGTGAGAATGACAACTGAAGCCACCATTAGACTAGCATCAGCTTTCATTGCCTACTGCAGTCTATAACATGTTTGAAATCAAGGTTTAGATTGTCTAACGAGCAGACAGTAGTTCCTGGTAAATGTTTTTAACAAGTCAACGTAAGTGAGCAAAACTGAAACCGACATTCTGAGAAGGTTCAAAATGCTCGGCAAGTCAACAGAAGCAGAGATTGCTACCTAGGCTGGCCAGCCGGCTGCCTGTATCATCATCTGCCTGTCATTTCATTGCCATTTAAAGGGTTTCTTTTGAAAATGGTTCCTTTTGACCCATCTGTGTGGTCCTTTTATGTCTCTGTGTATTAACACCGCAGAGCTTCCTTATAAATTGGAAAAATATTTGATAAGTGAATTCCTCTCATCAGCTTTCTGGCTCCTTTTTGAGGAGACCAAGTGGCGCACAATCCCTTGATCTTGTATCTGTGACAGTCTGTCTGTGAACTCGAAATTGTCACTGATCTCAAATGCTAGCAATCGTTTTGTAAGTAGAGTATTTATAATGGGAAATCCAGTGATGCAAAAATGGCTAGTGTTAGTCATTGACGAGCAAAAGATTCTATTGGTAACTTAAAACGCAGCATCTTTCTACTAAGCTTGACAAGTGGCTTTCTGCAATCAGACTGTTAGTGTCTCTCACAAAGGCCATGTGGGAAATTACACATGTGCCTGTATGTGCATCCAGACATAATGGGGAGAGAACCTGGCAGATAAAACAGTTTTACTTGAATGCCTCTTCTCTTTATTTGCTTAGTAATAAATTTTGTCAATTTCTGTTACCAGCATCAGGATTATGGTAATAAACAGAGGACAGTGTATGGGAGAGCGCAAGATATAAAAAATATTTTCTCGAGTGAACCTCTCTGATAGCTCATGAATAACATAGATGTGATTGAATTTAGGCCAGTCAATGCTGAAAACATACTTTATTCTTTTTAAACATTTTCCTGGCCAATATATGTTAATCACACTCAAATAGCTTTTATATTATTAATCATTTTTCATGATGTTTCCTATCTAATTGTATTCCACGTACATTGTGCCCTATGTACTGTGACAACTGTTGAATTGGTACATTGTAATAGCTTCAGGCAGGACTAGATCATTGGTCCATCTATCCTACCCTCCAACTTCTCAAAAGATTCCTTCCTCACATCAATCTCATCACAAAATTGCCCTGAATCCTTTAAATTTTCAGGAATTTGTCTAGTTCCTTTTTGAAAACCTTTATAGTTCCTTCTTCCACCAC
Organism: Callorhinchus milii; assembly: GCF_018977255.1. Classification (NCBI taxonomy): domain Eukaryota; kingdom Metazoa; phylum Chordata; class Chondrichthyes; order Chimaeriformes; family Callorhinchidae; genus Callorhinchus; species Callorhinchus milii. The sequence goes on along the minus strand of NW_024704743.1, from coordinate 94,989,999 downwards.
CTGTGCCAGTAGTTTGGTCCACATGACTATTACCTTACTTTAAAAAATATTTCTACTTCACTTTCTATTTGCCTTCTTGTCCTTAGATTGAAGGTTTGAGCCCATCTTTCGAATTTTGTACACTGCAGAAAATGTGCCTGCGTCCAAATTTTATAACCATTATTCTTAGAGAAGCTTACACAGAGAAGGAGTCCACCAGCCCCTTGAGTCTGCACTGCCTCTCAGTACAAGGTGTTCATTCAATCCCACTGCCTTGCCTTATATCCCACTTATAGGACTGAAGACACTTATAGCTTATAGCTGACACTGACTGTCCAGCGCCTTGGGACATCCTCGCGATGTGAAAGGTGCTGTACAAATGTAATTTTGTTGCTGTCGTTGTTGTGTCCAAGAAGACAGGATTGGCATTTAATAAGTTCCCATTGGCAGCAGGGCGTACTTCCAGTTTTCATATCAAGAAATCCCAGCGGAACTCGACACATATTAAACCCTATTGATGTTGGTTGCACTTTTGAACTCTGCCAAGCTGGGGCACGTAGGCCAGAAATTTCACATAGTCTTAGCCTTTAAGACCATTTTATTTGGAACCCGATTAAGAATTTTTCTCAATACTGTGTGCACAGTCTTAAATTTTAAGGCTAAATAGTCTCTGCAGGCTGAGACTAGGTGGAATTTCAGGGCTTGGGTTGCTACGTTAATGAAGACACATGGTTAATTATGGACAATGATCCGACTTTGTCCAGTTCTGATTTTAGCCAAGCAGGCTGCAGCCATATGCATATTTAAATGATGAACGAGGAGACTTGGTGCAAGTACATGTATAATTGCAAAGTTCAAACAATGCAATATTTCTCCAGTATAAGCATGTATCTGGCGACTGCTGTAACTTGAAATTATTCATGTAGCAATCAATACATAGTAATTAATGACAATTAAATGCCTATGCTTCCTTCTCAGGCACAGAATAATATGAAGCTTACCAGTATCTAAAAGTGCCTTCATCCTTATAAGTCCTTGAACAATGCAGTAAAATATGGAGCCTTTAGGAGCCTTTATCTTCCTGTTACATCTGTGTGCATGAAACTACATAATGAATGACCTAACAGATAAGACTTTAAATCGAGGTCCTGTTCAAGTGGACTTTAAATATCCTATTTCACTATTCCAAAAGAAGGGAGCTTCTGCTCAGTGGCCAGGTCAACAAACCCCCAGATAAAATTAGTCACTCACTTCATGGCTGTTTGTGTACAAATTGGCTGCCACGTTCACCTACAAAATACATAGTATAGAAAATCCTATGAAGCACTTTAAGATATCCTCCTGACATGAAAGGCACTATATGAAATGCAAAGATTCTTTTTTATTAGTATTATTATTGTAAACCTTGTACTAATCCTATAGCTCAGTGATTAGAGCACTCGCCTCACAAGTGAGAGACCTGGGTTCGATTCCCGGCAGGGCGAAACCTTGGGCAATAATTCCTTATAATTTCCACATCTGATAATAATCCCTCAAGAAAAAAAACAATAATAATTTGGTCACTCAATCCACAACTGCTTGTGGGACACTGCTGTGCGCAATTGGCTGCCGCGTTTCACCCGCAAAATATACAGTCAATTCACTTTACAGCATATTCTGTGAAGTGCTTGGCCTCATTTATATAACTCAAAGTTTTGGATGAGCAAAGGCCTAGAAATCAACAACAACAATAACAAGATTCCATTTATAAAGCGCCTTTCACGTCAGGAGGACGTCCCAAGGCGCTGCACAGTTGGGTCATGACCCGAGCAGGGGGGAAATGGTCAGGGGGAGGGGAGGGAAGGGAGGGTGCGAGGAGGGTGAAGAGAGTCGAGAGGAGAGCTGAAGGCTCGGTCAAAGAGAAAGGTTTTGAGACCGGCCTTGAAGGAGGAGAGGGAGGAAGCAACGCGAAGGCACTGGGGGATAGAGTTCCAGAGCCTAGGGGCTGAGAGGCTGAAGGCCCGACCACCGATGGTAGGGCGATTGGGGCGGGGGACGTGGAGCAGACCGGAGCCGGAGGAATGGAGGGTACGGGCAGGTAGGTAGGGGGATAGTAGGTCGGAGAGGTAGGAGGGAGCAAGACCGTGAATGGCCTTGTAGGTGAGGATGAGGATCTTGAAATCAATCCTCTGGGGGATGGGGAGCCAGAGGAGGCGAGCGAGGGTGGGAGTGATGTGGTCCCGAAGCCTGGTGCGGGACAGTACACGAGCTGCAGAGTTCTGAATGAAATCAGGCCAAAAATGTCATGTTGCAATAATATATACAACACAAAATGACATTTGTATAGCGCCTTTCATATCGAGAGGATGTGAATATCTGGCTATCTGGTTAATTCTATGTGCTGAAGTTGCTTAGCAGCACCTCTTTGTGATTAAAGCATTTTCAGTGATACAGATGCAAAAGGATGTTCCACAGATAGTGATGAACCTACACTAAACACGTTATTATTTTTGAACAAAAGATTACAATAATCACTGGAGAAGAAATGATATGGGTTGTCAATTGCTTACTATTCAGCCGTATTTATTTAGCACTGTTATATTAATCATGCATTAAAATAATTTCTTAATTGCAAAAATTGCGCTTGACGTTGTCGCTGGAGAATGTTAGCTTAAAAAGTTACATGGATTAAAAAAAATTATAAAAGAAACCAATGAGCCAACAGATTATGAGTCTTTTATAATGTACATTTCAAGTCATTAAATCATTAACAAAACAGTGAATGGAAAACAGCATGGTGCAATTTCTCACCAAAATGGAAAACAAAAGAACCCAAAGGTCAAAGGAGTCCTGGGACTAATTCTGGGTTGAGTCTGATGAATTGTCTTGCTAACTCTTGTTAGGAGTGAGTGGTTCTATGGAGGTCTGACAAGTGACTTGGAACATCCATTGAAGTTCCCTCCTCAACTCCAGTAAAGGGGCAAAATCTCACTGAGATACCACAGTGTACCTTAATGCTTGTTAATTTTGCTTTCGCCTATGAATAAACAGTCACGGCACTTTACACTAAAATCCTAGGAAGCGCTTTGGGTCTTCCTTCTGACAGGACATTTCAATGGCGTGATAAGGCACTATATCAAATGTAAGGATGATTATTATTATTGTATTAATATTAATAATAATATTATTATAAAATTATTATAAAATAAAATTATTATTATATAAAATTATTATATTAATAATAATAAAAATTATTGCTAATGTCTTTGGCCATAACACAGAACCTGTTGTGGATGCAGTGCTACAAATTATTTAAGGCAAACAGGAAATGTCCTGCTATTTAGGTCAAACATTGTGCTTACCTTTTGATAACCTAAACTATCAGGGAAGATATAGCCAGTGGGACAACATGTCAACAGTACAATACAAATTAATTTATATAGTGTCTTTTAGATCAGGAGGGCATCCCAAGGAACATAACAGTGCTGCAGCAATTTGTAACCAACTTTGACCTGTAAACAATTCACTTGCAGTGCTAGTTAGTAATGTAAGTCAAAACTGACATGAGTGTGGATGTCAATGGGTATCAACAGCAAAGTAGCATGAAGGTTGGCAGAAATGAGTTGTTTATAGAATTATTTGCCTTCGAGCATGGGTCCAGCAGCATTGCAGGTACAGGACTGTAAATAGGAATATGATTTTTCTATACTGTAGCACATGACTAATCCCAGGAAACATACAGTAAATTTACACTTTGCTCCACAATTTCCTCTTGTGCTTTTCCAGTCAACGGTTAAGTCCCGTATTCAGTCAATCATCTTGCTTTCTTCTTCCACATGTATGTGGATGTCACCCAAATCTACTACTCCTCTTCCAGGTGCACTGATGTTCTGTCCTCTTGCTTGTCAAACATTCAGGCCCAATGAGCACCAACTTTCTGCAGTTGATTGTGACAAGACAGAATCCTTACTCCTTGGCTCCTGTCAATGTCTTCTCACCTTTGTTTCCAAACTTCGTAACCTGACTGGCCTGTCCCTCAGACTTACTGAACCTGTGCATAACCTAGGCATTACATTTAATCCCCAGCTGTCCTTCCTACCCTGCATCCAGTCCCTGACCAGCACCCTGCACCTCGGTAACATTGCCCACTTCCAACCGTACCTCACATCCAATGCAAGCGAAATCCTTATCCACGCATTTGTTACTTCCAGCCTTGATTATACCTCCTCGCCAATCTCCCTAGCTCCACCATTCATAACATCCATTTAATTCAAAACTCCGCCATCCGTATTTTCACCCACACCAAATTCCGTAGTCCTATCACCCCAATTCTTGCTAGGCTCCACTGGCGTCCTATTGCAGAATGGATTGATCCTCACACTCATATGCAAATCATTTCATGCCCTGGCATCTACCTGCTTAGTCCCCAACCCACTACCTGCTGCATTTGCTATTGGCTCCTCCTTCCTCCATGTCCCTCGTCCTTCCTGCTCCACATCAGCAGCTGTGCTTTCAGCCACTAAGCCTAAGCCTGGATCTCTCCTCAATCTCACCGCCTTGCCTCCTCCTTCCCTGTCTTCAGATCACATCTGAAGACTTTCCTCTTCGACTGAACCCATTAGCACCTCCTACCCCTTTTCAGCTGATGTCAAGCTCTGCCACTATCAAAAACACTATGCTGTGTAAGGGGCTCTATATAAATGCAAGTTGTTTTTGTTGTGAGTTAATGCCTTTTAATATGTTATCTTTCATGGTTCCACTGTTTTGTTGTTGAAATGTAAAGTACAATATTCAAGATGTGTTGTAACAGTGAGTGGAAGATGATATAAAAATGTCACATTCAGCCTTCATTTCAAGCTTAAAATGCGAGCATTGGGAATCCAGCCCTCAGCCTGGAGAGTCTGACAAGACCATGATCACAGAATATGTCAAACATTTCACTAAAGTGCAACAGCATTTAAAGCTACACTGCCTCACAGTAACAAATTGAAAAGACAATTTCAGCACAGACACCAGAAGTTTTTGTTTACTCTGACAAAAATGAACTAGAACAGGCTGACAAGGAGCGGTGGTTGAGGCCAGAACACTAAACTCACTTTAAAAAACGGCTTGATGTTGTTATGGGCGGATGGTAGGGTTTTCTGGAGGGATGAGATCAGATGTGCCAAAGGGCCTTCTTCATCCAAACTGATCTTGTGAATAGATACCTCTCAACTCAAATGATCCCCACTCCCTCTTTGCTCGTAGTGGTTTTGCCTGTGCAATTGTTAGATGCCGTTTAGTATTGTCTCACCACCAAATTAATGATTGAAGGAGGTAATTCAGCCATTGCACAGCCAATAACCCACTACACCAGTATATGCACCTGGGGGCCATCAGCATTGCAGTCATTGCAGGCAGGTGCCAGTGGGTCATATTGGCTAGTTGTTCTAGTGAACTCTGCTAATGTACATTCTTATTTTCATCTACATACATCTACAGTCTTGAAACTATAGCTTGCAGGTGATTGCTCGGTCTGATTTTGTGCAACCTGAGCCTTATCCTTTATGACATTTAAAGAATGATGCACCACAATCTAAATTAAAATCAACATCACTTTGTTAATCTTTATAATATAAATGCTGCACCTGCTTGTAATACAGAATATACTGTAAAGTTTATTGACTTTATATTTGTGGGCGAACGCGGCAGCCAATTGCGCACAGCAATGTCCCACAAACAGTCGTGGATTGAAAATGACCAATTTACTATTGTTTTGTTTTAGAAGGATTATTATTAGGCGTGTGGAGTAAGGAAACTTGCCCAAGGTTTCGCCCTGCCTGGAATTGAACTCAGGTCTCTCACTTGCAAAGCGAGTGCTCTAACCACTGAGCTACCAGTTTTAATTCTGTAATTCCAGACATGCACCCACACGCACCCTAAGGTCCTTACCAAGCCTAATATTCTCCAGAATTAGGTAAGCAGAGTCCATCCCTCTAGGGAGAGAGTGCACATTCCAATCCAGACACTTTCCATGTATAGGTGGCATTCATATGGGAAACCCTCAGTCTGATTTAGATACGCCTAAGCATGGTGATGGGATTCCGTCTATGTCAAACATCAAACTGACCAAAAAACATCATAAATATTTCCAGTGTATCTATTTTGCAGGGTGTGAGTGTTCTCATGACCGGTGTCCACTGTCTGTCGCTCCCTGCACCTCCCACTTCTGACAGCTTTTCTTTTGAGCGTAGGAGCAGTGATCATTGAGACAACGTGATATGACCCATAAAAAATCCTTTCTGTGATACATACAGAGGGAGTCCTGTGACCAGCATGTGTCCTCTCCTGCACCAAGCTCCGTGATCCCATTACACCCACCCTTGCCCGACTCCACTGGCTCCCCATCCCTCAGAGGATCGAGTTCAAAATTCTCATCCTCACCTTCAAGGCCCTCCATGGCCTTGCCCTCTCCTACCTCTCCAACCTGGTAACCCTTCATTAACCTGTCCACTCCCTCCGCTCAGCAGGCTATGGCATGCTCCATATCCCCTGTCCAGCCTCCCCCTAATATTGGTGATCGGGCCATTCGGCCTTACTGCCCCCATCCTCTGGAACTTCATTCCACATTCCCTTTGCCTCACTCCTTTCCTAACCTGCTTCAAGGCATACCTCAAGACCCTGCTCTTCAACCATGCCTTCGGCCACCCTCTTACCCTCTCTGCTCTCCACCTTCGCTGATCCCAACCCCCACCCCGCTCGGGTCCTAATCCCTGACTGTTTAGTGCCTTGGGACATCTTCCCAATATGAAAGGCACTTTACGGATGTAATTTTGTATTGTATTAGTTCTCCCATCTTGGCAAGCTAATTTGCATGATCTTGTTATTTGCACATTTATTACTTTGCCTAATAAATGGTTGCATACATTTTCCTGTCAGTCTGGAGTTTTAAGCATGTGTCATAAACATGTGCAACTCTCCCTTGTAAGCCAAACGTGTCCTGTGACCCTTCTGCTCCAACGTCAATCCTGTACCTTACCATTTTATTTCACGTCACCCACAAGTCATTGTCCAGTGACTGTTAATTTGGGTGGTCATCTAAAGGCATGGCTGTCACCTCGTCTGCATGTTCAGAGGCTCATCTCCACTTCCAAACATGCTGGTGCCACTGCAACACGGGCAGCCCCACTGCAACCCGGGCAGCCCCACTGCAACACGGGCAGCCCCAACCCTTACAGGGCCTTTCAGTGTTACTGTAGCATCTCTGAATTCTACACTCCACAGCTGGATTAATGGACTGATCACATTTATAGGCCTAAATGAGATATTTTGACGTATTGTATATGACCCTGTATGAAATGTAAGCAGTATAAATGAGAACCTTTACACCAGTGTGACACCCTCCTCATTACAGGGATCTCCTCATTGTCTGTGACAACACGGCTGCCAAAGATAAAAGTATCACATAAGAACATAAGAATTAGGAGCAGGAGTAGGCCATTCAGCCCCTCGAGCCTGCCCCGCCATTTGATAAGATCATGGCTGATCTTCAGACCTAACTCTAATTACCTGCCCTATCCCCATATCCCCTAATCCCTCTATTTTTAAAAAATCTATCAGTCTCAGCCTTGAAGATGTTCAAGGACTGAGCATCTACAGCCTTCTGGGGGAGTGAATTCCATAAATTCCCTACCCTCTGAGTGAAAAAATGTTTCTTCAACTCTGTTCTAAAAGGCTGACCCTTAATTGACCTGGTTATAGATTCTCCTACCAGGGGAAACAGCCCCTCAGTGTCTACTTTATCCAGCCCTTTAAGAATCTTATATGTTTCAATAAGATCTCCCCTAATTCTTCTGTACTCTAGAGAATATAGCCCAAATTTATTCAGCCTATCCTCATAGGTCAGTCCCCTCATCCCAGGAACTAACCGAGTGAATCTATGCTGCATCCCCTCTCGGGCAAGTATGTCCTTTTGTAAATAAGGAGACCAAAACTGCACACAATACTCTACGTGCGGTCTCACCAAGGCCCTATACAGTTGCAGCAAGACTTCCCTACTCTTGTACTCTGAACCTTTTGCAATGAACGCTAACATGCCGTTCACCTTCTTCGTTGCTTGCTGCACCTGCAAACTAACTTTTTGAGACTGGTGCACAAGGACACCCAAATCCCTCTGAACACTAACACTATCTAATCTCTCCCACTCCAGAAAATCATCAGTTTTTTATTTTTTCTACCTAGGTGAATAACTTCACACTACCCCACATTAAATTCCATCTGCCACCTACTCGTCCACTCCCCTAGCCTATCTATATCCCGTTGTAATCTTTTTGCATCACGTGTCTCATTCCTAGCCTAAACAGACACCCTCGCTTTGGGATGTCCTCCCTGTGTGAAAGCTACCCTGGAGGACGCTAAACAAGTGCAAGTTGCTGTTGTTGAAAGGCGCTGTACCAAATGTGAGGGAAAAAGGTGCCAGATGCAAAGCTCAGTCCTGGAACTCTAGATCTCTGTGAGGCTGTTAACATTACGATGCTAAACTCGAACAATCAGAGCATTCTCATGGCTCACTTTACCAAGGAGCAATTCTTGATATCAATGTAACTTGTATTTATGTTTTCATATCCAACAAGTGTTCAGTTCTGCACTGGTCAATAGTCTAATAATCGCCCGGTGACTATCTTCATGGCTGAGGAAGGGGAAGCATTGTGAGAGGTGAGCGCGGCATCTCTGGGGTTGAGATGCTCCATGGTGATGTTGCTGACAAGGAGAGCGTGGAACTGAGTTAAACTCCCTGCAGTGGACTCAGTGATCCAGTACCTGAGCTAGGCAGGACCGCAGTACACTAGGGCCCTATTGATGATTGACCAGCCAGCCTGGTTCATCAATAGTACTTAACATGTTACTGGGGAACAAGTCTTTTCCCATCTGATAACCCTGCTGGTTGCATCTTAACAGGTGAGGTGTTGAACAAGCAACAGGAATCTTACCAGTGCCTCATAATTGAAAGCTCTATGGCTTCATAAGGCTTATTGTTGGCAGCACCCCAATGTCTTGGCTTTGCCCTGGGCACAGACCAGCAGGGCAGAGATTTCATACTCCAGGTCTAGAAATAAAGAAACTACTTTGGTGAGTTCTTCGTATCTGAAACTCAAGACGCTTAGCAAGAGAAAGTGTCAAATTCCTGGCTGAACAAAAACAAAGTTGTTTATTTTAAGTTGATGTCAGACACAAATCCATGCTTTTTTTTAAACATACAGAAAATGTAGATTTTTTTGTGTCTACTTTGAAGTGTGCTACAACATCTGTGGTTAGTTAGTCATTGTTCAGTGTCAGAGGAATGGGATTTAATAATTCACCAACCCCCCTACCCCCCCACCTTCCCTCCATTTGTAAGTTCTACACACTAAGTTCTCACTAAGCTAGCAGGCAGGACACCCATCCCTTAACCTACACATTCCTGTCAATGGCACATTTTGAATCACCATGGGTCCATTATGAGTTTCAAGGGGGAAGTCATTTGGTACATGAAATGAGACCTAGACTCTGGAACTCTATCCCCCAGTGCCTTCGCCTTGCCTCCTCCCTTTCCTCCTTCAAGGCCGGTCTCAAGACCTTTCTCTTTGACCGTGCCTTCAGCTCCCCTCTCGACTCTACCCCCTCCTCGCTCCCTCCCTTCCCTCCCCTCACCCTGACCATTTCCCCCCTGCTCGGGTCCTGACCCAACTGTACAGTTCCTTGGGACGTCCTCCCAACGTGAAAGGTTCTCTATAAATGGAATCTTGTTGTTGTTGTTGAGACTTGAAGGGATTTGTGGATAGGGCAGGATGGTGAGATTGAATAGACAGCTTGCTCTGAGAGGCTATGAAGACTCGACAAGCTGAATGCCCTCCTTCTGCGTTGTAAATATCCATGATTGTATGGATGGATTTGCCCTCATTGCCCCGTCTCGCCATTAACCCAGTACCTTACATCTGAGCTGAATGCCCCTCTGTGGGTGGGGTGTGGAGGGGGAGAAAGCATTTACCTCCACTCCACGGTGGAGCAATCAGTTACCATATGCCCTGCGCCACTGGACCATCTAACCAGCACCATGCTTTAAAAGATATTTAATGTTTAGTACAGCAATTCTACTTAGTGATGGTATCATTAGCCCATGTACACAGAGCAGGCTGGTTGGCTGGTTTTGAATTTATGAAATTGACAAGCTGGCTTTTTAAAAAGGGGAATTGCAGCTTGAAGTGCTAATTATCAATAAACAGCAGTAATTACTAGGCATGAAAGCTTGTGTGCATTTCATGAGTAATCCATTCCTTAATACCCAAATGCTTTCAAACATTCATATTTGAATAATTGTGAAGCATCAATTAAGCTGAAGATTCAGTACTCCTTTGACAACGATCTACCTTTCTGTCTCAGGTCAGTGTCCTAAACTGGAAAGCTCTGCAACCATTGAGCTCTGCGTGTGACTACAGTTGATTCAGAAGTGGGACACCTGACAAATCAATTGCCAAATAGGACAGTAACAAAAAAGGCAAGCCTGATGAAAAATTAAATGAAAACAATGATGGCAGAAATGTCAAAGTAATTCTCCCGACAACGCTGAATATAGTTCAGCATTTCAGGAAGAAAGAGATTGCAAGTTTTTCCTTTCAGAAAAATGAGTAGTTCTCTGTTCCAATCCAACCTATTTGTTTTTTTTAACCTGTACATGCAACACAGGATTTTGACAAATGCAGTCTTTGCCAGGGACATTCTGTCTGAGTGGCATTCGTGATTTTGGTTTAAGTCTCATAGCTGGAAAAGATAGGATAGGAAGTGATTGAAATTGTTCTGCAATTAGGACTATTAAACATCGTCGACAATTATTTAGCCCATGACACTGAAGCATTAGTTACATGTCGAACTGTTGCCCTTCAACAGAAATAATTCCTTTACTATTTGTGTTCTGCTTCAAGTCAAAAGCTTCTTTTACTTATTAATAGAGCTGTCAGCCATCTCATGCTTTGTTCAGACATGTTTAGGTTCTGAGATCAGGATCTCATGAGAATATTCATGAATATGAATGTGCATGGCATTTCAGTGCAAAAACATTTGTTACAAAATAATACACTATTGAATAAAACATGGACAGGAAATAAGCAGCAAACATAATGGTACATCCTGATTCCTACAGGTGATCAAAGAGCAGTGCCATGTCCTGATTCTAGCTTTTACAGTGACAACATAGGCACAAAACACTCTTTCAGCTGCTACTAATAATCTCATCAGAATGCAAAAGCACCAACTGTGTTATAAAACCAATGATCTGTTATATTCTACAAGAATTTACTAAAGCATAATGTCATTTCCTATAGACTGAAGACCTTCAAAGAAAGCAAAACTAAGAAAAATGTTTAGATCAGCTAAACATAAAGAGGTTTAGCAAAACATTTCTCTTAACAGTGCCACACATTTTAGTTAATAGCTACTCTAATAGTCGATATGTTACATTCACTTTGCTGGATATGAAAATATACAGTGTAGAGAATGTACATAAAAGCTTGAAATAAGGTCATCAGTTCAGGTACAGTAAGTTCCAGGATGTGCTGATACTTTGTGTGTCTATCTTTTGAATTGTTTGTAATCCTTTGAGTTTATGTATTCATAGGAGAAGTTGTCCTATCGTAATTTTATATAGGACTATCCATAATATGATGCATTCGTTTGATCACAATTCACCTTTACACTGCTACTAGTTGATGTTAACCTTGCGAGAAATTGTTTTTCGACACTTTCTTTTTAATAATAATAATCCATAATCCTTGCATTTGATGCACCTTATCACGTTTTCGAGACGTCTCAAAGCGCATCACTGATTATACTGCAAAGTGGATTGACTGTATGTCTTGTGGGCGAAACGCGGCAGCCTATTGCACACAGCAGTGTCCCACAAACAGCCGTGGATTCAGTGACCATTTTTTTTAAAAGGGATTATTACCCCCAGAAAAGCGATCTGCCAATAAACTGACACCCAGGTTCCTACTTACTGCTTGGTGAACAGGTGCCTGTGGAGTAAGAAAACTTGCCCAACGTTTTGCCCTACCCAGGAATCGAAACTAGGTCTTTTTAATTGTGAGGTGAGTGCTCTAACCACTAAGCTATAGAACTCCATGAGAATCCAAGACTTTTATTGAGAATCCAAGACTCACTCAAGAGTGGAAGAAAGAGGACCAGGATCAATTAAGAAGTAGTGGCCAGGTGATCACATGCTTGGATTTTAACAACAACAATAATAAAAAAATGCATTTATATAGCGCCTTTCATGTTGAAAGGATATCCCAAGGTGCTGGACAATCATGGGTTTGCACCCGAGCTGGGGGTTGGATACAAGACGGGTAGATATGGGAAGATGACCAAATGCACGGTCAAAGAAGAAGGTTTTGAGATGGACCTTGAGGCCAGGGAAGGGATTCAAGGATAGAGTTCCAGAGAGTGTGAGCAAAAAGGCTAAAAGCACAACCACCGATAGTGGCTGTAGAGCGGAGGCAAAATGTGGGTTGATAAGGTTTTAGAAGGCCAGAAAGGTAGGTTAGGGCAAAGCCAGGAGAAAGCTGGTTCGAAATCCGGTCTGTGCTGAGGTTGTAGTCTTAGCCAGAGCTGCATGAGGAGACTTAATTGACCCCAGCCTTCCCAGGGTTAGGAAGGGAAAACCAAAAAAGGATTCCTGTTCCTTCTACGGAGTCCTGTAGTTTAGTAGTTAGGGCACTCACCTCACAAGCGAGAGGCATAATCTTAAAATTAGAGCTAGACCATTCAGGAGTGAAATTAGGAGGCAGCTTTACACCCAAAGGATAATAATAATAATAATAATCCTTGCATTTGATATAGCGCTTTTCACGTCGGGAGGACGTCCCAAAGCGCTTTACAGAACACACTGTAAAGTGAATTGACTGTATATTTGTGGGCAAACGCGGCAGCCAATTGCGCACAGCAATGTCCCACAAACAGTCGTAGATTGAAAATGACCAATTTATTATTGTTTTGGGTTTTGGAGGGATTATTATTAGGCGTGTGGAGTAAGGAAACTTGCCCAAGGTTTCGCCCTGCCTGGAATTGAACTCAGGTCTCTCGCTTGCAAAGCGAGTGCTCTAACCACTGAGCTACAGGACTCCACAAATATCTGGATATCTGGAACTCTCTCCCCCAAAAGGCTGTAGTTGCCGGATCCATTCATATCTTCAAGATTGAGGTGGATAGCTATTTGTTAGGTCAGGATACTAAGGGATACGGGGCAAGGGCGGGTAATTGGACTTGAGGTACAGATCAGCCATGATCTTATAGAATGGTGGAACAGGCTCGAACGGCCTACTCCTATTCTATGTTTCTATGACCTGGTTTGATTCCTGGGCAGGATGAAATGTTGGTCAAGTTACCTTATTCCACACGCCTCTGTTTACCAAGCAGTAAATAGGAACCCAGTTGTTAGTCGATTGGTGGATCGCTATTCAAGGGTAACAACTTTTTTTAAAAAAATTTGGTCACTCAATCTATGACTGTTTGTGGGATACTGCTGTACGCAATTAGCTGCTGCGTTTCGCCCAAAAAATATACAGTCAATTCACTTTACAGCATATTCTGTGAAGTGCTTTGAGAAGTCTTGAAGACCTGATAAGGCGCTTAATCAAATGCAAGGATTATTATTATTATAATCTACTGGTTGTGCTTGTATTTTGAAGCCTGTGAGGAGAGGTCAGGCTTGGATGTGATGCCCTCTATAGTTGAGTACTCAGCTGATATTCACACATGAACAATAGTCACTTGATCGGGGTATCAGAGGGTAACCAGCATCCCTGAAATAGAACAACAGCAACAGGAGGCCAGACCAGGAGGAGAGAGAGATGTGTCAGTGGATAGAAAGTTGGAAAAATAATAGGACAAACATTCCATATATAAACAAAGATTTAAGTGAAAGTGTTAAAACTGAAATATAATGCTACACAAGGGTTAGAGCAAATAGGATAGGTTAAACAACAATTGACAATTTACATTTATACAGCATCTTTCACGCAAGGAGAACATCCCAAAGTGCTTGTCAATGCTGGATGAGCATCTGAGCTGGGAATGGGAGGCGAGGAGGAAGGGGAGGGGAAAGATGAAAAGTGCAGAGATCCATTTTGAGACATTTAAATTATACGGGAAAAGGGTAAAATTAAAGTTAGAATTCAAAATAGAATAGATACACAGCAGGAAAGATAGATATTGAGGAAGAAAGATATACAGGAAATGAACAGTGAGCTGAAACATTTTATTTATAATTAAAGTAGTTTTTAACATTTATTTAGGGTTAATATTATAGAAATAAAACTCTGAACTGAAAGTGAAGTAATAAGAATATCATGAAAATAATCCATGCATTTGATATAGCGCTTTATCAAATCATGAGTCCTGTAGTTTAGTGGTTAGAGCACTAGCCTTGCAAGTGAGAGGACCTGGGTTTGATTCCCGTGCAGGGAGAAACGTTGGGCATGTTTCCTTACTCCACACGCCTATGTTTGCCTAGCAATAAATAGGAACCTGAGTGTTAGTCAATTGGCAGATCACTTTTTACCAGGGGTAATAATCCCTTTAAAAAAATAATTTGTGGTACAGTGCTGTGCGCAATTTTGCCCACAAAATATACAGCTAATTCACTTTACAGTATATTTTGCGAAGCGCTTTGTCTCAAAGACATGATAAGGCGCTATATCAAATGCAAGGATTATTATTATTAAGACGTCTTGAAGCGTTTCACAGAATATATTGTAAAGTGAATTGACTGTGTGTTTTGTGGGCAAAATACGACAACTAGTTGTGGATATCAATGTCCCCAAACAGCCATGGAGTGACACACTGTCAGTCTGGCCCAGTGGTAGCATTCTCGCCACTGTCATTTCGAAGCTGACCAGCTTTATTCTATTTTCCCGTTTTCTGTGTTCAGCTCAGAATTATATAAGAAATTTACATTTTCGAACAATTTGGGGTTTGCTGCTGGAAAAGGATGTGATGGTGAGGTAATCTGGCATATGGCTAACATCAGATCATTGAACAGAGGGGTTTAACTTATAGTAATTCTTAATGGAATCCCTTAATAAGGAATCTGAATCAGACTGAATTACTTTTGATCCACCCTATCAGAGATCTTAATTTTTTTACATAACGCATTTAGAAAAAGTCTTAACGTGTAGCACCTTTCATATCAAGAGGACATCACAAAGCCCTTTACAGATTATACTATGAAGTGCAGTGACTATATTTTGTAGACTGTTGCACTTTTCAAATTTGCACACAGCAGTGTCCCACAAACAGCCAAGAAGTGAGTGAGCAATTTCATTTGTAGGATTGTTAGCCTTCACTTTTCAAACAGTGCCATGGGATCTTTAACATCCACCTGAATAGTTAGATGGGACCTTTGTTTAACGTCTTATCTAAAGGACGGCACCTCCAACATTGCAACACATCACCCGTGTCTGCCTACACTTGTGAGTTCAAAGTCCTGGTGTGGGTCTTGAACCCACACAGCCTTCTGACTCAGAGGTAAGAGTGCTACCAATGAGCCAAGCTGTAACACCTGTGGAATTAATACAGGGCAATACAGGCCCCATTTAAAATATTCAGCTTTGGAGACTGATGAAATGCAGCTTGGGAAGAAGGCACAAAATAAAATGGTCACTGCACTTGGCAGCTGTCATGTACAAAGCTCTTTGAGATATTTTGATGCCACAAAAATTCATCCACATGCTGTTTTTTGCGATGTCTGTCTGCAGGTGTCAAAAGATTGATAATTTGCTCTATCCAGAAAAACAAAACCTTTCTGGGGAGCCATGGCTGGGGCTACCTCTCGTTATGGTGCACGCACGCAAGATGGCTAGCTCAGGGAGTCAGGAAATCAATCTAAAAATATACTGAATCTCCATGAAACTGACCGGCCTGAACAGATCACAGCATCTCAGCAGGAATCTGAACCACACAGCAGCTGAAACCTGGACTGATTGTTCACGTCTAACCTACACCTGCAGAGGCATCTCTAGTATAGAATTAGAGACTCTCGACTTGAAACTACATGCAATCTCTCTCTCCACCCCACCCCCCCCACCCAAGCTGGAGCACATAAACCAGGGACATCAAGCTTCCAATAAATGGGTCACTGAAGCTGAACAACACAGCTCATCAGCCAGAGATCGTTAAGCTAGGGCCGAGGAGCAGATTTCTGAGTTCGAGAATGATGTGCAGTACCTGAGGTCAAAATTAAACAAGCATGAGAATCATGCTAGAAAGATATTTTTGTTTGATATATTAGGTGGTGTAACAACAGGGTGTAGCCAGCGAGAAATGCATGAAGAACAGATGTCTTATGAATTTGACCTTGGTGATTTCTGACAGCAGTGAAACTGCACTGGGTGCTTTCTGTGTGAGAGTCAAAGACTTCCTGTAGACCAATACACACTGTAACAATCTGGCTCAACAAGTGACACTTAACTGTTAAAGATTGATACAATATACATTTATATAGAGCCATTCATGTTGGAAGTACGTCCCAAGGCGCTGGATGGTCAAGGATTTGGACTTGAGCTGGGGGTCGGTATTGGGGAGAATGGAGGGCAGGGAGGATAGGAGGGGGGCCAAAGGCTTGTTTGAATAGGAGGGTTTTGAAACATGCCTTGAAGGAGGCAAGGGAGGGAGCGAGGCAAAAGGATTGTGAGATGGAGTTTCATAGGGTGGGGGCAGAGAAGCTGAAAATCCAGCTATGATGGTGGGGTGGGCAGGGGACGTGGAGCAGGCCAGAGCCTGCTGAGCGGAGGGAATGGATAGGTTGATATGGGGTTAGTGGGTCGCAGAGGTAGAGAGAGGCAAAATCATGAAGGGCCTTAAAGACGACGACGAGGATTTTGAACTCTCTCCTCTGGGGATACAAAGTTAGCTGATTCTTGAGAACAATCAAGGGTATATCTAAAATGATCATTTTGCTACAATAATCCTTGCATTTGTTATAGCACCTTATCACGTCGTCGATGCATCTCAAAGCGCTTCACAGAATATATTGCAAAGTAGATTGACAATGTATTTTATGGGCGAAACGCAGCAGCCAATTACGCACAGCAGTGTTTAACAAAAAGTCATGGATTGAGTGATCACATTTCTTTTTGAAGGGGTTACTACCCCAGGAAAGTGATACACCAATCAACTAACACCTGGGTTCCTACTTACTGCTAGGTAAACCGAGGCATGTGGAGTAAGGAAACTTGCCTAAGGTTTCGCCCTGCCTGGGAATGGAATCCGGGTCCTCTAACTGGCAAGGCGAGTGCTCTAACAACTACGCTACGGGACGCCACGTATAACTGATGCACTACTGACTCAAAGGACCAGCAATTCAAATGTGGACAAAGTATACAAATTTCTGAACTGCTGGAACATAATATCACCTGAGATGAATTTAAACGATTACCAAAGATGAAATCCAAAGGAGTGGAGCAAGGCAGAGTTACCTGCACTTTACAAATTTGAGAGTTGTTGACTCAAATCGTCATGAATTACCAATCCAGAGAACAGAATACACAATTGCAGGAGTCTTTTTCTTTGTCTTTTCCTCTTAGTAATTTTGTTGCAGTTTCTTTCTTCTTTAGTCCTAGATCTGATCTGAAGAACAGCAGCTATACCAGCTATATTTATACCTAGTCGTTTGTTTAAATCTTCCTTCAACTCTAACCATCTAGTCTATCTCACACTTTACTACTTTCAATTTTACCTTTTCATCCCACAAAAACTATCCCATTAAAATTTTCCTTCTACCCCTGACTGCATCTTGAAAAGGCATCTGTAAAAATATGGACTTAGATAAGGAAGCGCAGCTTTGCACTATTAAAACCATGACATGGGATAAGGAGGCTCGACTATCCCCAATTATGATCCAAGGCCATCCCCTTATCACAGACCTACACCGTTTCTTTGTTCTATCTCTCAGCCAAGACATGCACCTCGGTGTGCATTGCTTCCCCTCATTAACGTGTCCAGCCAAGCAAGGAAAGGATACCATGCAAGGAAAGGATAACAAACATCCATCAGGTCCATACCGAGAAATGTGACAACATTACCAATACAATCTCACTTGAAAGCATAGTTCAGGCAGAGCAAAGACATAAGATAGAGAAAAGGCAGATACTATTCATTCTAACAAGGTTACAAAAGTTACAATGTATCATCATCAGTAAAATTTCAATTGAAGGTATAGTCCTAAAAATATTCAATAATTTCTATTACAGGTAAAACACGTAGTAATACAACAGTATACTAGTCAACATGATTTCACCAATCTACAGCATTAAAGTAATTACAAGTACTGCATATGTGTCACGCTAGCAGTATTTAGCAATAGTCTATATGCATCATTCTTATATGGTGGGACCAACGTGCATAATGTTTCAGTCATTGAAATTTAAGGGCTATCTGGATATGAACATGGTCTTAGATCAGGGTCAAAATCCAATGCCTGTAAGTGTAGCACACTTCAAAGTAAAATAATCCATCTACCATTAATACTGACATTTTAGTAGTAAACTATCTCCCATTAACACTGACATTTTCCGTGGATACTCACAATGTAAGGATCACATTTGATTAGCCGAATGAAATCTGAAGGAAAGGACTGTATGATGTATCCTAATCCATCTGAAAATTCCAGTAAATAGTTCTCTGAAAATGTTCATTTCCTCTGAGAAATATGAGCAGTTTTGTACAGATCAGTAACATTTAGCTGTAATTGATGCTCAGTGAAGTTGGTCATAGTTTGCTTTTCCTTCTTATCAGCAATACCAATAAGCTGTTTTCCTTGCCCTTTGTCGTTTTAGGTTCAGAGATATATTGATGAGGGATTTGAAAGAATAATGTTGACTTCAAATTAGATAATATTGTGAATTCATTGCCCTCAGGAGCACTACCTGGAATGTAAGACTACAGACACTGGAAACTCGAAAACGCATTGACATAACAGCAGTAAGCTGAATCAAATATCAATAATGACTTGTTTTAATATGCAGTTCTGAAGAAAGTCCTGTAGTACTTCTATTGTGGTGCTCAAGATCTGGAAAGAGTGTGATGTCCAACAACTTGCGTTTATAATAGCGTCCTTCACGCAAGATTGCGTTTCAGAATGCTTCACAGTGGACGCCAAGCATATCCAATAAATCATACCAAAATTATATCCAATAACCTTTTCCGTGCAACAACCTATGAACTGGCTGATATTACCCTGAGCCCCGAGTCTGATGATATTATTCCAACATTATCCTGAGCCCCGAGTCCCTTTGAAATTTACTGAACAACTGCTATTTGAGTTTGAGGGAAGACAAAAAGGCCTCCTTCTTGGAAAGATATTCAGAGACCCTAAAATCTACGTTATTGTTGCCGGTCAAAATGATAGTCCATCTTTGTGATTGTGGGCTAAACTGGGGTGTTTATTAACAAGATTCCTTAATAATTATTCCAAGTTGTAAATGTCAACTCCCAGCAGGAAGCAGAAATACATTACATCAACCATAGGGACCCTGCTTCACCAGTAGGTCACTCTGAAGTAAAGTTAAGTATTTTGCACTTCTGGTTATTCCATTTACAACTTGGAGTTGCTAATTGGTGCATCCTAGACTTTATGCATGTGATCTGGTCTCCAGAAGCAGATGGAATTATCCTTGTTAGTTAGTGCTTTTCCATTCAAGCACCAATTCAGGAGCCAACTGGTTTAGGAGATCAGCTGTTGTGCCCTGATTTATAAACCTGAAATTAATACTTTCCAAAATCAGATCATGTCGCCAACAGAGAATGCAGAATAATCCTCAGGTGTTGGAAAACTTCTCTATTGAATTATACAACTTCTCTATTATAATTTTTTTTTAAAAAGGCTGTGTTACAGAATAGCTCATGGCAGGAGGTAGCCTGGTATAAAAGTCCTACAAATCTCAGATCTATCTTTGAGGTTAATATTTCTCTCATCTTAAAAATGTAATAGATGCCAATATCTTCCAACCTTTCACTGGGGCAAGGTTGACATTTTCAAATGGCTTTTATCTTGAGAACGGTGGATGTTCTTTTAATAATGGCATTGGTCACTTCCAGAGAGAATCACAAAACAGTTTTATCTTTCATATGAGAGACAGGAAAATCCTGAATCAGTAGTAAAAGATTTCGGAGAAGCTGATTAATCACAGGAGTGGAACATCCCAATCCTTCCTAAATGCTTCCTAGCCTATCCGTTCACAGGATTAACATTGTGGAGATATAGTTTGTGGAAGCTGCATTGTAGATCTTGTGAGCTGGTATCAACAGAAGGAAAAAAAAGAACCACATAATTTACTTGGGATCACAGTATTCACTAAAGCATGAAAGGGATGAGTGCTCAATCTAATATTTTTGTGAACAAGATCAACCCTGAGAAGCATAGGTGGTAGGCTCTGTGCAACACTAGGGGAGCAGTCAGGGCTGAGGTAGCATCAAACCTGATGGGAAGTGTCACAGGTAGCTTACCCCCCTCCCCCCACATCCCCTTGGGATCTCAGCCCAGCGCTGCTGATATCAGTTTTGCAGCCTTGGTGGAAAGGCATTGTTGCGGTTCTGATTCCAAGTGATTGTTTAGGGGGCATTCAGGACATTTCACTAAATTAATCCAAGTATTCACTGATCACGGTATCCCAAGAATGCAATAAAACTTACTGAATTGAGGGACAAAAACATGTATTTGATTTTTTCAAAGGTTTTTTTTGGGGGAAAAACATCATAATACTGTATTATGTCTTAGGTAACATTATTTTGAGGCAGAAGCTGACCATCTCCCCTACTCATCCAATTTCCCAAAAGATTCCTTCATCACATCTATCACGCCATATGTGTTCAACATTTGCTGCAGTTCAAATCATTTTAAATTAATCTGTGAAAATGTACAGTGAAGCAATGAAGTTTCACTGTCAGCAAATGATGCGATACATTAGTTAGAATCTGATCACCTAATCCCAAAATTGCAAACAGCCACTTTACCCCAGAGCTCAGACCCACTTTGGTTTAGCTCACTGATCCTCAAATCTCCCTTTCTTGTGCTGTTCCTTAGCCCCGAGTGTGTGTGGGTGAATATTTTTCTTCATTTTCCTTGGTGAGCAAATTGAAATAATTGAATCAATTATTGATTGGATTTTACTGAGGAATCGACTGACCAACTTGGGTTTTAACCGCTATTCACAACAACGACCAGTTTCAGAGAATTATTGAAGAATAATTGATTTAATAATCAAATAAACCCTTACTGAAATCATGAATGATTTAATTGAATCTACTTTATAAAAAATGAGTTTCTGAGCATAACCAATACATGGTTAAATCAAAGGTTGTGTTTTTAAAGCTTCTTTTGTCCGCAGTTTTATTCTGAACCCAGACATTGTCAGTTTCCTGTTTTCAGTCTTTGCTCAGTCTTCTGCATGTCCCTCGGCTCCTCTGCTCCACCATTAGTGGCTGTGCTTTTAGCCGCTATGCTCCTATCCTCTGAAAAGCCTTGCCTCGATACCTCTGCCTTGCTCCCTCCTTACCCATCTTCAGATCGTACCTGAAGACCCTCGTCTTTGTCTGTGTCACTTCCCCCCTCTCTCTCTGGCTTGCCATTAAGCCCTACCATCAAGTGCTTCAAGGTGCTACCCTGTGTGAAGAACTCTGTATAAATTGGAAATTGACCTCCAATCCTTCTATCCCTGTCAGTTTCTCTCCTGGGCCTGCCCATCTCCTCAAACTCTGTCCACAGCCTCAATCCATGAAACCCGGGCCTTCAACGCCTCTGCTATGCAGCCGACAATGTCTGTTCTGCTGACCAGGGCTGACATGTCCCTTCCCTGTCACTTTATATTCCTGCTCCTTCCATTCATCCCAGTTCGAAAATCTGAATCTTTGGGTTAACTGCTTCTATCCTCCACCACGGCTTCCATTGTCCTTTACATTGGAACTTGGTTTTCGTGTGGCTCCAACAAATTAGATCCCAATATTTATCCAACAAAAGATCACATCACAACACACTCTAAACTTCAGCAGCTTGTTTGCTATTCAATCAGGTCTATCTATTGCCTAAGTCTCCAGTGTTTCTCTCTTGTTTTTGTGAGAGTGTTTGTTTCTTGTGCCTCTCTTTACTGCCTTTTCTCCCTGCTTCTTTTAATTTTCTTTTCTTTTCCTTTGTATCTCTTGTTTCTCTCTCCTTTCTTGAGATCCCATGCTTCAGTCACACATGGCCATTCCCTTTTAATTCTCTCTCTGCAGAAATGCTTCTAATCCTTACTTTCATCTCTAAGAGCTCCTGATTCCCTTGTACCCCACGCTTCAGAGCTCCCTTTGATCCTCTCTACTTTCCTTTATCTGTCTGTTTCCCTTCCTCCCCATTCGAGGCTTACTTCCTGAACTGTGAGTTGGTTAGGTGTTTGTTGACCACAGTAAGATGGGGAAGCTTCCCCAGTCTCCAATGTATAGTAACAATAGCAATAATAATCATTAAAAAAATAATAATAATGCTTGCAACTTGCTCCAGAACCAGAAGAAATTATCAAAGTGTCAAACAACATATTTTGGACTCAGCTGTTCACATATTTCTGAACACAATGCAATACAACACAAATTTATAAATATACAGTAAGCTTTCATGTTGGGAGAACTTCTGAAACCACTCCATTCAGCTGAATGGGTAACCAAGCCGGGGGAGAAAAGTGACTGAAAGAACAGTTGAAAATGATAGGTGTTATATTGGAGAGAGAGGGGCAAAGAGGAGGAGCTCCGGGATGGAGTTTCCGATAGCGTGGGTTCAGAAGATAGACAAATCTCCAGGACCTGATAGATTGCATCCCAAGGTGTTAAAGAAATAGGAGAGGAAATTGCAGATGTATTTGTCATAATTTTGCAAAACACACTAGATTAGGGAATTATGCCCTTAGATTGGAAAATTGCAAATGTCACCCCTTTATTTAAGAAGCGAGGGAGGGAGAAACCAGGAAACTACACACCTGTCAGCTTAACATCAGTTGTAGAGAAAATACCGGAATTCATCATCAGGGACAGAGTGACTGAACACTTGGACAGGTATGAGCTAGTCAAAGAGAGTCAGCAAGGGTTTGTGAAGGGTAGGTCAAGTCTGACTAGTTGAATTTTTTGAGGAGGTCACTAAAATGGTGGATAAGAGAGTGTCTATGGATATCGTTTATATGGACTTTCGGAGCATTTGATAAGGTTCCACACAAAAGGTTAGTGAAAATCGAAGCACATGGAGTTGGAGGTAACCTTGTGATGTGGCTTGGTAATTGGTTGGGAGGCAGGAAACAGACAGTAGGGATAAAGGGAATGTTCTCTGATTGGCGGGACGTGACAAGTGGTGTCCCCCAGGGGTTGGTACAGGGACCCTAGCCATTCGTCATATATATAAATGACTTGGATGAAGGAATGAAAGTTTTATATCCAAGTTTGCAGACGACATTAAGCTAGGAGGCTCAGTAAGTAGTATAGATGGGAATAGGAAGTTACAAAGGGACTTAGACAGATTAACAACAACAACCACAAGATTACATTTGTATAGCGCCTTTCACGTCGGGAGGACGTCCCAAGGCGCTGGACAGAGTACAGCATTTCAGACCCGAGCTGAGGTTGGGGGGGTAAGGGAGGGGAGGGGAAGAGGAGTGGCCGATGGCATGGTTGAAGAGGAGGGTCTTGAGGTAGGACTTGAAGGAGGCTAAGGAGGGGGCGAGGCAGAGTGATTGGGGGATGGAATTCCAGAGGTTGGGGGTAGAGTGGCTGAAGGCTCTCCTGCCAATGGTGGGGCGGGTGGGTCGGGAGACATGGAGCAGGCTGGATCTGGATGAGTGGAGGGAACTGGCAGGTTGGTAGGGGGTTTGGAGGTCGCAGCGGTAGGATGGGGCGAGGCCATGGAGGGTTTTGTATGTGAAGACCAGGATCTTGAACTGGATCCTCTGAAGGGTAGGGAGCCAGTGGAGTCGGGCGAGAGTGGGGAAGATGGGGGTCACGGAGTTTGGTGCGGGAGAGGACACGGGCTGCAGAGTTCTGGATTATCTGCAGCCTGTGAAGGGAGGAGTTGAGAAGGCCGACAAGCAGGGCGTTTGCATAGTCGAGCCTGGAGATGATGAAGGCATGAACAAGAGTTTCAGTGGCCTGAGGGGTGAGGTAGTGGCGGAGTCGTGCAATGTTACGGAGGTGAGGGAAGGCAGAACTGGTCATGGCTTGAATGTGGGGGAGAAAAGACAGTTGAGGGTCGAACAAGACACCTAGGTTCGTGACTGGCTTGGTGAGTTGAAGTGTGCAACCATGGAGGTTGATGCTGCCAGAACCTGAGGTGCTGAGGCACTGGCGCGAGCCAATCAGGAGAGCCTCAGTCTTGTTCACATTCAACTGTAGGAAATTTGCCCTCATCCAGGACTTGATGTCCGACAGGCAGTCTGTCAGGACAGCAGTGGTCCTGGAGTTGAGGGTGGAGCAGAAAGATAGAGTTGGGTGTTATCCGCATACATGTGGAAGCTGACCTCATGTCTGCGAATGATGTCACCAAGGGGGAGCATGTAGATATTAAAGAGGAGAGGGTCAAGGACAGAGCCCTGGGGGACGCCAGATGTGACAGTGCGGGGGCTGGAGGAGAAACCGTTGGAGGCAACAAAGTGAAGACTGTGAGAGAGATAGGAGTCGAACCAGGCAAGGGCAGGTCTGTGAAGATTGAGTAAAGCGGAGAGGCGGCGTATGAGGATGGAGTGGTTGGCAGTGAGTGGGCAAAGCGGCGAGGTCGATATGGAGTGAGCAGATCACAGAGGAAGGGAGGAGCAAGACCGTGGAGGGCTTTGAAAGCAAGGATGAGAATTTTGAACTGTCTCCTCTGGGCAATGCGCATCCAGTGGAGGCCGGCGAGGGTGGGGGTGACAGGGTCAAGGAGCCTGGTGCGGGAGAGGACACGAGCTACAGAATTCTGAATAAGAAAGAATCCCCCATTTGACCAGGCATTGTAGAGCATTGTTGCTCCTCACCAACAGCCAGCTAACATAAATAGATGCATGACCGGGAATAAGTTTCACTTAATTAGAGTCAGTCAATCCAAAGTGTTCTCACTTGCTCACGTAAAACAGAGTCAAGTGAAAAAGAAATGGTTGCAGGATGATTGGGCACTATGTCGTCAAGGCTTTATACAATAAGCTAGATCAGTCACTGATAATGTATATTGAGAGCAAGTCCGTGTCCACAGTTGCCGATCGGCAGGACTGTTTGGAAGAGAATAATGTAAGCTGCTCCTTGAGGGGAGTCCTACATAGCCAATGTATAGCCTATGTTCCCACCCCAGCTCAGCTCCCACTTCCCCATCAGCCACATCCCCAGGTTGGGTGTCCAGTGAACAGTGTCAAGTGCTTTGAGACATTCTCCTGGCATGAGTGTACTGCGTAAATGCAGTGAAACAGCACAGGACAGGATTGACTCAGATTGAGAGAGAACGGGAGGGGAAAGAACAAGCTAACTCTTGCTTATTACTAACATGCAAGGTTTTATAGGGGGAGATGGTGGAATTGTGCTATTGGCTCTTGTGAAGTTTCCCCTTATTGGCACATGGAATGGATGTTTCATTTTAAGTTGAACACCCCATAAAACAAGGCAGAAAACAGGGACTGGCACCCAGAGAGATTCATCCAAAATTAATATGTAGTGGGGGTTCGCAGATATAATGCAAACGCTTCCAGCAACAAATGTCTGTTGAACTTTTGTAAAAGCTATATGTGTCAGGTACGTACTGTATTAGTTTTTGTGGAGTGCATTAATTAGGAGCTGTGGAGTCTTTGAAAGCACAATGCTGTGGCTGATTGGGGCTAGGTGTCACAGCTTGTACAGAAAGCAGTCTCAGTCACTGCTTTTCGCTCAGTTTGAATCAAGCCTGAGGGAAAATAGTAAAGGTCTATTCTCTATTGTGGTTTTAAAGAAGCAGTTTATGATAAATATGGATACCACTTTTTTAATGATTCAACAGCATGGAGTGCATACAACTCAAACTGACAAATAAAATTCCCCCACTTTTTGATTCTCATAATGGCTTCGCAAAAGCCATCGTGATGCAAGAAAAATGCAGTATTCATACAAAGCCAATTACTTTTTTTGTTATGTTTACAATTCTAGGTGGCCTAGACCTGCTGTGACCCAAGTCTGACCATGCTGTATGACATTCATTGCCAGAAATGTCAGACTCTCAGTAATGTTGGCCATTGAAGCTCATATAGATGTTTGGAAAGTAAATCGATGGTGATTTGGCGGGTGGGAAGGGATCACCACAATGCATGCGTTTGCTAAGATGTATTCTTTCTTTAAGGGTCATGGCACAGTGCTGACAGCTAAGCACAAAAGGATGGTGGTTTAGATTAATTGTTCACTTACCTCTTGGCTGTTTGCAGAACTTTACTGTGTGCAAAAAGACTGCCACATTTCTGTATCAAAAGGAGTCACTACTCATGACGTTAATTACACTTTGAGATCTTTGGCATTACAGATACTATAACAATTTACAAGATCTTTCTTCTACCTGACTATGATAATTACATCTCTGAGAGGCAGCAATTAGCTCCTAAGGCATTAAGGGTGGGCAGGTCAGTGCAGTTAGACTGCAGTGGAACCTGCTCTATTAGCTGCTGAAAGCTGCATTCAGACTTCAATAGAGCCTGCTCTATACCCAACAGATTACCTGCTCTATAACCTATAGAGACACCGCTCTATAACCTGCTCTATAATCTAGAGTTAAACTGCTCTATAACCTAAGCTATAACATGGAGTCAAACTTCAATAGAGCTACTGAATCAAGAGAAAATGGAGGAAAGCAATGCCCCTTTCTTCTACCCAATTATAGGAATTCTCTGGCATGTAGAAGAGCAAGAATGGAGAATCCCAATTGGACTAAGCAACTAAATGATAAGTTTTAAGAGTTAGGGCTGGGTGTTATCGTGGATTGAGTAACAAAGTAAATCTCTGCCCTCAGATTCAGAATTGAGGCTAAGAGATAATTGAGTAGCTAATTGCTAAATAAATCGATTGATTGTTGTGGGAGATTGTTATATGCAAATTGATTGACTTGTGCACCCACAAAATATACAGTCACTACATTTTCTATTGGAGTGCACCACTGCTTGGCACTGATTGGAATAAAGTTGGCACAGGTCCTGGAGTTGAGGCTGATTCTATAAATCAAGGGCACGGCCACCTCTCCAACTGGCTCAGTGTCCGACTCTGTCACTGTCAAGAGCTCCAGGATGTTGCCCTCTGTGAAGGGTGCTAAATGAATGCACGTTGTTGTAATTGCCCAGCTATGGGCAATGAACTGTTCTGGTTCTTACACAGCTTAGTACGATTACCCAGGGGTCCGAGATTCTACCCTGTATCAAGGGCCCTATATAAATGCAAGTTGTTGTTGTTGATATTGCTCGGCTCGGAGGTGCCACAGTTAATTTCACCAGTTTGAAGCTCCCCAGACTTTAGTTTACTTT
The DNA here is from genome assembly GCF_018977255.1 of Callorhinchus milii. Taxonomy (NCBI): domain Eukaryota; kingdom Metazoa; phylum Chordata; class Chondrichthyes; order Chimaeriformes; family Callorhinchidae; genus Callorhinchus; species Callorhinchus milii. Next base: position 94,962,529 of record NW_024704743.1, on the reverse strand, counting down.
GCTCTATTGTCTTAATCGCCTCCCAGCAATTCCAGGCAGTCCCGCCAAATTCTCAAGGAGAAGTTATTAATAATAATAATCCTTGCATTGAGACAGATGGGGGAGGAGAGTGAGAGGTTTCCATTGTTCAGTACGTGAAGGTATACAAGTGCAAGTTGTTATTATTGTTGAACATCTCACGAGAAGTGTAAATTCCAAATGTGTTTATTATTACAAATCTTAAGTTTTGTGTATCTTGAATAAAGAAATTCTTGTAAGAAAAGCTATCACTAGAAGGCGTTCCCTGTTTATGGACAATCCAGCTCATCATAAATCACTGATATGATCAAATGCTGTAAACAATACTCATTGTCTAATACGAATACAATATAACCAATAATAAACCTATCCTATAGTACATTACATGTCAAAATCTATAAAACTCTGTATGAAAGTTAAGAAACATAAAGAACTTGGTTTAAATTGATAAATATTTAAACTTACCTTCTCAACACCTATGTGCGTGACTTGTTTAAGTTTTTGCAAAACGTAGCCTGAAAGTGGCAGTGTTACTAATAGTTTCTTCTTTAACAAATAAATCGGTTGCACTTGTATTCCTAGAAATTTAAAAAGGTTGGGTTTCTTTGCATTTTTATTGTAAATGGAGTCTCCATTTCCTAACATTTCCTGCTATAATTCTTTGCGGTATATTTATTTTATTTATATTTACATATTTGCCATCCTGTGTGAAGGGTGATATATAAATGCAAGTAGTTGTTTTGTACCTATTCTATTTAATTTCCCTCCCCTCCGAAGCCATGGGTTACTCCCTTGACTGAGAGTACAAGCAAATGTCCTGACAGGCCTCTATCAAGGTGCCTCTGTAGACTGCCGCTGGGAGGTGGGTGGCAGTGGCTCAGCTTATCTCAGCCACCACTGCTTGTCTCTCCTTCCCCATGGGGACTCCTTCACCATGTGGGGATTCCTGATCTTATTACTCACTCGGTGATACAACCATCCGCTGTGCACCAAACCAGCCACCTTAATAGTCATTTGAGATGTCTTTGTTCATCCACATTGAGGGTACATAATAATAATCCTCTCATTAGATATAGCGTCGAAACATGTCAAAGCGCTTCACAGAATATGCTGTAGTGAATTGATTGTATATTTGTGGGTGAAATGCAGCGCACAGCAGTGTCCCACAATTATTTATATTGTTGAAGGGATTATAAACCCCAGAAAGCGATCCGCCAATCCACCTCCAACTAGGTTCCTACTTACTGCTAGGCAAGCAGAGGTGTGTGGCGTAAGGAAACTTGCCTAAGGTTTCGTCCCACCCGGGAATCGAATCCGGGTTCTCTCGCTTGCGAGGTGAGGCTACAGGACTCCACAAATCACAATCAGGTGAAGAAACAGTGAATAAAAACATATCCAGGAGCTGCCCTTTGTGTTCCCTGTGGAGCATATTCTCCTTCGTAGATCTGCCTGGCCTCTCTCCTCCTACCCCCCCATGGGTTTTCACCTGACTGCCTGTCATCTTCAAATTTTCGTTGTGCGTTTTATGAGTGATGTATGACTGTGACTTCTCAGTGTGACAATGAGTATGTATAACTAATGATAAGTCTCTGTACCATGTCATGTACTATCTCTTACTGCTCAAAATTCCAATGAAATTCTTAATCGTGAGAAAAGAGGAAAAAAACCTTTTTTGAAAAATCACCGCAATTTTACAAAAAGCAATATTTCTCATGACACAGAAATGATCAGAAACACATAATAGTCCCCAATATGTGATATTTATTATCCAATCTACCCCTTTTAACATCACTGTATATTATAAGATTCCTGCATCAATAAAATCTGCCAATCAGTGCCAACAATCAATATGTATGAGTCAGCTCTTGCATTTTTGGGAAGCCGCACGTATATTCTCTTTCAGATACAATGGAGCACAACAAACAGCACAGTATAATGTGTATAAGTGCTGTCTGCTATCTGTTTCTCTGGCTGGTGTCTGCAACATGCTTTCGATTAATGTCATTGTTTTACAACGGGGGGGAAAACCTTGAATACGATTGCACCTGCTGCTCTTTGTGCGTCTGCATTCCATTTGGCAAATCGTAGCCGGCTTCATCTGTCACGGAGTGTGTGAGGGTGAGCCTGCTACAGGTTTTAACTGGTAGCTGTGAAAAAGCATCCTGAATCCTGAGGTTTAAAAATGTTGCTGAGCTAGTTCATTTTACTAGTCAGGCTCCACACCCAGCAACACTTTCAGAATCCAAAGAGTAAAGTTTCAGCACCTTGGGACGTCCTCCCGAACATGAAAGGCGCTTTACAAATGTAATTTTGTTGTTGTTGTTGAATAATTAATCATCTTTTTTTGCTTCTCAAAAATGTTTCACTGTAATCTTCAGTGCCGCGTACGGACTGATTTCTCTACTACTAATACATTGCGGAATATTGCTGTATTGCGGTTGGTGAGATTATCTTAACACATGTACAATATGGCATCAATCCAGTAAGTATTTTATAGCTCAGCTATTCAGAATGTGAACTTAGCCATTCAAGAAGGAATGAGAGTTGCTTTGAGAATCATGATCTATTGACTGGGGGCAGGGGTGAGGCAGGAATTGCTGAATGATGGAGGATATCAGTGGAGATGATGGAGCTCATCGGGTATCTATGTTATCATCACAGAAGGAGCAAAGAGCCACAAGTCTTTTCCATACTTTCCATCTATCCTATAACATGAGACACTTGACCACCAACAGTAGCAATGGGGCAGTGGAACAATTCAAATGATTGCTGTAGAACGCCTCACAAAATGTGACACTGCTCCCTCCTCAGGATGCAAATAATTTAAAGCTCATTAAACTCCAAATAAAGGATTACTTTCATACTCTCAGCATCTCATCTGAGTTGCCAAATGTTTTCACCAATGAATTGAAGACATCACAAATTGAAGACATAAATCTAACCTTAATCTGAGTGGGGGGGAGGAGGGATGAAGAGTAGAACGATTCTATGATTATTGGTGTATTGTTTTCATGATTGGTGGTGGATACTCACATTTCGATTTTTTTGTATTCTAAACTCTCATTTCCAAGGTTGGCAAGTTTACTTATGGTCAGAAGAGAGAAATCAGCCTCTCAGCATCCTACAAGTAAAGTTCTGAGCAAGGAAGGGAGTGAGGGTTGTGTTGCACCAAGTGAAATTATCCTGTTGCAAGTTCCCTGCAGCTTGTTCTGCTGCCAATGTGGTTCCAGCCATGATAGAAATGAGACAGGCCAGCACTAAATCCAGTGATGTGGAAATAAGGGTAGCCTCTGGCTGATCCCAGAATCTCTGCTAATGTTTCAACAAATGAATATCATGAGACATGTGGCAGTGTCTACTCACCACTCTGAATCCAGGTGCATTAGAGAACCCAAACACTCCGCTCACCCAGTGTCCTGGGCAACAATATCCCATGTTAACTGGCCATTCACCTTATATGATTGTGGGACATTGCAGGGGCAACAGTTCCCACGGTTACTAACAAAAAGCAGTCATTACACTTGATACTAATCGCTTGCAAAGCATTTTGAAACTATGCCATGATATAAAAATGCAAATTATTTATTCTTTATAGCATTGAGGCATCTTGGCTTTGAATCTTCCTTTGCAATATGTTTGCCATGCATTACAGTGGCTAAATGGAAGCTATGGGACAACAACAACAACAAATTACATTTGTGTAGCGCAACTCACATCGGGAGGATGTCCCAAAACGCTAAACATTCAGGGATTTGGACCCAAGCAGGGGGTTAGGATCGGGGTGGTGGAGGGCATAGAGGGAAGGGCTACGAGGGGGGGGCAAATGCATGGTCAAAGGGGAGGGTCTTGAGGAGATGTGCCTTGAAGGCAAGGGAGGCAACAAGATGAAGGAACTGTGGGATGGATTCCAAAGGATGGGGTGAGAGAAGCCGAAGGCCTGACCGCCGATGGTGGGTGGACCGGGCTGGGTGATATGGAGCAGCCTGGAGCATGCTGAACGGGCAGGTTGATACAGGGTTAGCATGTCAGAAGTAGGAAGGGGCAAGGCCTGGAAGACGAGGATGAAGATTTTGAATTCTATCCTCTGGGGGATGGGGAACCAGTGGAGCTGGACGAGGGTGGGGGTGATAGGGTCACGGAGCCTGGTGCAGGAGAGGACACGAGCTACAGAGTTCTGGATGATCTGCAACTTGTGGAGGGAAGAGGTGGGAAGGTCAGCGAGCGTCATCAAGCAGGGAGTTGGCGTAGTCGAGCCTAGATATAATAAATGTGTGGATGAGGGTTTCAGCCTGAGGAGAGAGGCAATAGTGGAGTCAGGTAATCTTGCGGAGGTTGGGAAGGCGGAGCGGGTCATTGCACGAATGTGGGGTAGAAAGAACAGATGAGGGTAAAACAAGATGCCAAGGTTCCGGACTGGGCTAAGTGAGGTGGAGTGTGCAGCCTTGGATGATGCCAGTGCCCGAGTGTGGAGGCACTGACGGGAGCCAATCAGGAGGGCCTCGGTCTTGTTGAAGTTCAACTGAAGAAAGTTAGCTCTCATCCAGGACTTGAGGTCTGACAAGACATTCTGTTAGGACAGCAGTGATTCTGGAGTCGAGGGTGGTGGCAGAGAGATCCGTGGGAGTTGGGTGTCATCCGCATACATGTGGAAGTTGACCCCATGCCTGTGGATGATTTCACCAAGAGGGAACATGTAGATATTGAAAATATTTAAATTTGTATACCTCAGACAAATATTTATAACCCCCCTCATCTACATGATGAGATTTGTGAAGCCAGGTATTGGATATTCTACTTGTGGATTGTGACCTTTGACTACTGGTTAGTGAGACACACATTTACTTTACCAAATGTAAGGATTATTATTATTGTACTAGTTTTTTAGCAAACCAAAAATATCTTGTGCAATGTAAGTCCCAGTTCCTTGGGATATGCCTAAATGGACAGATTCAAAGAAACCTCAGTGAAAAATATCACCAAATTTTAAATTTGGAAATATATAAACAAACCATCAATGATAAACAACACTTTGTTTGTAAGGTATGCGCATTGCTAGTGAATGGCAAAATTAACTAAATGCAGGTAAATGCCAGGTTATCACATAAATTAAGTAAAATTAGCAGGCACATATAATAATATAATATATACAACAACTTGCATTTATGCAGACCCTTCAAGTAGGATAAAGTCTCGGAGTGCTTCGCAAGACATGGTTGGACACCAAGCAAAGGAGGAGGGAGAGTGGATACTTTATGGATTGGAACAAACTGACTAAGGGGGAAGCTGAAAGAGATCTAGGGGTGTTAGTTCAATCATTGCTCACCATGTATGTGTGAGGCAACAATAAACAAGGCAAACAGGACACTTGGTAATGTTAGGATCTCCAGACATCATACTCAAACTGTATAGTGCTCTGATCAGGCCACAACTAGAGTACTGCCTGCAGTTCCTGTCACCTTGCTGAAGTTAGATATTTGGATGCACTGCAGAGTACTGGCAGGGAAAGCATTGCCAATGGGATGTGCCAAACAAAGTCCTGAAACACTGGATTCAATTATTTCAGATGAAGCACAGTGGACGAATAAACACTTGGATAAAAACGGAAGGTGTTAAACTCACAAGGAGTATAAGGGAACTATTGTAGTAAAAGGCACAGAAATCCTTTTCAGACTCTATATCCCTTAAACAATGAAATGAATCTGGCTGACTACATCTAATACTTAGGAAAATTATGTCATCGCCTTATATCTTCCCCAAGATTTCATCACTTAAGAGTGCATATCTATGTCCACTTGCAGCTTTTGATTGGCCAAACTTAATGCCACGTTCCCACTGGACTCATTTTAATTATCAAAACTGAGAATGTCTAGAATGAAAACGTAGAATTACAGTAAACGATCTGCGTGATCTGGAACTTACATTTGCTTCCCCCACTATTTTGCCAGCAAATCGTTTCTATCTGTAGCTTGGCTCAGGGAAACTGACACATAATGTCTTATAAATCTAATAAGGGCAGCTGATGGGTAATCTATAATATTGCATTGTATAGGAATGAGACGCTGATGAGCTCAGTTATTTTTCATTTATTTCATTTATTATTAAATTCTTTAGTAGATACTATGAAATATTTATTTGGATTGAATCAAAAACAAATCTTCTCGATTCTTTCGAAAGGAAAGGAAAACAAGGTTGCTCAATCAAGAATTCCTATCTAGTAGTTTATTTTGTGCTCTCATAGGTTAAATGTAAGACTGGCCACAGTTATCGCAGGTTATCAAGGTTATCAGTTTGCAACAGCATTGACTATTACTCTTTGAAAATAGGAGTAGACAAATATTCAGTGGGGGTTGATGGGGCGGGGGGGGGGGTCACATTTGTAAATTGTGCTTCTGTGTGACAATATATATGGAAAGAGGGAATTACAGATGTCTTTAATTATGCAATTAACAACCATTGGAACAGATTAGAGGAAAGTCTGTAATCCTGTAAACATGATTACAGGATCTTGTAAACATCTGTAAGCATGTGTTTACACATGGTTAGCACAACCCGCAAATTAGACCCTTGTGCTTGCTAATATTTTGAAACAGTACATTAAACACGTTCTCAAATAAACA